>NW_028270142.1:215756-570685 GCF_037043375.1 Chiloscyllium plagiosum
GGGAGGAGAGAGGTGAGGGAGGGGGGAGGAGAGAGGGGAGGGAGGGGGGAGGAGAGAGGGAGGGAGGGGGGAGGAGAGAGGGGAGGGAGGGGGGAGGAGAGAGGGGAGGGAGGGGGGAGGAGAGAGGGGAGGGAGGGGGGAGGAGAGAGGGGAGGGAGGGGGGAGGAGAGAGGGGAGGGAGGGGGGAGGAGAGAGGGGAGAGGGGAGGGAGGGGGGAGGGGAGAGGGGAGGGAGGAGAGAGGGGAGGGAGGGGGGAGGAGAGAGGGGAGGGAGGGGGGAGGAGAGAGGGGGAGGAGAGAGGGGAGGGAGGGGGGAGGAGAGAGGGGAGGGAGGGGGGAGGAGAGAGGGGAGGGAGGGGGGAGGAGAGAGGGGAGGGAGGGGGGAGGAGAGAGGGGAGGGAGGGGGGAGGAGAGAGGGGAGGGAGGGGGGAGGAGAGAGGGGAGGGAGGTGGGAGGAGAGAGGGGAGGGGGGTAGGAGAGAGGGGAGGGGGGTAGGAGAGAGGGGAGAGGAGGGGGGGTAGGAGAGAGGGGAGGGGGGGTAGGAGAGAGGGGAGAGGAGGGGGGTAGGAGAGAGGGGAGGGGGGGTAGGAGAGAGGGGAGAGGAGGGGGGGTAGGAGAGAGGGGAGGGGGGTAGGAGAGAGGGGAGGGGCGGTAGGAGAGAGGGGAGGGGGTAGGAGAGAGGTGAGAGGAGGGGGGTAGGAGAGAGGGGAGGGGGGGTAGGAGAGAGGGGAGAGGAGGGGGGTAGGAGAGAGGGGAGGGGGGGTAGGAGAGAGGGAGAGGAGGGGGGAGGAGAGAGGGGAGGGGGAGGGGGGAGAGGGGAGGGGGGGAGGGGAGGGGGAGAGGGGAGGGGGGAGGAGAGAGGGGAGGGGGGAGGAGAGAGAGGGGAGGGGGGAGGAGAGAGGGGAAGGGGAGGGGGGAGAGGGGAGGGGGGGAGGAGAGAGGGAGGGGGAGGGGGGGAGAGGAGAGAGGGGGAGAGGAGGGGGGGTAGGAGAGAGGGGAGGGGGGGAGGAGAGAGGGAGGGGGAGGGGGGGAGAGGAGAGGGGGTAGGAGAGAGGGGAGGGGGAGGAGAGAGGGGAGGGGGAGAGAGGGGAGGGGGAGTGGAGGGGGGAGGAGAGAGGGGGGAGGAGAGATGGGGGGAGAGCGGAGAGGGGGAGGAGTGAGGGGGGAGAGGAGTGGGGTGGAGGAGTGAGGGGGGGAGGAGTGAGGGGGGGAGGAGTGAGGGGAGGGGGAGGAGTGAGGAGTGAGGGGAGGGGGGAGGAGTGAGGAGTGAGGGGGGAGGAGTGAGGGGAGGGTGAGGAGTGAGGGGAGGGTGAGGAGTGAGGGGAGGGTGAGGAGTGAGGGGAGGTGGAGGAGTGAGGGGAGGGTGAGGAGTGAGGGGAGGGTGAGGAGTGAGGAGTGAGGGGAGGGGGAGGAGTGAGGGGAGGGGGAGGAGTGAGGGGAGGGGGAGGAGTGAGGAGTGAGGGGAGGGTGAGGAGTGAGGGGAGGGTGAGGAGTGAGGGGAGGGTGAGGAGTGAGGGGAGGGGGAGGAGTGAGGAGTGAGGGGGAGGAGTGAGGAGTGAGGGGGAGGAGTGAGGGGGAGGGGGAGGAGTGAGGGGGAGGGGAGGGGGAGGAGTGAGGGGAGAAGGGGAGGGGAGAGGGGGAGGAGGGAGGGGAGAGGGGGAGGGAGGGGTGTGAGGGGGAGAAGGGGTGAGAGAGGGGGAGGGGTGAGGGGTGAGAGAGGAGGAGGCGGAGGGAGGCGGGGAGAGGAGTGGAATGGGGAGGGAGGAGGGAGAGAAGGGGGAGAGAGGAGGGGGCGAGGGAGGAGGTATGGGAAGGGTAGGGAGGAGGGAGAGAGGTGGGGGAGAGGAAGGGGTGAGAGGAGGGGTTCGGGGAAGGAGGAGGGCTGAGAGGAGGATGGAGGAGGGAGGAGGAGGGATGAGAGTAGGGGGTTGGGCAGGAAATGTGGAGTGAAATGCAGGGAAGGAGGGTGGACACAGGCAGAGCTGCAGGGACAGAGGAGGGAGAGGGGCTTGTATCAAGGTACAGTTGGAGAGGGGGGATGCTTCTGCGCTCGCCCCCGAGAGTAGCCAATGCGTCCTGCTGCTCCAGGGGCTGTGGTGAATGAACCGGAAATGGGAATAGAGCAAAGGGTGAAAACGGAAGTTCTCATGGCATCTGTTTTTAAGAATGTTTGACTCTCTGTGACATTGCAAGCTCCTGACAAGCAAGGTGGAATTGCTGATAGAATTCGTTCATGTATATTTGGAGCTGGGGGTCTGAAGTGAAACCGCTTAGCGAAAGGTTAGAAGTTCGAGGTTTTGGAGGGGATTTGTTAGAAGACCTGGATAGGAAATACCTTACTGTAGGTTTACTAAGAAATTTACATCATTCAACCTCTCCATACTTCAGGAGTTGGCTGTGACCGGATACTGTCTTTTTAATATAGAATACCAGATGTTTTTAAATTTGAAGATGGTAGCTTTTTTAAAAAAAATATATCTATTACATCATCAACCAAGTTTAGCTTTCCGAGTAAGCAACCAGTACCCTTGCTGGGGGGATACTCTGTGGTGTGGGCGGGGAGGGGTACAGAAAAAGTGCCCATTTATCCTGAATTCACTTTGAACTATTAGCAGTTGTTCATGACATTTTAATTTTTATTGAAATTTTTCTAAGTCATGTAAAAATGTGGGTGAGGAGCGGCCTCCAGCTCCTTACGTTAGCCTGTTATTGGAGGCTTTCATTAATTCAATGCTGGGGTTCTGTAATGATGTGGGTGACAATGAGAGAAGCGATGACTATGTGCAACATCTTGGAATCATTTATATTTTTTGTCATCACTGGCTGAACCATCATTTACCCTCCAGCCTTAATTGCCTAATGTTAAATGTTTCAAGCAGCATGCAGTGAATGTGGAAAGGTCATTGTCAGTTGGAAGACTCTTGCGTTGCAACAAAACTAAGGAAAGCTTATTTAATTGATAAACTATCTCCAACTTTGATAAAGAGTTAGATGCTATCTTTTGTCTTGGAGTAATGAAGTTTAACTGCAAATGGTAGTAGTGTGACCATAGCTTCTAAACTCAATCTGAGAACACTGAGTGGGGTCTCAGCAAATTAACCAATGTGGAGAATTAGATCAACCCATATTTTAAGTTACTACAAAAAAAGGGCACATTACAAATACTTACCGTAGACTTTACATTATTGAAGTGCATTCAGATACCCTTTATAAATTATAAATTCAGAATGTGCCAGTGTTTATCTGGTTAGTTTGTGTTGGCTTAACTGCAGAAAAATATCAGTACTACAACTTGTGGACAATGTTTAATGGTCCCTTGTGTTCTTTTATAATTATCTTGCCTCCATTCTAAATGGAAGATATTGATTGGCATTTTGAGTGTAACACAATTGGTTCTTTCTCTGATAGAAAATATGGAAAATCTTCTTACAGCTGAATGTTAAAGTAGTATTATGCTTTTTTAACAACATTATTCTTCCTTTAGACAGAATCTGAAATCTTTCATAACAAACAAAACCGGAAATTATTGGAGAAACTCTGCAAGTCTGGTATCATCTGTAGAGAGAAATCAGAGTGAATGTTTTGAGTCCAAAGATCTCTGTTCAAAATCAGTCTGGAAAGGGTTGCAGGATGTGAAACGCAAACTCTGCTTTCTCTCCACAAATGCTGCGAGACGTGCTGAATTTTTCCATTTGTTTTTTGTTTCCAGCACCCACAGTTCTTTGCTTTATTTTACTCAGATCTTCTGTGTTCTACAGCACACACCATTGAGTCAGTGTCTTACTGATGGCACCTGGATGGTGTTGTATCATCAAAAACTAGTAAATAGTAATAAGTAATAAAAATATTCTGATTGTTTCTCTGAAATTTATTGTTTAGATACTTGGTAGGCACTTTTTTTCCCGAGATGAGTGTTGCAAAACAAAAAATTACTATCTAGATTATTCGGGGTGAGCTTTGTGAAGTTAAAATTCCCGTGGAGACATTATATATTTTTTGTATTGATGACAATTGTTCATTAAGTGTAATTAAACAGAGTAAGCTAATCTTTTTGTTCGGCTGTCCTGTTAAGTATGAAGTACTTAACATTTAGATATCACCACATTCAGCTAAATCCTCTATATGCATTGTATTAAATGCAGCAAAGACTACAGGCCCTGATAACACCCCGACTGTAGTTCTGAACCCCTGTGCAACAGAGTTAGCTGCTCCCATACCAAGCTCTTTCAGGATAACTAAATGAGACATTAATATCAGCCTAACAATACGGAAGATGCATCCGATATATCCTAACTGCAACAAAAAAGAAAATAATCAATCTAGGTCAGTCAGTCTTCACCCGGTCTGCCTCCCAACAGTCATCAGTACTCTAAGGGAAGGAGTCTTGAGTGCCATCAAACCACATCAGCTTACTGTTGATTCATATACGCACGCAACAACTGCCACAGGCATGGGCTGTGTGGGTTGGATGCAGGTGCAGGAGAATGGGATTAGTTGCCCTTGACATTAATACCATACAGAGTTGAAAGAGGCCTAGCAAAGCTGTGGTAATGGAGGTGGGAATAGTAGAGAGTGGGTTGTAAAGAGGTTGGAGAGGAAATCCTCAAATGTCTGTAATATACCTGATGCATAGGAAATAGTTGGCTGTTATTGTTTAAGGTTGTAAGTTTGCTCGCTGATCTGTTCCTTATTGTTTAAGGAATTGGTGGCAACCTAATGATATAGGAGTGAATTAATTGAGCTGGAGGTAGACAGGAATATATTCCAAGTGGCAAAGTGATCAGTACAGCCTCAGATTTTCATTGTTTAAAAGTTACTTGACAAACTTGGTACCATAATGCATTTGATGACATTAAATTAGGTTTTGTTGTAAATGGGACCTTGATAATTAAGATTGAATAAAAGCACAATTTTGCAGTTCTAGAAATCTGAAACAAACAGAATGCTGGAGAAACTTGGCAAGGCTGGCAGCATCTTTAGAGAGTTAATGCTTCAAGTCCAGTATGACTTCAGTACTGATGCAATTATTGAATCTCTGAAGTTCTGAAGGTTCATACCAGACTAAATGTTAACTCTGTTTCTCTCTCCACAGATGCTGCTACACCTGAGTTTTTCCAGCATTCTATTTGTTAATAACGAAAAGACTGGGTAACATTTACAGATGGATATCAATGTGTGGTGGTGAAAGGTAATCCAGTTAAGACCCCCCAAAAAGTAGATCAAACAGGTTCTAAAGTTTGAGAAACTGAAAACTCTGGCTGACTATGTAGCTGTAAGGATCCAAATACAGAATCATAAAAAGCTAATGAACAAATACCAAAAATGTCTGAGAAAAAGAACAGCAAATGACATCACCAACCCAAGGAAACCTAAACACATAAATAGAAAGCGGGGTCACTAACATCAGTGCTTCACTGGAGGGTCACTGATGATGTTACCTAGTATGGTGAAAATGAACCTTCCAGCTTAGCGAGCAAACTTGCATCCAGAACCTCAACCTAAGCTACAAATCTTCTCAAAACTTGCTAACACCTGTGGGCGCATTACGCTAAAAGTGGTCTAAAAATGGGAAGCCAATGCCATCCGACAGAGCGCCACCCACGAACAGCTGTACTTCCTGCATGAACGCCTAAGGAAACAGGTACTGCCGAAATGTTTTAAATACTAACCTCCTCTGAACACTCCACTAGCCAAAAGAATAACAGAGCAAAATGGCCACAGAATGCTTAGAGAAATGATTAATGGTGCCACAACAGACTCCGTAAATACAACCAGAAATTTTGCGCCAAAAAAACTTTACTCACAAATGCAATAGACCATGAATGGACAGACACATTACAACGAGCCATAGACATTAGACAGTGACAGACACAGAAAATGAAAAAACTAGACCTGCAGAAGAAACCAGATACTCTCAAACAAACAACACAGAAGCATGGATACAAAAAACTTACCTGACTGACCCTTAATAGACACTGAAAAAGCCGTCTTCGTAAGAGCATTAAGTCACAACTTCCAGGATGCGGACAAGAAAGATTTCTTAGCAGCATTAGAAACAACACTGAAAGACAACCAACTCACAGAAGAAACCCAGCAAACCATTAGACAGACAGTTGCACTAACATTAAGCAGGAAAAAGGATGGAAACACACTCAATACACAAGAAAGGAAAGCACT
Organism: Chiloscyllium plagiosum; assembly: GCF_037043375.1. Taxonomy (NCBI): domain Eukaryota; kingdom Metazoa; phylum Chordata; class Chondrichthyes; order Orectolobiformes; family Hemiscylliidae; genus Chiloscyllium; species Chiloscyllium plagiosum. The sequence goes on from NW_028270142.1 coordinate 221,933, forward strand.
AGAAGGCTGACAAAGAACGCTTGACAGTCATTTTAAACTTAACAGACTACATTGAGAAAGCAAACATACTGCTGGCAGAAACCAACACTTACCAACAGGTGGCGATAGACATGACCCCATAACTAGAGAACTGAATCACAGCCCTATTCAAAAAGCTTCAGAAATAGTGTCACTACCTGGAACACCAATGTACAGATTAGCCAAGGAGCTACACCAAAGACTAAAACACTTAGTAGAACACTCACAGCACTCCATTTACTCCACCCAAGAATTCCTGAACATCATCAAAGACGCCAAGATAGAAGAGGATGAAATAATGGTCTCCTTTGATGAAACAGCCCTGTTCACATCCATCAATGTCAACCTGGCCAAAGAAGCACTGACTACATTATTAGAAGAACCAAAGACACTTACACCAAACACCACCAACTTCATCAGCAAGGACAACATTGTCAAGCTAGTGGACCTATGCCTTACCACCCGCATCACTTTCAATAACAAAACTTACAGACAAACCAGCAGAACACGCATGGGATCTCTGATATCAGGTGTCTTAGCAGAGGCAGTAATGCAGAGACTCGAATAAACAGCTCTCCCAACCATCTAAACCAAACTTTGGGTTGCTACGTGGATGATACCTTTGTCATCACTAAACGGAACAAATTAGAGGAAACCTTCATGGCCATCAATAATATCCTTACTGGCATAAAAATCACTAAAGAAGAGGAAAACAACAACAAACTGCCTTTCCTAGATGTCACAGTACAGCGAACAGCCAATGGGGAACTTCAGACCAGTGTCTACAGGAAAACAACACACACGGACCAAATACAGAACTACTGAAGCAATCATCCCAATACCCACAAATGAAGTTGCATTAGAACATTATTTCAACAAGCCACCACACATTGCAGCACAGAGGAACCACAAAGAGCTGAGGAAAATCACCTGTACAGCGTATTCAAAAAGAATGGGAATGCAATGAATACAGGGAGACAGTGAGGACTGCAGATGCTGGAGATCAGAGTTGAGAGTGTGTTGCTGGAAAAGCACAGCAGGTCAGGCAGCATCTGAGGAGCAGGAAAATCGACTTTTCTACGATTCCTGATGAAGAGCTTTTGCCTGAAACATCAATTTTCCTGCTCCTCGGATGCTGCCTAACCAGTGCTTTTCAAGCAACATGCGCTCAGCGCAATGAACACAGTCCACTGATTTCTCAGCAACAAGCCCAAACAAGCAGACAAAACACATCCAGAAACCCTAGCCACTCTCCCTTACATCAAAGACATCTTGGAAATGACTGCCAGACTACTTAAACCTCTTGGCATCATGGTAGCTCACAAACCCCCCAATACACTAAAACAACAGCTAATGAACTTGAAAGACCCTATACAGACAACAAGCAAAACTCATGTCATTTACAAAATAGCTTGCAAGAACTTTAACAAACACCATATTGGACAAACAGGCAGAAAACTAGCCACCAGGATACATAAACATCAGCTAGCCACAAAAAGACATGATCCACTCTCACTAGTATCCTTACATACGGATAGGGAATGACACCACTTCGGCCGGGATAACACATCCATCCTAGGGCAAGCGAAACAGAGACACACGTGAGAATTCCTAGAAGCATGGTGTCCAAACTAGAACTCTATCAACCAACAAATTGACTTGGATCCCATTTACTACCCCCTGAGAAAAAGAATGGCAAATGACATCACCACAGCAAATGACATCACCAATCCAAGGAAACCTAAAAACATAAATAGAAAGCAGGTCACTAGCATCAGTGCTTCACTGGAGGCTCACTAATGATGTTGTCTAGTGTGGTGAGAAACATCTGAAAGCAAACCTTCCAGCACAGCGAGCAAGCTTACATCCAAAAGCCAAGATAATTATTAAAGCCCATCACATATAAGAGACTGGAGTGCAAAGAGCTAGAAGTTATGTTATGTAAAGTTCTGGTTAGAACTAATTTATGAAATGCCATCCAGTTTTGTAAAAGTAACCCTAGAAGGATATGTTAGCATCTAAGTAGATATAGTGTAACTTCACCAATGTCATACTGAGCTAGGGTATTGAGTTAGGATTGTAATTGTTCATCTTGTATTTCCTTGAGTATGGAAGATTAAGGGATTTTATATTAGAGGAGTTTAAGATGTAAAAATAATTATATTGAGCACGAATGAACAATTTTCCTGTGGTTGAGTCTAGAACAAAAAGGAGCAGGATGATAATCTAGATAAATAAGGTCATGAAAACATAACACACTTCTTTACATAAGGATGGGTGGAATTCCAGGCTAGATTAATTGAAAATGTCGAAACTAAGCAAATGAATTTTGTTATGAAAGGGCAAGAAAGCACAGAACCCAAGTTGTAAATGGTATTCTGGTGTTTCATAAAGTCAGGATAGGCTCGCAGATTGGTTAACATGTAACAGAATTGTACCGCACAGGAACGAACCTTTCAGCTCATGATGTTGTGCTGAACATAACACTAAATTAAAATAATCCCTTATGTTTGTCCTTGGTCCATATTCCTCCATTCCTTCCAATTTCATGTGCTTATCTAAAAGTCCCTCAAACACTCCGATCATATCTGCCAACACCACCACCCCTGCAGCACGTTCCAGATTGCTGCTCCAGAGAAAACAGCCTGAGTTTTTCTAGCCTGTCCTTACAGCTCATAACTTCTAATCCAGGCAGCATCCTGATAAACCTTTTCTGCAACCTCTCCCAGTTGGTGATCAGAATTGAACACAGTACTCTGTGTGGTCTAAGCAAAGTCTTTTAAAGCTGTAATATGATATCCTAACTCTTATACTCAAATCCCCAACCAGTAAAGACAAGCATGCCATATGCCTTCTTTACCACCCTATCTACTTGTGTGGCCACTTACAGGGAGCAATGGATTTGAACCCCAAGATCCTTCTATACATGAATGCTGTTCAGAGTCCTGCAATTAACTGTATATTTTTCTTTAGCATTTGATCTCCTGAAGGTCAAAAATCGCAACATTTAGAGAATGTCTTCAGGATGTACACTATCCTGATTTGGGCATGTTTATTGCTGTGCTTTCAATGTTTCCTGGAGTATCTTATGGAATTCTCAACCAAGCGTCAGTGTAGAACAGTGTGATCAGAAGGACTATACTTTGTGGTGGACAGGCCCATCATAATTTACTCAAATTAACTAATATTTAGAAAAATGTGTGTGTAACACACCTCAAACAATGTGAGGAGAAACGTAAACCATATTTGCAGCATTACTTCGGTTTAAAAGTAGGAGGGAATTTGCCACATTTTAAAACTTTTTGGATAGGTAGTTTGAAACGTAACTATAGGTGGCAATTTTTTGACAGATTAATTGAAAAATGTCTCATTTCTGTAAAGCCGTTTGAAAGAACGCATTCCTTTTGCTGAGGCTTCATGAACAAAATTGCATTCATATAGAAAAGACGCCATTTTAGTTTTTAGGCCAGCACAGATTTATACTATTGTATCATGCTATTATATTCATGTTTTTGTTAAAATTATGGCAATGAATTGAGATTTATTGAATTCAGTTTCGGGTATCGAATCAGAAGTTTACTCCTCTTTTGTGTCATCATTTCCCACCTCTCCATGAAACAGTTAACAAAACAACCTTTAATCTACAGCAAAGAATGTTTCTCTAACTGTGTAGTTGTGAATCTGAATAATGGGGAAGTATATGGTTACTGTAATATGCAACTTTCCTCATGTAGTTCTGGAGATGGGGATTAAGTATTACCAATCTATCTTGATCAATATTATATTGTGTTCGAAAAGGCATTCAACAAGGTTCTGCATGGTAGACTGTTTAGCAAATTTAGATCACATGGAATCCAGGGAGAGCTAGTCATTTGGATACAAAATTGACTTGAAAGCAGGTGACAGAGCATGATGGTGGAGGGTTATATTTTGGACTGGAGGCCTGTGACCAGCAGTGAGTGGCAAGTATTGGTGTTGGGTCAACTGCTTTTTGTCATTTTATAAAAATGATTTGGATATGAATGTAGGAGGGAATGATTAGTAAGTTTGCAGATGGCACCAAAATTGGAGGTGTAGTGGACAGTGAAGAAGGTTACCTCAGAATGCAGTGGAATCTTGATCAGATAGGCCAAGAAGTGGCAGATAGAGTTTACTTTAGATAAATGTGAAGTGTTGTATTTTGGAAAGGCCAATCAGGGCAGGACTTTTACACTTGATTAGATTAGATTCCTTACAGTGTGGAAACAGGCCCTTCGCCCCAACCAGTCCACACCGACCCTCCGAAGAGCAACCCACCCAGACCCATTTCCCTCTGACTAATGCACCTAGCAATATGGGCAAGTTAGCATGGCCAGTTCACCTGAACTGCACATCTTTGGACTGTGGGAGGAAACTGGAGCATCCGGAGGAAACCCATGCAGACACAGGGAGAATGTGCAAACTCCACACAGATAGTTGCCCGAGGGTGGAATTGAACCTGGGACCCTGGTGCTGTGAGGGAACAGTGCTAACCACTGAGCCACCGTGCGTCTCCCTGAAATAGGCAAGATGTTGTGAAACTTGAAAGGGTTCAGAAAAGATTTACAAAGGTGTTGCTGGGGTTGGAGGGTTTGAGCTATAGGGAGAGGTTGAATAGGCTGGGGTTGTTTTTCCTGGAGCATTAGAGACTGAGGGGTGACTTCAAAGAAGTTTTTAAAATCATGAGGGGCATGGATAGAATGAATAGCCAAGGTATTTTTCCCACAGTAGGGGAGTCCAAAACTAGAGGGTGTTGGTTTAAGGTGAGAGGGGAAAGATGTAAAAGGAGCTGAAGGGGCAACTTTTTCATGCAGACAGTGGTGTATGTATAGAATGAGCTGCCAGAGAAAGAGGTGGAGGCTGGTACAATTATGACATTTAAATAGCATCAGACTGGGTATATGAATAGGAAGGTTTTAGAGGGATATGGACCAAATGCTGGCAAATGGGACTAGATTAATTTAAAATATCTGGTCAGCATGGAAGAGTTGGACTGAAGGGTCTTTTTCCGTGCTGTACAAATTTGATTCTGTGCTGCAACTTTAAAGGTGAGATCACTCTGATCAAATCTATTGTCGTCTGTTTACTTTGTCAGACAATTGCAATTAAGTTTTCGTAACCACTGGCTGAAGTGCTTGGTTACCTGAAATGTTTCTAGGGAAGTGATTTCAGAGAACAGAAGGAACTGGTATCCTGGTCTGTAATCTGGTGATAAACGACCACTGCATTTACAGAACAGGATTTTCTTTAATACTTTGCCTTCCTAATGATCTGCTGTGGAAAGGAAAGGAACTGCTGATAACCATAAGTGAGAGTTTTTTTATTTGGCTTGTGTAATTTGGCTGCTGTCTAGTTTTGAGTGTGAAACCTATGAGTCTCCTGATTTATTATGGAGCAAATAAATGTTAAAGTTTGCAACATTGTTAATCACATGAGCAGGTTCATTTTTCTACTTTGTTTATAATTATGTGGAAATGCTGTGCAGCCAATTTTGATGTATTAATCTCTCAATAACTTGTGAAAAGGTCAATAAAAAATTGTAATGTTCAGACATTTTTCTTTTATTGTTAATTTGGAGAGGAGATGATGTAGAATGATCCATTCCTTCATCCTTTTGTCATCCCTTCTGTAAGGTACATCAAGACATTTTCTACAGCAGAGATGCTACTTTTTTTTGTGGATTAGGGCAAGCCCTAACATCTAAATTCAAGGTGTAGGAAAGAAGACCTGTCACTTGCAGAAGAGAATAATATTTTTAATTATGCTGTTGCTATCAAACAAATAAAACTGTCCTAAACCACCAAAAGTACTGGGCAGTTTCTGCAGATTTTGACTTCAAATCAATTGAGCATTTGCCCCTGGATTTCCATTGATTCCAGTTTTGCTCAGGTTCCTTGATGCCACATTCAGTCAAACCCTGCCTTGATGATGAGGGCAGACACCCTCACCTCTCCTGTTTGATTTTACAGGAATGTATTCCAGCACAGATTTCCAGGAGCATTTTAAAGGAAGTGAATGAATAGAGATGTTCAGAAGGAATTGCAGAAAGATACATCTGGAGCAAGTTTACCTTTATAGCAACATTTGTAAATTCCATCTGAACCATGGACGGACTGTTGAACCTTCTCTTTCCTTGCCTCTATCCCCAGCATGCTCCACAAAACATTTAAATGTCCCATGACCTTTTCTTTAAAGAAATGGTCAGAAGTTACACAGAACAAAAGAACAAAGAACAAAATGCAGCACAGGAACGGATCCTTTGGCAGTCCAAGCCTGCGCCAGCACATTTTCCCTTTTCATACTAAAACTGTTTTCACTTCTGTATCCCTCTGTTCCCTTCCTATTCATGTAGCTGTCCAGGTGCTTCTTGAATGCTGCTATTGTGTCTGCTTCCACCATCACCTCTGGCAATGCAATCCAGGCACTCACCACCCTCTGTGTAAAAAAAACTTGCCTCTCAATCTCTTTTAAACTCCCCATCACTGCATCTGCAGATTGAACCTATGTCCCCGAGTAATTGATCCCTCCACCCTGAGAAAAAGCCTCATACATTCCACTTTATCCGGGCCATTCTCAATCTTTAAATTTCTATTAGGTCGCCCCACAACCTCCTGCGTTCCAGTGAAAACAAACCCAGTCTATCCAACCTTTCTTCATAGCTAAAATCCTCCATACCAGGTAACAACCTGGTAAACCTTTTCTGTACCCTCTTCAAAGCATTTGCATCTTTCTGGGAGTGTGGCTACCAGATTTCAAGTATGGCCTAACTGAAGTTCTATAAAGCTGCAGCTTAACGTATCTATTCTTATACTCAATGCCCCTTCCAATGAAGGCAAGCATGCCATAGGCATGTTTTACTCCCTTATCTATCTGCGCAGCCATTTTCAGTGATCTGTGAACCTGCACACCAAAGTCCCTCTGCAAATCAATATTGCTAAAGGTTCTGCCATTCACTGTATAATTTCCACCTGTACTTGATCTTTCACCTCACAGTTGTAAAGATTAAACTCCATCTGCTGTTTTTCTGCCCACACCTCTAACTAATCCATATTGTGCTGTATCCTCTAACAATTTTCTTCACCATCCACAACTCCACCAATCTTTATATCATCCGCAAACTTATTAATTAAACCAGCTATGTTTTCCTCCAAATCAGTTATGTAGACCACAAACCACAGAGATGCCAGCACTGATACCTGTGGACCAACACTAGTCACAGCCCTCCATTCTGAAAAACATTCTTCCACCTCTACCCTCTTTTCCTACGACTAAGCCAGTTCTGTATCCATCTTGCCAGCTCACTCCTGATACTATGTGACTTCACCATTTGTACCAGTCTACCATGAGGGATCTTGTCAAAGGCTTTACTGAAGTCCATGTAGGCAACATGAATCACTTTTCCCTCTTCAATAACCTTTGTTACCTCCTCAAAAAAACTCAATCAAGTTAGTGAGGAACAACGTCCCACACAAAACTATGCTGTCTATCACTAATAAGTCTTTGGTCTTTGTTCTTGTTCTTTGTTCACGTGACATCAGGTTATATTCCAATAGCTGTATTTGAAATCACAAGTTTTCAAAGTGCTTTTCCTTTAGGTGATGTGAAGAGAAGCACACAAGCACAGAATTTATAGGCAGCACATTGTATGGTTTTGTGATCAGTTGCACAGTCTGTTAGGCTCCAATTAAATTTCATGTGTACACATGTCACTGCCAGGACCTTGCATTATAATTGTGCAAATTGTTGGAAACAACATGTAAAACAATAGGAACAAATCAGATTATGTCTGTGTGCTTACTCATGTTTGGACAGACTTTGTAGAGTATCCAATGCATTTCCAGTAGAGAATCTTTGCAATTGCAGCATATGGGAAGTCAAAAAATGCTGGTGATCTAGCCAATTGCTCAATTTTCCAACCAGTCTGCTGGAATTACCTTGAGATGGCATAAGGCCAGAAAAAAATCTGACCTGGGGCCTTGTAAGTAAAATGGTGCATGGTAACATGTACCATTTGATCATTATCTGGGTATAGAATATCTACGCTATCAATGGGATTAATCTTGTGAAAATATGAGGAAGGTTCTTCTGCAACGCATTCTTCCCTGTCATATGATTTGAAATAAAACCAGTGCTTCTGTTTTTTTTTAGTGCATTTACTGAAAGCTTAATTCTGTTTTTTCAAGTTGACATTCCAGTTCCTGAGGTTTAAAATGCTAGCTGAACCTATTGGCAAATTCATGTTTGGACAACTCAAAAAGAAAAGTGATGGTTTGAATTAAGACAGCTTATAATGACCAGAAAGGGGCATATACTATACATTGCATGTTCAAACGTTCAAACAGTTCACAATCTAGTAAGATCAACTAGATCAACAATAAGTATACCGTTTTGCATACTGTTTGGGGGAACTTACCAAGGGAAAGCAGTGGGGCACAGGGCTCTGACACAGAGTCTGTCCCTGCTGCTCAGAAGGGAAGGGGGAAGAGGAGCAGAGCAGTAGTCATTGGGGACTCCATAGTTAGGGGGACAGATAGGATGTTCTGTGGAAACGAAAGAGACTCACGGTTGGTGTGTTGCCTCCCAGGTGCCAGGGTTCATGATGTCTCTGATCGTGTTTTTGAGATCCTTAAGGGGGAGGGGGAGCAGCCCCAAGTCGTGGTCCACAAGGGCACCAACGACATAGGTAGGAAGAGAGATGGGGATTTAAGGCAGAAATTCAAGGAGCTAGGATGGAAGCTTAGAGCTAGGACGAACAGAGCTGTTGTCTCTGTTTTGTTGCCCGAGCCATGTACTTATGAGGCAAAGAATAGGGAGAGAGAGGAGTTGAACACATGGCTACAGGGATGGTGCAGGGGGTAGGGTTTTGGATTCTTGGATAATTAGGGCTCTTCCTGGGGTAGGTGGGACCTCTGCAAGCAGGATGGTCTTCATCTGAACCAGAGGGGTACCAATATCCTGGGGGGGGGGGCGAAATTCACTAAGGCTATTGGGGTGGGTTTAAATTAATCCAGCAGGGGGATGGGAACCAAAATTGTAGTTCGAGTATAGAAAAGATTGAGAGTAGAGAGGTCAGAAATCAAGCTTCAGGGACGCAAGATGGCACTGGCAAGCAAGAAGTTGGTTTGAAGTGTGTCTACTTCAACGCCAGGAGCATCCGGAATAAAGTGGGTGAACTTGCAGCATGGGTTGGTACCTGGGACTTCGATGTTGTGGCCATTTCGGAGACATGGTTAGAGCAGGGACAGGAATGTTTGTTGCAGGTTCCAGGATTTAGATGCTTCAGTAACAACAGAAAAGATGGTAAAAGGGGGGGGTGATATATTTGGTCAAGGACAGTATTACAGTTGCAGAAAGGATGTCTGGGGCACGTCAACTGAGGTAGTAAGGGCTGAGGTTAGAAACAGGAAAGGAGAGGTCACCCTGTTGGGAGTTTTCTATAGGCCTCCGAATAGTTCCAGAGATGTAGAGGAAAGGATAGCAAAGATGATTCTCAATAGGAGTGAGAGAGACAGGTTAGTTGTCATGGGGGACTTCAACTTTCCAAATATTGAATGGGAACACTATAGTATGCGTGCTATAGATGACTCAGTTTTTGTCCAGTATGTGCAGGAGGGCTTCCTGACACAGTATGTAGATAGGCCAACAAGGAGCGAAGTCACATTAGATTTGGTACTGGGTAATGAGCTCGGCCAGGTGTTAGACTTGGAAGTAGGTGAGCACTTTGGTGATAGCGATGACAATTCTGTTATGTTTACTTTAGTAATAGAAAGGGATAGGTGTATACCACTGGGCAAGAGTTACAGCTGGGGAAAGGCAATTACGATGTGATTAGGCAAAATTTAGGAAGCATAGGATGGGGAAGGAAACTGCAGGGGATGAGCACATTAGAAATGTGGAGCTTATTCAAGGACTAGCTCCTGTGTGTCCAAGATAAGTATGTACCTGTTAGGCAGGGAGGAAGCTGTAGTGCGCAGGAGCTGTGGTTTATGAAGGAAGTGGAATCTCTGGTCAAGAGGAAGAAGAAGGCTTATGTTAGGATGAGATTTGAAGGCTCAGTTAGGGCGCTTGAGGGTTACAAGGTAGCCAGGAAAGATCTAAAGAGAGAGCTCAGAAGAGCCAGGAGGAGACATGAGAAGTTGTTGGCGATAGGATCAGGGTAAACCCTAAGGATTTCTATAGGTATTTAAGGAATAAGAAAGTAGAGACAACCCTGGTAATTATAGACCAGTGAGCCTTACTTCAGTTGTTGGTAAAGTGTTGGAAAAGGTTATAAGAGATAGGATTTATAATCATCTAGAAAAGAATAATTTGATTAGTCAGGGATAGTCAGCACAGTTTTGTGAAGGGTAGGTCGTGCCTCACAAACCTTATTGAGTTCTTTGAGAAGGTGACCAAACAGGTAGATGAGAGTAAACCGGTTGATGTGGTGTATATGGATTTCAGCAAAGCTTTTGATAAGGTTCCCCACAGGCTATTGTGCAAAATGCGGAAGAATGGGATTGTGGGAGATATAGCAGTTTGGATCCGTAATTGGCTTGCTGAAAGAAGACAGAGGGTGGTGGTTGATGGGAAATGTTCATCCTGGAGTCCAGTTACCAGTGGTGTACCGCAAGGGTCGGTGTTTGGTCCACTGCTGTTCATCATTTTTATAAATGACCTGGATGAGGGCGTAGAAGGGTGGGTTAGTAAATTTGCAGACGACACTAAGGTCGGTGGAGTTGTGGATAGTGACGAAGGATGTTGAAGGTTACAGAGAGACATAGATAAGCTACAGAGCTGGGCGGAGAGGTGGCAAATGGAGTTAAATGTGGACAAGTGTGAGGTGATTCACTTTGGTCGGAGTAACCGGAATGCAAAGTATTGGGCTAATGGTAAGATTCTTGGGAGTGTAGATGAGCAGAGAGATCTCGGTGTCCAGGTACACAGATCCTTGAAAGTTGCCACCCAGGTTGACAGGGTTGTTAAGAAGGCATACAGTGTTTTAGCTTTTATTAATAGAGGCATTGAGTTCTGGACCCATGAAGTTATGCTACAGCTGTACAAAACTCTGGTGCGGCCGCACTTGGAGTATTGTGTACAGTTCTGGTCACCACATTATAAGAAGAATGTGGAAGCTTTGGAAAGATTGCAGAGGAGATTTACTAGGATGTTGCCTGGTTTGGAGGGAAGGTCTTATGAGGAAAGGCTGATGGACTTGAGGCTGTTTTCGTTAGAGAGAAGAAGGTTGAGAGGTGACTTAATAGAGACATATAAGATAATCAGCGGGTTAGATAGGGTGGACAGGGAGAGCCTTTTTCCAAGTATGGTGACGGCGAGCATGAGGGGGCATAGCTTTAAATTGAGGTGTGATAGATTATAGGACAGATGTCAGAGGTAGTTTCTCTACTCAGAGAGTAGTAAGGGCATGGAATGCTTTGCCTGCAACAGTAGTAGATTTGCCAACTTTAAGTACATTTAAGTCGTCATTGGACAAGCATATGGACGTATATGGAATAATGTAGGTGGGATGGGCTTCAGATTAGTATGACAGGTCGGCGCAACATCGAGGGTCGAAGGGCCTGTACTGCGCTGTAATGTTCTATGTTTCTATCAGTTGTATTTCTTTCAACTTCTGTGTTTATCTTTTTCTGCATACCTTTTTTTCATTTTCTGGTCTCCTTTTGAGGGATCAAAAATAGTATTATTGTGCTGGTGCTCTTTGTGGAGGGGGGGGTTAATTCAGCAGGGGGATGGGACCTAAATTGTAGTTCCAGTGTCCAGGAGGTTGAGAGTAGTGAGGTCAGAAATAATGTCTCAAGGTCACAAGAGTGCACTGGCAAGCAGGAAGGTGGTTTGAAGTGTGCCTACTTCAACGCCAGGAGCATTCGGGATAAGGTGGGTGAACTTGCAGCTTGGGTTGGTACCTGGGACTTTGGTGTTGTGGCCATTTCGGAGACATGGATAGAGCAGGGACAAGAGTGGTTGTTGCAGGTTCCAGGATTTAGATGTTTCAATAAGATCAGAGAAGATGGTAAAAGACTGGGAGGTGTGGCATCAAGGAGATGTAGAGGAAAGGATAGCAAAGATGATTCTGGATAGGAACGAGAGGAACAGGGAGTTGTTATGGGGGCTTTAACTTTCCAAATATTGACTGGAAATACTGTAATTCGAGTACTTTAGATGGGTCAGTTTTTGTCCAATATGTGCATGAGGGTTTTCTGACACAGTATGTGGACAAGCCAACAATGGGTGAAGCCATATTGGATTTGATGCTGGGTAATGAACCTGGCCAGGTGTTAGATTTGGAGGTAGGTGAGCACTTTGGTGATAGTGACCACAATTCAGTTATGTTTACTTTAGCAATGGAAAGAGATAGGTATATACAGTAGGGCAAGAGTTATAGATAGGGGAAAGACCATTATGGTGCGATTAGGCAAGATTTAGGATGCAGAGGATGGGGGAAAACTGCAAGGGTTGGGCACAGTTAAAATGTGGAGCTTATTCCAGGAACAGCTACTGCTTGTCTTTGATAAATATGTACCTGTCAGGCAGGGAGGAAGTGGTCGAAAGAGGGAGCTACGGTTTACTAAAGAAGTTGAATCTCTTGTCAAGAGGAAGAAGAAGGCTTATGTTAGGATGTAAAGTTTGGGCACATGGGCACAAATTAGCCTGGAAGGACCTAAAGAGAGTGCTAAGAAGAGCCAGGAGGGGACATAAGAAGTCATTGGCAGATCGAATCAAGGAAAACCTTAAGCTTTCTACAGGGAAATCAGGAATAAAAGAATGACTAGAGTAATATTAGGGCCAGAGGAGGTATTAGCAATTCTGGAAAGTGTGAAAATAGATAAGTCCCCTGGGCTGGATGGGATTCGCTGGGAAGCCAGTGAGGGGATTGCAGAGCCTCTGGCTTTGATCTTTATGTCATCATTGTTTACAGGAATAGGGCCAGAAGATTGGAGCATTGCAAATATTGTCCCCTTGTTCAAGAAGAGAAATAGAGACAACTATGGTAATTATAGACCAGTGAACCTTACTTCAGTTGTGGGTAAAGCGTTGGAAAGTGTAATAAGTGGTTGGATTTATAATCATCTAGAAAGCAATATGATGACAAGGGATAATCAACACTGTTTTGTGTAGGGTAGGTCATGCCTCACAAACCTTAGTGCATTAGTTGAGACAGTGACTAAGCAGGTGGATGAGGGTAAAGTGGTTGATGAGATAGGTCTGTGGATTTCAGTAAGGTGTTTGATAAAGTTCCCCACAGTAGGGTTTTGCACAAAATACAGAGGCATAGGATTGAGGGGGATTTAGCTGTTTGGATCAGAAATTGGCTAGCTGAAAGAAGACAAAGGGTGGTGGTTGATGGGAAATGTTCATCCTGGAGTTCAGTTACTAGTGGTGTACTGCAAGGATCTGTTTTGTGGCCACTGCTGTTAGTCAGTTTTATAATTGACCTGGATGTGAGTGGAGAAGGATGGATTAGTAAATTTGCAGATGACATTAAAGTTGGTGGAGTTGTGGATAGTGCCAAAGGATGTTGTAGGTTGCAGAGGGACATAGATAAGCTGAAGAGCTGGGCTGAGAGGTGGCAAATGGAGTTTAATACAGAAAAGTGTGAGGTGGTTCACTTTGGAAGGAGCAACAGGAATACAGAGTACGAGGCTAATGGTAAGATTCTTGGAAGTGTAGATGAGCAGAGAGATCTTGGTGTCCATGTACATAGATCCATGAAAGTTGCCACCCAGGTTAATACAGTTGTTAAGAAGGCATACAGTGTGTTGGCTTTTATTGGTAGAGGGATTGAGTTTTGGAGCCACAAGATCATGTTGCAGCTATACAAAACTCTGGTGCGGCCGCACTTTTAATTAGATTTTTTAGATTACTTACAGCATGGAAACAGGCCCTTCAGCCCAACAAGTCCACACCGACCCACCAAAGCGCAATCTACCCAGACCCATTCCCCTACATTTACCCCTTCACCTAACACAACGGGCAATTTAGCATGGCCAATTCACCTAACCTGCACATTTTTGGACTGTGGGAGGAAACCGGAGGAAACCCACGCAGACATGGGGAGAACGTGCAAACACCACACAGTCAGTCGTCTGAGGCGGGAATTGAACCCAGGTCTCTGGCACTGTGAGGCAGCAGTGCTAGCCACCGTGCCGCCCAAGTATTGTGTATTGTGTATATTCTGGTCATTGCATTATAGGAAGGATGTGGAAGTTCTGGAAAGGGTGGAGAGGAGATTTACGAGGATATTGCCTGGTGTGGACGGAAGGTTTTATGAGGAAAGGCTGAGGGACTTGAGACTGTTTCCGTTAGAGAGAGCAAGATGTAGAGGTGACTTAATAGAACATAGAACAATACAGCACAGAACAGGCCCTTCGGCCCACGATGTTGTGCTGAACATTTGTCCGAGTTAAACACCTATTCATGTACCTATCCAATTGCCGCTTAAAGGTCACCAATGATTCTGACTCTGCCACTCCCACAGGCAGCGCACTCCATGCCCCCACCACTCTCTGGGTAAAGAACCTACCCCTGACATCCCCCCAATACCTTCCACCCTTCACCTTAAATTTATGTCCCCTTGTAACACTCTGTTGTACCCGGGGAAAAAGTCTCTGACTGTCTACTCTATCTATTCCCCTGATCATCTTATAAACCTCTATCAAGTCACCCCTCATCCTTCACCGTTCCAATGAGAAAAGGCCTAGCACTCTCAACCTATCCTCGTATGACCTATTCTCCATTGCAGGCAACATCCTGGTAAATCTTCTCTGCACCCTCTCCAAAGCTTCCACATCTTTCCTAAAGTGAGGCGACCAGAACTGCACACAGTACTCCAAATGTGGCCTTACCAAGGTCCTGTACAGCTGCAACATCACCTCACGACTCTTGAATTCAATCCCTTTGCTAATGAACGCTAATACACCATAGGCCTTCTTACAAGCTCTATCCACCTGAGTGGCAACTTTCAAAGAGCTATGAACAAAGACTCCAAGATCTCTCTGCTCCTCCACCTTACTAAGAACCCTACCGTTAACCCTGTATTCCGCATTCTTATTTGTCCTTCCAAAATGGACAACCACACACTTGACAGGGTTGAACTCCATCTGCCACTCCTCAGCTCAGCTCTGCATCATATCTAAGTCCCTTTGCAGCCAACAACAGCCCTCCTCACTATCCACAACTCCACCAATCTTCGTATCGTCTGCAAATTTACTGACCCACTCTTGGACTCCCTCTTCCAAGTCATTAATAAAAATTACAAACAGCAGAGGACCCAGAACTGATCCCTGCGGAACTCCACTTGTCACTGGGCTCCAGGCTGAATATTTACCATCTACCACCACTCTCTGACTTCGACTGGTTAGCCAGTTCTCTATCCAACTGGCCAAATTTCCCACTATCCCATGCCTCCTGACTTTCCGCATAAGCTTTCCCACTATCCCATGCCTCATCCAAATGCTTGGTCACCTCCTCAAAGAATTCAATAAGACCTTTGTAAGGCAAGACCTACCCCTCACAAATCTGTGCTGGCTGTCCCTAATCAAGCAGTGTCTTTCCAGATACTCATAAATCCTATCCCCCAGTACCCTTTCCATTACTTTGCCTACCACCGAAGTAAGACTAACTGGCCTGTAATTCCCGGGGTTAACCCTATTCACTTTTTTGAACAGGGGCATAACATTCGCCACTCTCCAGTCCCCTGGTACCACCACCGTTGACAGTGAATACGCAAAGATCATTGCCAGCGACTCTGCAATTTCCTCTCTTGCTTCCCACATAATCCTAGGATATATCTTGTCAGGCCCGGGGGACTTGTCTATCCTCAAGTTTTTCAAAATGCCCAACACATCTTCCTTCCTAACAAGTATCTCCTCTAGCTTACCAGTCTGTTTCATACCCTCCTCTTCAACAATACGGTCCCCCTCATTTGTAAATACTGAAGAAAAGTACTCATTCAAGACCTCTCCTATCTCTTTCAACTCAATACACAGTCTCCCACTACTGTCCTTGATCGGACCTACCCTCGTTCTCGTCATTCTCATGTTTCTCACATACGCATAAACGGCCTTGGGGTTATCCTTGATCCTACCCGCCAAAGATTTTTTATGCCCTCTGTTACCTCTCCTAATCCCTTTCTTCAGCTCCCTCCTGGCTATCCTGTATCCCTCCAATGCTCTGTCTGAACCTTGTTTCCTCAACCTTCTGTAAGCCTCCTTCTTCCTCTTTACTAGACATTCAACCTCCCTCGTCAACCAAGCTTCCCTCACATGACCATCTGTTTCCTGCCTGACAGGTACATACATATCAAGGACACGTCGTATCTGTTCCTTGAAAAAGTTCCACATTTCAACGACATCCTTCCCTGACAGCCTATGCTCCCAATTTATGCTCCTCAGATCCTGTCTTGCAGCATCGTATTTAGTCTTCCCCCAATCATAAAACCTACCCTGATGCACGCATCTATCTCTCTCCATAACCAAGATGAAAGTCTCAGAATTGTGGTCACCATCACCAAAATGCTCACCCACTAACAAGCCCATCACTTGTCCTGGTTTGTTACCAAGTACCAAATCCAATATGGCCTCCCCTCTGTCGGACAATCTACATACTGAGTTAGAAAAGCTTCCTGGACACACTGCACAAACACCGCCCTGTCCAATCTACTTGATCTAAAGAGCTTCCAATCAATATTTGGGAAGTTGAAATCGCCCATGACTACTACCCTGTGGCTTCTGCACCTTTCCAAAATTTTTTTCCCAATCTGTTTCTCCACATCTCTGCTGCTATTGGGGGGCCTATAGTAAACACCCAACAAGGTGACTGCTCCTTTCCTATTTCTGACTTCAGCCCATACTACCTCCAAAGGCAGATCCCCCTCGAACTGCCTTTCTGCAGCCGTTATACCATTTATAATTAGCAACGCCACACCCCCTCCTTTTTTATCATCCTCCCTAATCTTACTGAAACATCTGTAACCAGGAACCTCCAACAACCATTCCTGTCCCTCTTCTATCCACGTTTCCGTGATGGCCACAACATCGTAGTCCCAGGTACCGATCCACGCCTTAAGTTCACCCACCTTATTTCTGATACTCCTTGCGTTGAAGTATACACACTTGAACCCATCTCTGTGTCCACAAGTATTCCCTGTCAGTGCAACCTCCTCCACAGCCTCCCTACATTCTTGGACATCCTGAAAAACACCTAACCTACTTGCTGGACCACAAGTCCGGATCCCATCCCCCTGCCAAATTAGTTTAAACCCCCCCGAAGAGTGCGAGCAAACCTACCCCCCAGGATATTGGTGCCCTTCTGGTTCAGGTGCAACCCGTCCTGCTTGTACAGGTCCCACCTTCCCCAGAATGCAGTCCAATTGTCCAAATACCTGAAGCCCTCCCTCCTACACCATCCTTGCAGCCATGTGTTCAATTGCACTCTCTCTCTATTCATTGCCTCACTGTCACGTGGCACCGGCAACAACCCAGAGATGACGACTCTGTCCGTCCTAGCTTTTAGCTTCCAGCCTAACTCCCTGAGCTCCTGAATGACCTCCCCACCCCTCTTCCTACCTGTTTCGTTGGTGCCAATGTGCACCATGACTTCTGGCTGCACACCCTCCCCCTTAAGGATTCTGAAGACACGATCCGAGACGTCTCAGACCCTGGCACCCGGGAGGCAACAAACCAACCGAGAATCTCGCCCATGCCCACAGAACCGCCTGTCTGTCCCTCTAACTATAGAGTCTCCTATAACTAGCACTCTCTTCTTCTCCCCCTTTCCCTTCTGAGCCTCAGAGCCGGACCTCGTGCCAGAGACCCGGTCACTGCAGCTTACCCCTGCTAGGCCATCCCCCCCCAACAGTATCTAAAGCGGTATACTTATTGTTGAGGGGAACGACCACAGGAGATCCCTGCACTGCCTGCTTCCTCCCCTTCCCACCTCTAACTGTTACCCAGCTACCTCTGTTCTCTGGCGTAACTATGTCCCTGTAGCTTCTATCTATCACCCTCTCAGCCTCTCGAATAATTCTCAGTTCATCCAACTCCAGCTCCAGTTCCCTAACGCGGTCTGTGAGGAGGTGGAGCTGGCTGCACTTCCTGCAGATGAAGTTGGCAGGAGCATCGGTGGTCACCCCTTCCTCAAACATCCTGCTTATATCTATCTTATATATAGAAATATATAAGATAATCAGAGGGTTGGATACGGTTGGTAGTGAGAACATATTTCCTCAGGTATTGATGGCTAGCACAAGGAGATATAGGTTTAAATTGAGGCGTGATAGATGTAGGACAGATGTCAGAGGTGGTTTCTTTACTCAGAGTAGTGGGGGCATGGAACGCCCTGCCTCCAACAGTAGTAGACTCACCAACATTAAGGGCATTTAAATGGTCATTGGATAAACACATGGATGAAAATGAAATAGTGTAGGTTAGATGGGTTTCAGGTTGGTCTCACAGGTAGGCGCAACATCAAGGGCTGAAGGGCCTGCAATGCACTGTTATGTTCTGTGTAGAAGGCCCACCTAAAGGGTGTGCAGTGCTGTATCTGTTTCTGAGGAAAGAAGCCAGACAGTGGGGGAACATTTTGGCAATAGCGACCACAACATGGTACAGTTCAAAATAGTTCTGAACAAGGAAAAGGATGGCCTGCAAAAGACGGCTTTGGATTTGAGAAGGGCAGAATTTATTAAAATAAAGCAGGATCTGGCCACAGTAGACTGAGAATAGCTTCTTGTGGGTAAGTCTACAGTGAAGCACGGGAGCATTCTGAAAGGAGCTGGAGAAAAATTATAGGTTCAACATGTACTCTTTCGAGGGAAATGTAGAAACGATAAGTTCAGAGAGCCCAGGATGTTGAGGGCAATTCAGGACTGGATGAAGAAATGCAGAAGGGCTTTTAGCAATGCAGCACAGAATAGGCCCTTTGGCCCACGATGTTGTGTCGAGGGTTAATCTTAATATAAAATAACTTAACCTATGCATACCTCAACTCACTGCTACCCATGTGCATGTCCAGCGGTTGTTTAAATGTCCCTAATGACTCTGCTTCCACCACCACCGCTGCCAACACATTCCATGCATGCACAACTCTCTGCGTAAAGAACCTTCCTCTGACGTCCCCTCTATACTTTTTTCCTAATATCTTAAAACTATGACCCCTTGTACCAGTTAATCCTGACCTGGGGAAAAGTCTCTGGCTATTGACTCTATCCATGCCTCTCATTACCTTGTATACCTCGATCAAATCACCTCTCTTCCTCCTCCTCTCCAGAGAGAAAAGTCCAAGCTTAGTCAACCTCTCTTCATAAGGCAAGCCCTCCAGTCCAGGAAGCATCCTGGTAAACCTTCTTTGCACCCTCTCCAAAGCCTCTGTATCTTTCCTATAGTAGGGCGACCAGAATTGGACACAATATTCCAAGTTTGGTCTCACCAGGGACTTGTAAATCTGTAACAAAACCTTGCAGTTCTTAAACTAGATCCCCCTGTTAATGAAAGCCAAACCACCATAATGAAAGCTTAACAACCCTATCCACTTGGGTGGGAACTTTGAGGGTTCTACGTATTTGCACACCCAGATCCCTCTGTTCCTCCACACTGCTAAGAATCCTGTTTTAAATCCTATATTGAGCATCCGAGTTCGACCTTCCAAAGTGCATCACTTCACATTTATCCAGCTTGAACTCCATCTGCCATTTCTCAGCCCAGCTCGGCATCCTCCCTATGTTGCGCTGCAGCCTGCAATAGCCCTTGATACTATCGACGGCGCCTCCAACCTTTGTGTCATCTGCAAATTTACTAACCCACCCCTCAACCTCTTCATCCAAGTCATTTATAAAAACTACAAAGAGCAGAGGCCCAAGAATAGAGCCCTGTGCGACCCCACTCAACACTGACCTCCAGGCAGAATACTTTTCATCTACAACCACTCTTCGCGTTCTGTCAGCCAACCAACCCAGATAGCCAAATCTCCCTGTATCCCATACATCCTGGCTTTTTGAATGAGCCTACCATGGGGAACCTTATCAAATGCCTTGCTGAAGTCCAAGTACACCACATCCACTGCCCGACCTTCATCGACCTGTCTTGTCACCTCCTCAAAGAACTCAATAAGGTTTGTGAGGCATGACCTACCCCTCACAAAGCCTTGCTGACTGCCTTTAATCACACTTTGCCAAATAGTCATAAATCCTATCCCTCAGAATTCTTTCCAAAACTTTGCTGACCATAGACGTAAGACAGGAAATGCAGAAAATGGAGGAAGGACTTTAAGAAAGCAATTAGAAGAGCAAAAAGGGACACGAAAAGTATTCCTGAACAGGTTTAGGGAGAATGCTGAGATATTTTATAAATATGTGAAAAGGAAAAGGTTAACCAGGGAAAGAATATGGCCCATTAAGGACCATGGGGGCAATCTGTGTGTGTAGCTGCAAGTTATTGGAAGCATCTTGAATAAATATTCTCTTCAGTCTTCATTCTGGAAAAGGAGGATGTGGATACAGAATTCAGGAAAAGGAACTGTGAGGAATTGGAACGGTTTGACATAGGGAATAGGGGTGTGTTGGCGGCTCCAATGGTCTTTAAAACAGACAAATCTCCTGGTCCAGATGAATTGCTGTGGGGAGCGAGGCAGGAAATTGCAGAGGCTCTGACACAAATTATTAATTCCACTCTGGCCACAGGAGATGTGCCAGGTGACTAGAGGATGGCTAATGTGGCTTCATGTTTCAAGAAAGGTGGTAGAGATGTAACTTACAAGACCAGTGAGTCTCATGTTAGTGGTAAGGAATCTATTGGAGAAAATTCTGAAGGAGCGAATTAATAAACACTTGGAAAGCACGAGTTAATTTGGGATAATCAGCATGGCTTTGTCAGATGGAGGGTATGCCTAACAAATTTGGTAGAATTTCTTGGAAATGCAATCAAGTTTGTGGATGAGGGAGGTTCAGCTGATGTGATTTATATACGTTTTAGCAAGGTCCCACATGGGACACTGAGAAGGTTAAAGCACATGGAATTGAGGGAAACTTGGCGAGATGTGTCAAAAACTGGCTTAGTAGTAGGATATAAAGGGTAGTAGTAGAAAGCTGTTGGAGTGACTGGAGGCTCTGTCCAGCAGTGTATCACAAGTATCAGCGCTGGGATCCTTACTGTTTGTTACATAAATTATATTGATGAAAATGTAGGGGGAATGTTAAGCAAATTTGCAGGTGACACCAGGATTGGTAGAGTGGTTAATAGTGAATATGGTTGTAGGTTACAGTAAGATTTCGATGGGTTGGTCAGATGGCCAGAGCAATGGCAGGTGGTATTTAACCCTAATAAGTGTGAGATGATGCACTTTGGAAGAAGAAATAAGATGAGGGAGTATTTAATGAGTGGCAGGGCACTGGGTAGCTTTGAGGAACAGAGGGATCTTAGGATAATCATTCACAGATCCCTGAAGTCAGCAGAGCACCTGAATATGATGGTTAAGAAGGCATACAGGACACTTGCTTTCTTTAGTCGTTGCATAGAGTATAAGAATGAGGAGATAAAGTTGGAGTTGTACAGAGCGTTGCTCAGGCCACAGATGGAGTACTGTGTGCAGGTCTGGTCATCTCCCTATAAATAAAGATAAAAGGTCTAACTTTTAAAACAAAATAAGAATTATTTTAATTTCAGAATATCATCCTCCCAAAAGAGCAGTGGAGGTGGTCATTGAATACTTCTAGGCAAAGGTAGACCAATTCTTGATGAAAAATAAGTCAAAGGTTGTTGGGCATTGGTGAAAATGTGGATTGGAGGATATACTTTAATCAGATAAGCCATAATTTTATTCTGGCACAAAGGACTAGAGGGGCTGAAAGGTCTACTATTCCAAATTAATATGTTTAACTTAATTAAATATAAATAAATTAATGTAGTACATGATTAGATAGACAAGGGTGAAAGAAGTAAGGTCTCTCCCGAAGGGTTGTACAGTACGGAAGTGGCATTGGTTGACAATGTCAGATCCTTACAACAATTGCAATTTGTTCAGTATCGCTTGATTGATTAAAAGACTTTATCATTTATTCAATGTCTGTCCAAATTTTAATCCAGTTTGTATCTTGGAATGTGGGCAATGTATTTGCACAAGTTCATCTGTCTGACCCTTAATTCCTTCACCAAACCTTTTGCTTTTTAAATGCCTCTTTTTAAACACTTTTTCAAACTTTGGTTATGTGTCCTAATATCTCTGTTATTTGGCTTAACACTAACCCTGAAAGAAGTGAAACTATCACTGTATTCTAACAGATGAAAGGCTTAACAGACAATTTTTCAATGTATAATTTCAGTTACATCACACTGCAAATGTTTGCTATAAATTCAGTGTTACGATCGAGCCCTCCACACTCACCTGATGAAAGAGCGTTGCTCCGAAAGCTAGTGTGCTTTCAATTAAACCTGTTGGACTATAACCTGGTGTTGTGATTTTTAACTTTGTACACCCCAGTCCAACACCGGCATCTCAAAATCATGTCTCATGCATTCCTAAAGCATTTAAACTCTGATTGTCTTTCCAGTGAAAACAAAAGCTGAAGCGTGACCCGATAGAGGTCTACAAAATGATGAGAGGCAAAGATAGGGTGAATAGTCAGAGGCGGTTTCCCAGGGTTGAAAGGTCAATTGTAAGAAGGCTCAGGTTCAAGGTGAGAAGTCTAAAGTTTATGGGAGGAGTGCAAGGAAAATGTTTCACATAGAGAATGATGGGTGCTTGGAACACAGTGCCAGTGGAGGTGGTGGATCCAGGTACATTAGCAATGTTTAAGGCATATATTGATAGACACATGAACGGGAGAAAACAGAGAGCTAGAAACTGCACGTGGGCAATAAGTAACAGGTGTAAATAAGGATTAGAATTGATGCAGGCTTGTATTGTGTTTTAGAAGGTTTTGTGTTTTTAAGTTATAAAATAAATGCAAGATTTGTTAACTACTATTGTCAGTTTTTGGAGAGAAAATTTGAGTTAAAAATGTGTATTCTTTTTCTCTCACCCCTGGCATAGCCAACTGTTTAAATTGAAATTGCACAATGGTTTCAGTATGATATTTATGGTTTGACAAGCTGTATTGAACAGGGAAGAAAATACATTTTAACAACTCTAAGTTATTACTGCCTTTACTACAAGTGGGATGAAGGCTGATTAAAGTGGTTGAACCTCTTAATGTTTACATGCCTGAAAGCATACAGACCTGAAGGACATTTAAAAAAAACAATAATGCTGAAGAAACTCAGCCAAGCTGGCAGCATCTGCAGGGAGAGAGAAACAGAGTTAACCTTTTTTGAGTCCAATTTGACTCCGCTTCAGAACCGAAAGAGAGTCGAGATTCAGGCTTTTGGGAGGGAGGAGGAGTGAATGGAAGCAAAAGTAAAAGACAAGGGAATAATAATAGTGGTAAAGGAGAGATAGAGATGTAAAATAGATGTAAAATGAGAAAATTATCAACCTTGCTGAGAGCAAAATCATTAAGACACCGTCTGGGGCAGGGGCATGTAATAAAACTGGAGGACCGAAGTCTTACTCTGAAGTTCAGGTTTGTGTAAAGATTTGTAGCTCAGATGCCAGTTGTTGTGGCTGTGGGTGTGTTTGCCAAGTTGGGAAGTTGATTTGCAGACATTTTGTCCCCTGTCTCGGTGACATCTTCAGGGCTTTGGAGCCTCCTGTGAAGGGCTGCTGTACTGTGTCTTCTGGAATTTATTTGGTTCCATTCCTGCTGCTTCCAGTTGCTGGTTCCAATTGTTCATTGCAGCGTTGGGTATATTGAGACTAGGTCTATATGCTTGTTGATGGTGTACTCTGAAGTTGTTGGGCTCAATACTGAGTCTAGATTGGAAGTTGCCGACGCAGAAAATGAGGTGTGGTTCCTGTAGCTTCTGTTGAGTTTTGTCAAAACATTTGCAGGCCCAGGACACACACGCTATCATGAGAGCAAGGTGATTTATTGAAAGCAACTGGGACATGAGAGCCATTCCTACAGAAAGAATGCAGGTGTTCCACAGGTGGTCACCCAGTCTGCCTATGGTCTGGCCAATGTAAAGGAGAAGTGAATCCTGTAGACTAGATTCTAATAAGCATAAATAAAATGCTGCATCATCTAGAAAGGATGTTTGGGATCTTGGGAAGGAGAGCCATGTTCTGTCCAAGCTGTCAGCCTAGCAACTTCTCCATCAGCGTGCGGACCTCACTCTCAGTATTTACTTTCTATTCCAGAAGTCGCTGCCATACATGGATTTTAGAGTTCCATGCAGACTAAATCAAATGAGTGAGAAAGCTATGGAGGAGGAGAATGTGCAAGTGTCACACCTACTGAGATTGCATGCAAAAGTGCCATGGGGAATAAGGAAGTATGAGGCATGATGGAGGAGTGAACTAGGATATCAAGGAGTGACAGTGGAGGGGGAAGGCGAAGATGTGTTTGGTGTTAGTATGAGGTGGTGGAGGCTGACCCATTGAGTGCAGAGACTGGTGAGTTGGAAAGTGAGGACATGGGGAACTTAATTGTTGTTCTGGGAAGGTGAGTGATGGCTAAGGGCAATATTTTATATTTTTATTTTGGTTTTTCCTTATCCACAGTATTTTGTTTTTAATTAAGAAATATGGAATATCCTTGCTGTGAGAAAATGTGTTAAGAGAATTAATATTGGAGGAATTGGTTCACTGTATTTTCAACTTGACCGAATTGCACAGTGGTTGATGAAGTATGTGTTATTTAAAATGTGAGGTTTTTTTCCTATCTTATGATCAAGATGGTAAATTTACTGCAACACATTCATCATTCCACCAATTATAAATGTATGCGCGAGGATTTTTGTCAAACTGCTGACTCGAATGATCGTGGATTAAATATTGTGAAGGGAAAAGAATTTGGCCGAAAAACAGTTTTAAATACTTTTTTAAACCACAGCTACACCATTCAAATACAGTTATAATAATGGACAGTTTTATAGTGAAGATTAATGAACACAAAGAATGTTTTACAATTCAGATTATGAAGCCAACAAATTTTGATCATTATGTCATTGAAGTTATGTCATTGCTGTGGGTTTTGGTATTGTCATCCTATTTTCAATTATTGTACAGAAAAGTAGTGCTAAGTGCTTTGTTTCTTAATTCTCACATTCTCAGTTTGTCTCTGGCCAGAGCTCTTTAAAAAACCTCTTCCTCTATAATGACTTTTCCTGCTATAAAATTCATATTGCAGTTTAAAAAAATCTAAAATTGATTTGCAACTTTTCTGTTGCTGTGCTCTATATCATTTCTGAGGCATATATATATATATATATATATATATATAGATCAGTGTGAAGATAGGTGGAAAATGAGATGGACTTCCACTCAGAGGTTGGAGAGTTACCCCACACGGTTACTTGCTTAGCTCATTAAATATTGAAGTGGGCCAAGCACCATATTATCGTGGTGGCCAGTCAGGATGTTCTATCCCATCCAGGCACCTTCCAGAAGCCATAACTAAAAGGCACCTGAATGCACTCCTGTGACCCAGGAGCATGCAGTCAACTTTTTCTTGTCACCCCCCTACGCCTCTGGAGAATCTGAGACTGTGGTAAAAGCAGTGCCTCAATTTAGAAATGCTACTCTGGAGATTCTGCTGAAAGCTGTTCATGAGAGAAGTGAAGTTTGTTTTAACCCCATTAGATGGTGACGAGGTCATCTCAAGTGATGAATGTAGCCTGGCCAGAGGTCAGTCCTCGTGAACAGCTCAACTGAACCTGGCTCCAGTGCTGCAAGAGGAGGAAGAATGTCATAGTATGTGCCACTCCATACTTCATGTCTCTCTAAGTGTGAGGTAGCATTGTACAATTGCTACTGTTGAGCACTGTAACACAGAAGTTTAGGAGTCGAGTATCTCCATCTGATGCATCATGTGCAATCAATGTCTCCCTTCATTGCACTGATGTAATATTGATCGCACCACAGCTATACTCTTCTACACATCTGCCCAGATTTATGCTTAAAACATCAAAGAAGTCACAATACTCAGCAGCTCACATACCTCGTCACTACTAGGAGAATGTACATGTCTGATAGCTTCTTGCCAAAGGCTTACGTGGGACAAGGACACAATCCAGTAAGACTGCTTTTGAATTCAGTGCTCCTTCACTGACCCAATCAAGTTTACTGGTTTCAACCAGTGTAGCTGCCTTGCTTGGGCAGGCCTGTTGGCTCTGTAAGGTTTCAACCTAACGTTGCAAGCATTTAACCACAGCTCACCAAACTGCGCACAACTGAGATTTCTCATGAGCTGATCAACATTGTGATGTAAGGTATGTGACTTAGAAATGTTAATGTCATTTATTTCAGAGTTTAGACTTTGAGCTAGTGGCATATAGGTTTTACACTCTGCACAGGAAGGGGTTTAATAATAGCTCAACTAGGTCCCACCCATCTCCCACATTTCTGCACTCATCCCCTCTCTTCCCTCCTGCAACAGCAATAGGGTTCCCCTTGTCCTTACCTACCGTCCCACCAGTATCCACATCCAGAAGGTCATCAGCTACTGCTTCCACCACTTCCAGTGAGATACTACCACCAGACACACATTCCTCAACCCTCCCTTCTCTGCTTTCTGTAGGGACAGTTTCATTTGAGACACCCTGGTCCACTCATCCTTCACTCCTAACATACCCCCCCCACATTCTCACACAGACCCATGGTATCTTTCCCTGCAACCACTGAAGGTGTAACACCCTGCCATTTACTATTTCCCTCCTCAATATCTAAGGGCCCAAGCAAACCTTTCAGGTGAAGTAGAACTTTGCCTGCACTTCTCACAATGTAGTCTACCGCATTCGCTGGTCACAATGTGATTTCCTCTACTTTGTGGAAATGAAGCAGAGTCTGGGTGACCGCTTTGCAGAACATCTACAATGTCCCCTCAAAAAAGGCCCTGAGCTTCCAGTTACCTACCATTTTAACATCCCACCCTGTTCCCTGGCCAGCTTCTCTATCTCAGGCTTGCTGCTTTACGCCAGTGAAGCTCAGTCCACGCTGGAAGAAGGGCACCTCATTTTCCACTTGGGAACCCTGCAGGCATCTGGACTCAAATTGAATTCAATAATTTTAGGGCCTGAAGTCCCCCATATCCTAGCCCCCTTCCAAACACACCAGGCCTTGTTATCACATAGTCTGCCATTACATACTACCTATTGTTAGCCACTAACAGTCTCCATTATCCAGGGAATGCTGGATGACTAAAGAAATTGAGAGTTTGGTTAAGAAAAAGAAGGAAGCATATGTAAGGTATAGACAGGATAGGTCGAGTGAATCCTTAGAAGAGTATTAAGGAGGTAGGAGTATACTTAAGGGGGAAATCAGGAGGGCAAAAAGGAGATATGAGATAGCTTTGGCAAAATAGAATTAAGGAGAATCCAAAGGGTTTTTACAAATATATTAAGGACAAAAGGGTAACTAGGGAAAGAATAGGGCCCCTCAAAGATCAGCATGGCGGCCTTTGTGTGGAGCCACAGAAAATGGGAGAGATAGTAAATGAGTACTTTGCATCAGTATTTACTGTGGAAAAGGATATGGAAGATGTAGACGATAGGGAAATAGATGGTGACATCTTGCGAAAGGTCCATATTACAGAGGAGGAAGTGCTGGATGTCTTGAAAAGGGTAAAGGTGGATAAATCCCCAGGATCTGATCAGGTGTAACCACGAACTCTGTGGGAAGCTAGAGAAGTGATTGCTGGGCTCCTTGCTGAGATATTTCAAACTGGACGATGACACAAAGCTGGGTGGCAGGGTGAAACGTGAGGAGGATGTTAGGAGAATACCGGGTGACCTGGATAGGCTAGTTGAGTGAACGGATGCATGGCAGATGCAGTTTAATGTGGATAAATGTGTGGTTATCCACTTTGATGGCAAGAACAGGAAGGCAGATTACTACCCAAATGGAGGAGAAAGTGAGGTCTGCAGATGCTGGAGATCAAAGTTGAAACTTTATTGCTGGAACAGCACAGCAGGTCAGGCAGCATCCAGGGAACAGGAGATTCGACGTTTCGGGCACAGGCCCTTCTTCAGGAAGGGCCTGTGCCCGAAACGTCGAATCTCCTGTTCCCTGGATGCTGCCTGACCTGCTGTGCTGTTCCAGCAATAAAGTTTCAACTACTACCCAAATGGAGTCAGGTTAGGTAAAGGGGCAGTACAATGAGATCTAGGTGTTCTTGTACATCAGTCAATGAAAGCAAGCATGCAGGAACCGCAGGCAGTGAAGAAAGCTAATAGCATGCTGGCCTTCATAACAAGAGGAACTGAGTATAGAAGCAAAGAGGTCCTTCTGCAGCTGTACAGGGCCCTGGTGAGACCGCACCTGGAATATTGTGCGCAGTTTTAGTCTCCAAATTTGAGGAAAGACATTCTGGCTATTGAGGGAGTGCAGCGTAGGTTCACAAGGTCAATTCCCAGAATGGTGGGACTATCTTACGCTGAAAGATTGGAGTGACTGGGCTTGTATACGCTTGAGTTTAGAAGGCTGAGAGGGGATCTGATTGAGACATATAGAACATAGAACATAGAACGTATAAGATTATTAATGGATTGGACACTCTGGAGGCAGGAAGCATGTTTCCGCTGATGGGTGAGTCCCGAACCAGAGGACACAGCTTAAAAATAAGGGGTAGGCCACTTAGAACAGAGTTGAGGAGAACAGAGAGTGGTAGGTGTATGGAATGCTCTGCCCCAGAAGGCTGTGGAGGTCAAGTCTCTGGATACTTTCAAGAAAGAGTTGGGTAGAGCTCTTAAGGATAGTGGAATCAAGGGTTATGGGGATAAGGCAGGAACAGGATACTGATTGAGGATGATCAGCCATGATCATAATGGTGGTTCTGGCTTGAAGGGCAGAATGGCCTACTCCTGCACTTATTGTCTATTGTCTATTTGTATCATCGATAGTCACAGGTGAGGTGCCGGAAGACTGGAGGTTGGCAAACATGGAGCCCTGTTTAAGAAGGGTGGTAAGGACAAGCTAGGGAAATATAGACCAGTGAGCCTGATGTCGGTGGTAGGCAAGTTGTTGCAGGGAATCCTGAGGGACAGGATGTACGTGTATTTGGAAAGGCAAGGGCTGATTAGGGATAGTCAACATGGCTTTGTGCGTGGGAAATCATGTCTCACAAACTTGATTGAGTTTTTTGAAGAAGTAACAAAGAAGATTGATGAGGGCAGAGCAGTAGATGTGATCTATATGAACTTCCGTAAGGCGTTTGACAAGGTTCCCCATGGGAGACTGATTAACAAGGTTAGATCTCATGGAATACAGGGTGAACTAGCCATTTGGGTATAGAACTGGCTCAAAGGTAGAAGACAGAGGGTGGTGGTGGAGGATTGTTTTTCAGACTGGAGGCCTGTGACCAGTGTAGTGCCACAAGGATCGGTGCTGGGTCCTCTACTTTTTGTCATTTACATAAATGATTTGGATGCGAGCATAAGAGGTACAGTTAGTAAGTTTGCAGATGACACCAAAATTGGAGATGTAGTGGACAGCGAAGAGGGTTACCTCAGATTACAACAGGATCTTGACCAGATGGGTCAATGGGCTGAGAAGTAGCAGATGGAGTTTAATTCAGATAAATGCGAGGTGCTGCATTTTGGGAAAGTAAATCTTAGCAGGACTTATACACTTAATGGTAAGGTCCTAGGGAGTGTTGCTGAACAAAGAGACCTTGGAGTGCAGGTTCATAGCTCCTTGAAAGTGGAGTCACAGGTAGATAGGATAGTGCAGAAGGCATTTGGTATGCTTTCCTTTATTGGTCAGAGTATTGAGTACAGCGGTTGGGAGGTCACGTTGCAGCTGTACAGAACATTGGTTAGGCCACTGTTGGAATATTGCGTGCAATTCTGGTCTCCTTCCTATTGGGAAAATGTTGTGAAACATGAAAGGGTTCAGAAAAGATTTACAAGGCTGTTGCTAGGGTTGGAGGATTTGAGCTATAGGGAGAGGCTGAAGAGGCTGGGACTGTTTTCCCTGGAGCGTTGGATGCTGAGGCGTGACCTTTATAGAGGTTTACAAAATTGAGGGGCATGGATACGATAAATAGGTCGGGGATCCAGAACTAGAGGGCATAGGTTTAGGGTGAGAGGGGAAAGATATAAAAGGAACCTAAGGGGCGCCTTTTTCACACAGAGGGTGGTACGTGTATGGAATGAGCTGCCAGAGGAAGTGGTGGAGGCTGGTACAATTGCAACATTTAAGGGGCATTTGGATGAGTATATGAATAGCTGAAAATGTGTTGCTGTGCTTTTCCAGCAACACATTTTCAGCTCTGATCTCCAGCATCTGCAGTCCTCACTTTCTCCTGGGTATATGAATAGGAAGGGTTTGGAGGGATATTATCCGGG
Organism: Chiloscyllium plagiosum; assembly: GCF_037043375.1. Classification (NCBI taxonomy): domain Eukaryota; kingdom Metazoa; phylum Chordata; class Chondrichthyes; order Orectolobiformes; family Hemiscylliidae; genus Chiloscyllium; species Chiloscyllium plagiosum. The sequence continues at coordinate 252,343 of NW_028270142.1, forward strand.
TGCTGGCAGGTGGGACTAGATTGGGTTTGGATATCTGGTTGGCATGGGCAAGTTGGACGGAAGGGTCTGTTTCCATACTGTACATCTCTATGTCTCTAAGACTCTATTAACAGATATTCATCCTCCCATCCTTTGTCTGTCCAATTGTTCTTCTCTTTCTTTGTGCTCTGTCCCAACCTATTGTTTACTCCTTACCCCTACCCCCACTCGTGTACAGCATATAAGATAAAGTTTTCCTCGCTGCCATCAGTTCTGAGAAAAGGTCACCGGATCTGAAACATTAACTTTGATTCCTCTTCACGGATGCTGCCAGACCTGCTGAGCTTTTCCAGCTACGTCTGTTGTTTTGTTTCTGATTACAGTATCCACAGTTCTTTTGCTTTTTATTTAATAATAACTTGTCACTCTGAAGCCTCTTAGAGTGATGAGTTTGTTTACATTGAGAGTTTTACAGTCAAAGAGAATAAATTGGAAAATATTGAGTAGCTTTGTGTTTAGAAGCATTTTATTTGCTTCAGGGAAAATTCCATAGAAATTAGAAGGTTTTCGGAGCACCCCAGCTGAGGTTTGATGGAAGAACAGTTTCTCTTGGACAAATGAGTTAGATCAGAAAGGTTAAGGAACGTAGAACTCGACAGCACATAAAGGCTCTTCGGCCCATTAAGTCTGTGTTGGTTGAAAACAACCACCTAACTTTGTGATCCTTTTTCCCAGCAAGCGGGCAATAGCACTGTATATTTGCAATGCCAAGGTGCAGGTCTACAATACTGCTTAATTGCTATGAGGGTTTCTGTATCTACTACCCTTTCAGGCAAGAATTTCACATTCCCAACACCTTTTAGATGAAAATATATTTCCTCCTATCACCTCTAAACCTCCTGAACCTTAGCTTAAACCTATGCCCCGGTCGGATCCTTCCTGTTTCTTCCTGAATACCTTGCCAATGCACTCAATTTTATATCACATTTTTACACATTAAGAAATCAATTACTTCAGTGTGAGGGTTTTAATTTGGAAAATTCCAGACAGAAGCATTTGGTTAGACAATTGAATGAGTTATTTGAAGCTACAAAATTTTGATCCCAGTTGTGTGGCTAATGAAGGGAAAGGCTTTCAAACTTTTGAGACTAAAAATTGATTCCAACCTCTCAATGTGACAGAGAAACAAACTCTGCTTGGTATTTGAGTACTGTAAAGTGATGGTATTGAGATAAGTAGATTTTGTTTTACCATGTGTTTTAGAATCTTTTAAATTGTATTATATGCAAATAGTTTGGTTTATTCAATTTTCTTTTGCATAATAAACTTCTAATTTTGTTATTAAAACAAAGCCTTAAGCATGATGTGCTTTTGAATGTTTTGGTGAAACACCACCACGTTAAACATTTTTGAAAAAAAATGATTTCAGGCGAGAGACGCTTCAAAGATAACACGAGCATTTGCATAAAAAGGAACTTTTTTCTGAAGGAATCAAGGTAGTGAGGTATTTGCCAGAAGAAAGCCGCCTATCCTGCCTCTCACAGTTGAGTTTAAATAGACATGTTTCCTATTTTTGGTTAACAAGATTGACCCTATGAACATAATTCCAGTGACCTGGGTGTTAATGAGTATTCATGTCATACTAATGAATGTAAAGCAGGTTTCTGTTCATATATGGTCAAGAAACTGACCTACCTGAAAAGTTCTGAGAACTTTGTAGCAAAGATTTAATACTGTCAGGAAACAGATATTTTGTATCCAACCAAATTAATTTATACTCCTGGTCTTCTAAGAGCTTTTGGGGAGGGGAACCTCTAGAAAACTACCTTAGGACTGTGCTCAATACCTTAGTCTTGCTGAAGTTTACCTTTGCGAGATATTTTCCACATAGACAATGCGCTGTCTAGAGTGACAATTTCCCAGATTCAGCTGCCAATCACTTGGTAACACTCTTGACTCTAAGTGGTAGGCTACTGCAGAAAATACGGAGATATGGCATTGAGGGTGAGTTGGAGGTTTGGATTAGGAATTGGCTGGATGGAAGAAGACAGAGGGTAGTAGTTGATGGCAAAGTTTCTTCATGGAGTGCCGTCACTAGCGGTGTTCCGCAAGGATCTGTTTTGGGACCATTGCTGTTTGTCATTTTAATAAATGACCTGGAAGAGGGGTTAGAAGGTTGGGTGAGCAAGTTTGCGGATGATACGAAAGTCGGAGGAGTTGTTGACAGTGAGGAAGCATGTGGCAGGTTACAGCAGGATATAGAGAAGCTGCAGAGCTGGGCAGAAAGGTGGCAGATGGAATTCAATGTAGCTAAGTGCGAGGTGATTCACTTTGGGAAGAATAACAAAAAGATGGGGTACTGGGCTAATGGTCGGATACTTGGTAGTGTGGATGAGCAGAGGGATCTTGGTGTCCATGTACACAGATCTCTGAAAGTTGCCACCCAGGTAAATAGTGCGGTGAGGAAGGCATATGGCGTACTGGCTTTTATTGGTAGAGGAATTGAGTTCCGGAGTCCTGAGGTCATGATGCAGTTGTATAAGACTCTGGTACGGCCGCATCTGGAATATTGTGTGCAGTTTTGGTCGCCATACTATAGGAAGGATGTGGAGGCATTGGAACGGGTGCAGAGGAGGTTTACCAGGATGTTGCCTGGTATGGAAGGAAAATCGTATGAGGAAAGACTGAGGCACTTGGGGCTGTTTTCACTAGAGAAAAGAAGGTTTAGGGGTGACTTGATTGAGGTGTACAAGATGATTAGGGGGTTAGATAGGGTCGACAGTATGAACCTTTTCCCGCGTATTGAGTCGGGTATTACAAGGGGGCATAGCTTTAAATTAAGGGGGGGTAGATATAGGACTGATGTTAGGGGTAGGTTCTTCACTCAGCGAGTCGTTAGTTCATGGAATGCCCTGCCAGTAACAGTGGTGGACTCTCCCTCTTTATGGGCATTTAAGAGGGCATTGGATAGGTATATGGAGGATAGTGGGTTAGTGTAGTTTAGGTGGGCTTGGATCGGCGCAACATCGAGGGCCCAAGGGCCTGTACTGCGCTGTATTCTTCTATGTTCTATGTTCTATGTTCTATGTTCTATGGTGTTGGTTCAAATCATGGAATCTCTACAGTGTGAAGCAGGTCATTCTGCCTTTTGAGTCCACACTGACCCGTTGAAGAGATTTACCAAGATCAAGGGGTTTTGATCAATTGAAACCTGTACCACCATTCTAACTGATTAAAGATTTAACAGCCATCTTAGGTGTGCTCAGTTCATTCGCATCACTTGTATGACCCTTTGATAATTTACTTATAAATTCTGTGTCTAAGGTCTCCCTATCTCTCACTAATACCTGAAGAAGGACTGAGGCTCTGAAAGCTTTTGTTTTCAAATAAACCTGTTGAACTACAACCTAGTGTTGTGCAGATTTTTACATCAAGGGAGTAGATGCCTAGAACGTGCTGGGATGTAGTAGAAGCAGAGGCGATAGCAAAGTTTTAAAGCATTTAGACAGACATATGAATAAGCAAAGATTAGAAATATGGACCATGTGCAGGCAGATGGGATTAATTTAGAATGGCGTCATGATCAGCTCATGTTGGGTCAAAAGGTCTGTTCCAGTACTATACTGTTCCTTATCGACATATGACTTTAGCACAGGTATTCTCCTACTTTAGTCACTAAATCTCTCTCAGGCCATTAATCAGGTGGCTGCAAGAAGGTAAGAATGCTATGTTAGATTGCTCACTGAGCTTTCAGGAGAAGACTTTCTTGGGAGGGCACATAGAGGACATACTTCAAGCTGGGTGACCTTGTTTAGAATTGTTCAATAGCTAAGCACAATAATCCTCTGAGAATGACAGATAAGAAAGGCACACCTTGTGATGTGCCCTGAAGTAATTTCTTCCATGGATGGCCTTTGTTCAGCACTTCAACTAGTACCACAAAACTCCTGAATTTATTTGCACTGAAATATGTAGTTTGTTAGAGGAATTGCTTCTGCTGTTTTCCTGTCAGACCCTTGATGAAAAAGAATTGAGTTGTTAAATCTTGAGTAAAATAACAAGTGCATTTCTATTATGAATCCATAAATGAGATGTTGCTTTAAGCTGACCAATATTATTTGCAATAATCTATGATGCTCAATCAACTTTTAATCTCCTCCACTTGGTTTTCTCATTTTTATATCTAGGTCAGTTGTTGACAAATTGATAGAGGTTGACTGACATTTTTAGTCAACAAGTTTGTTATAATTGTATATGCAGCTTCTAAGATAGTAGACCATTCAGTATAAGCCTCTAATACATGGTCATTTTTTCTTGTGAACAGTTCCTGTGGTTTCAGCCAATTTTCTTAATGACTGCTGCCTTAGTCCTCTCACTACCACATAGAATCATAGAGATATACAGCACGGAAACAGACCCTTCATGCCAACTTGTCCATGCCGCCCAGATATCCTAATCTAATCTAGTCCCTTTGTCCAGCACTTGGCCCATATCCATCTAAACCCTTCCTATTCATATACCCACCCAGATGCCTTTTAAATATTGTAACTGTACCAGCCTCCGCCACTTCCTCTGGCAGCTTATTCCATACACTCACCATGCATATAGGCACCAACGAGAAAAGTAGAAAATGAGATGTGATCCTGAAAGAAGAATTCAGGGAGCTAGGAGAGAAGTTAAAGAGGTGGACCTCAAAGGTAGTGATCTCGGGATTACTACCAGTGCCATGTGCTAGCCAGCATAGAAATGAAAAAATAGGCAGGATGAACACGTGGCTTGAGAGATGGTGTAGGAGGGAGGGGACCGGTTCTGGGGAAGGTGGGACTATTACAAAATGGACGGTCTACATCTGAACCAGATCGGAACCAATGTCCTTGGGGGAGGTTTTGCTACTGCTGTTGGGAGGTTTTAAACTAATGTGGCAGGGGCTGGGAACCAGAAGAGAAAACAAGAAGGCAGTGAGGTGGAGACTGTAAAAATCATGAAGATAACATTAATAAAGGGAAGAGTAGGCAGAGAGCAGATGATCGCAAAAGAACTGGTGGCCTGAAATGCATCTACTTTAATATAAGGAGTATAGTGTGTTAGGGTTTGGATTGGTGCCTGGGAGTAAGACATTGCAGTCACAATGTAGTCACAGAGACTCGGTTGAAGGAAGGGCATGATGATTGGCAACTAAATGTTCCAGGATATAGATGCTTCAGACAGGACAGAGAGGGAGTAAAAGTGGGGGTGGAATTGTATTGCTGGTCAGGGACGATATCACCGCTGTGCTAAAGGAGGACACTATGGAGGTCTTGGGGTAGTGAGGCATTATGGGTGGAGCTGAGAAATAAGGGTGTAGTTACATTGTTGGGGCTGTATTACAGGCTTCTGAGCAGTGAGCGTGAGGTAGAAGAACAAATAGGTAAACAGATTATGGAAAGATGTCGAGGCAATAGCGTAGTGGTGATGGGAGATTTTAATTTTCCCAACATTGACTGGGATGCACTTAGCGTCAGAGGTCTGGATGGGGTAGAATTTGTATGAAGCATCCAGGAGAGTTTTCTAGAGCAGTATGTCAATAGTCCGACGAGGAAAGGGGCCATATTGGACCTGGTACTGGAGAATGAGCCAGGACAGGTGGTAGAAGTTGCGGTGGGGGATTTCTTTGGGAACAGTAACCACAATTCTGTAAGTTTTAGAATACTCGTAGATAGCATAGTGGCTCAGTGGTTAGCACTGCTGTCTCACAATGCCAGAGACCTGGGTTCAATTCCCACCTCAGGCAACTGTCTGTGTGGAGTTTGCACAGTGTCTGCGTGGGTTTCCTCCGGGTGCTCTGGTTTCCACTCACAGTCCAAAAATGTGCAGGTTAGGTGAATTGGTCATGCTAAATTGACCATAGTGTTAGGTGAAGGGGTAAATGTAGTGGAATGGGTCTGGGTGGGTTGCTCTTCGGAGGGTCGGTGTGGACTTGTTGAGTCGAAGGGCCTGTTTCAACACTGTAGGTAATCTAATCTAATCTAATAAAGAAGAGAGTGGTCCGAAGGGAAGAGTACTAGCCTGGGCCAAGGCAAATTATATCAAAATTACGTAGGAGCTCAGAAATGTGGATTGGACACAGCTATTTGAAGGGAAGTCCACATTTGAGATGTGGGAGGCTTTCAAGGATAGGCATGTCCTGTTGAAGGCAAAGGATAGGAAGGGCAAGATTCGTGAACCGTGGATGACAGGAGAAATTGTACAACTAGCCAAGAGGAAAAGGGAAGCGTACATAAGGTCTAGGCAGCTAAGAACAGAATGGGCCCTGGAGGAATATCGGAAGAAAGGACCAGTCTTAAAGAGGAATCAAGCGGGCTTAAAGGGGTCATGAAATAGCTTTAGCGAGTAGAATTAAGGAGAATCCCAAAGCATTTTATTCTTATATAAGAAGAAAGCGGGTAACTAGAGAAAGGATTGGTCCACTAAAGGGTAATGAAGGAAGGCTGTGTTTCGAACCTGAGAGAATGGGTGAGATTCTGAATGATTACTTTGCATCAGTGTTCACTGAGGAGAGGAACATGATTAATCTTGAGATTAGAGATAGAAGTTTGATTAGTCTGGATCACGTTAGCATAAGTAGGAAAGATGTTTGTAATTTTTATTAATGACTTAGATGAGGGAGTCGAAGGGTGGGTCAGTAAATTTGCAGATGATACGAAGATAGGTGGAGTTGTGGACAGTGAGGAGGGCTGTTGTCGGCTGCAGAGGGACTTAGATATGATGCAGAGCTGGGCTGAGGAGTGGCAGATGGAGTTCAACCCTGCCAAGTGTGAGGTTGTCCATTTTGGAAGAACAAATAAGAATGCGGAATACAGGGTTAATGGTAGGGTTCTTAGTCAGGTGGAGGAACAGAGGGATCTTGGGGTCTATGTACATAGATCTTTGAAGGTTGCCACTCAGGTGGATAGAGTTTGTAAGAAGGCCTATGGAGTATTATCGTTCATTAGCAGAGGGATTGAATTCAAGAGTCGTGAAGTGATGTTGCAGCTGTACAGGACTTTGGTTAGGCCACAGTTGGAGTACTGTGTGCAGTTCTGGTCGCCTCACTTTAGGAAAGATGTGGAAGCTTTGGAGAGGGTGCAGAGAAGATTTACCAGGATGTTGCCTGGATTGGAGAGGAAGTCGTACGAGGATAGGTTGAGAGTTCTCGGCCTTTTCTCGTTGGAACGGCGAAGGATAAGGGGTGACTTGATAGAGGTTTATAAGATGATCAGAGGAATAGATAGAGTAGACAGTCAGAAACTTTTTCCCCGGGTACAACAGAGTGTTACAAGGGGACATAAATTTAAGGTGAAGGGTGGAAGGTATAGGGGAGATGTCAGGGGTGGGTTCTTTACCCAGAGAGTGGTGGGGGCATGGAATGCGCTGCCCGTGGGAGTGGTAGAGTCGGAATCATTGGCGACCTTTAAGCGGCATTTGGATAGGTACATGGATGGGTACTTAATCTAGGTTAGAAGTTCGGCACAACATCGTGGGCCGAAGGGCCTGTTCTGTGCTGTATTGTTCTATGTTCTATGTGTTAGGTATGCAAGAGGTTATTAAGGTGGACAAATCCCCAGGACCGGATGGGATCTATCCCAGGTTGTTGAGGGAGGTGAGAGACGAAATAGCTGGGGTCCTGACAGATATCTTTGTGGCATCATTAAATACAGGTGAGGTGCTGGAGGACTAGAATGTTGCTCATGTTGATCCCCTGTATAAGAAGGGTAGTAGGGATATTCTGGGTAACTACAGACCAGTGAGCCTGACGTTGATGGTGGGGAAGTTGCTGGAGAGGGGACTAAGGGATAGGATCTATTTATATTTGGAAAAGAATGGGATTGTCAGTAATAGACAACATGGTTTTGTGCGGGGGAGATTGTGCCGTACCAATTTAATAGAGTTCTTCAAGGAAGTGACCAAGTTGATGGATGAAGGAAGGGCTGTTGATGTCATATACATGGACTTTAGTAAGGTGTTTGATAAGGTTCCCCATGGTAGGCTAATGGAGAAAGTGAAGTCACATGGTGTGCAGGGTGTTCAAGCTAGGTGGATAAAGGACTGGTTGAGCAACAGGAGACAGTAGTTGAAAGGAGTTTCTTGAAATGGAGAAAGGTGACCAGTGGTGTTTCACAGGGATCTGTGCTGGGGCACTGTTGTTTGTAATATACATAAATGATCTGGAAGAGGGCACTGTTGGTATGATCAGCAAGTTTGCAGATGACATGAAGATTGGTGGAATAGCAGAAAATATAAGGGACTGTCAGAGAATACAGGAGGATATAGATAGACTGGAGAGTTGAGCGGAAAGGTGGCAGATGGAGTTCAATCCAGACAAATGTGAGGTGATGCATTTAGGCAAGACTAATTCTAGAGTGAATTATACAGTGAATGGAAGAGCCTTGGGAAAAGTTGATGGCTAGAGAGATCTGGGAGTGCAGGTCCATTGTACCCTGAAGGTTGCTGCACAGGTGGATAGTGGTCAAGAAGGCATATAGTAGGCTTGCCTTCATTGGACAGGGTATTGAGTATAAGAGCTGGCAAGTCATGTTAAAATTGTACAAGACATTAGTTTGGTCGCGTTTAGAATACTGTGTACAGTTCTGGTCACCACATTACCAAAAGGATGTGGATGCTTTGGAGAGGTTGCAGAGAAGGTTCACGAGGATGTTGCCTGGTATGGAAGGTGCTAGCTATGAAGAAAGGTTGAGTAGGTTAGGTTTATTTTCATTAGAAAAAAGGAGATGGTGGGGGGACCTGATTGAGGTTTACAAAATCATGAAGGGTATAGACAGGGTGGATAGAGACATGCTTTTTCCCAGGGTGAAGGATTCAATAACGAGAGGTCACGTGTTCAAGGTGAGAGGTGAGAAGTTTAAGGGGGATATACGTGGCAAGTACTTCACACAAAGGGTGGTGGGCATTTGGAACGCGTTGCCAGCAGAGGTGGTAGAGGCAGGTATGGTAGATTCATTTAAGATGCGTCTGGACAGATGCATGAGTAGGTGGGGAGCAGCGGGATACAGATGCTTAGGAATTGACCGATCGGTTTAGACAGTGCATTTGGATCGGTTCAGGCTTGGAGGGCCGAAGGGCCTGTTCCTGGGCTGTAAATTTTCTTTGTTCTCTTTGTTCTTTGTTCTCTTTGTTCTTTGTTCTCTCTATGAAAATGTTGCCCCTTAGGTTCCTTTTAAATTTTTCCCCTCTCACCCGAAACCTATGCCCTCTAGTTTTGAACTCACACCCCAGAGAACAGACCTTGTCTATTTACCCTATCTATGTTCCTCATGATTTTATAAACCTCTAAAAGGTCACTCCTCGGTCTCCGACACTTCAGGGAAAACAGCCCCAGCGCACTCAGCATCTCCCTACACCTCAGATCCTCCAACTCTGGAAACATCCTTGTAAATCTTTTCTGAACTCTTTTGAAATTTCACAACATCCTTCCAATCAGAGGGACACCAGACTTGTACATAATATTCCAAAAGTGGCCTTACCAATGGCCTCTACAGCTCCAACATGACCTCCCAACTCCGATACTCAATGCTCTATCCAATAAAGGAAAGCATACCAAACGCTTTCTTTACTGTCCAAGGAGCTACGAACCTGCACTCCAAGGTCTGTTTGTTCAGCAACACTCCCCAGGTCCTTACCATTAAATGCAGCATGGATTGGTGCCTGGTCGATGTTGTGGCCATTTCGGGGACATAGATAGAGCAGGGTGAGGAATGGATGTTGTAGGTTCCAAGGTATAGATCTTTCATTAAGAACAGGCAAGGTGGTAAAAGAGGGGGAGGTGTGGCCTTGTTAGTCAAGGATTGTATAACGGTGGCTGAAAGAACTTTTGATGAAGACTCGACTATTGAGGTAGTATGAGCTGAGGTTAGAAACAGGAGAGGAGAAGTCACACTGCTTGGAGTTTTTTATAGGCCTCCATAGAGTTCCAGGGAGAATTGGCAAACTTATTCTGGACAGGAGTGAAAGAAACAGGGTGATCATTATGGGGGACTTTAACTTCCCCAACATTGACTGGAAATGCTATAACTCTAGTACATCGGATGGATCGGTTTTGTCCAATGTGTACAGGAGAGTTTCCTGATACAGTATGTCGAAGGGCCGACAAGATGGGAGGCCACGGAGGCCACACTGGATCTGGTACTTAGTAAAAAAAAACAGGCCAGGTGTTTGATTTAGTTGTAGGTGAGCACTTTGGAGAGAGTGCCATAATTCAGTTACGTATAGTTAGTGATGGAAAGGAATATGTACATGCCATAGGTCAAGAGTTACCGATGGGGCAAGGGCAATTATAATGCGATTAGGCAAGAATTAGGATGCATAGAATGGGGTAGCAAAATGCAGGGGATGCAGACAATGGAAATGTGGGCTGAAAATGTGTTGCTGCGAAAGCGCAGCAGTTCAGGCAGCATCCAAGGAGCAGGAGAATCGACGTTTCGGGCATGAGCCCTTCTTCAGAAGGTTTCCTGAAGAAGGGCTCATGCCCGAAACGTCGATTCTCCTGCTCCTTGGATGCTGCCTGACCTGCTGCGCTTTTCCAGCAACACATTTTCAGCTCTGATCTCCAGCATCTGCAGTCCTCACTTTCTCCCAATGGAAATTTGGAGCTGGTTTAAGGAACAGATATTGCGTGTCCTTGATAGGTGTGTCCCTGTCAGGCAGGGAGGAAGTGATAAGGTAAGGGAACCCTGGTTTACTACAGAAATTGCATTTTTTGTTAAGCAGAAGGAGGAGGCTTATGTGTTGATGAGGCAAGATGGTTCAGATGAGGCGATGGAGAGTTACAGATCAGCTAGGAAGGATTTAAAGAGAGAGTTAAGAAGAGCAAAGAGAGGACACGAGCAATCTTTAGCAAAAAGAATAAAGGAGAACCCTAAAGCTTTCTATAGATATGTGAGGAATATGAGGATGATATGGGTAGTAATAGGGCCAGTCAAGGACAGAAGTGGGAAGTTGAGTGTGGACCCTGTGGAGATTGGAGAGGTGCTAAATGAACATTTCTCATCGGTATTGTCTCAGGAAAAGGAGAATATTGTAGAGGAGAAGAATGAGATACGAGATATTAGACTAGAAAGGATCGAGGTTAGGTACGAACAGTTGTTATCAATTCTAGAAGGAGTGAAAGTAGACAAGTCCCCTGGGCCAGATGGGATCTTTCCGAGGATTCTCTGGGCAGCTGGGGAGAAGATAGCAGAGCCTTTGGCTTTGATATTTGAGTCATCATTGTCTACAGGTTTAGTACCAGAGTACTGGAGGATGGCAAATTTTGTGCTGATGTTCAAGAAGGACAGTAGAGATGACCCAGGTAATTATAGACCAGTGAGCCTTACTTCTGTTGTAGGAAATGTTTTGGAAAGGATTATAAGAGATGAGATTTATAATCATCTAGCAAGCAACAATTTGATTTCAGATAGTCATTTTGTCAAGGGCAGGTCATGTCTCACAAACCTCATTGAGTTTTTTGAGAAGGTGACCAAGCATGTAGATGAGGGTAGGGCAGTTGACGTGGTATACATGGACTTCAGTAAAGCCTTTGATAAGGTTCCACATGGTAGGCCGATGGAGAAATGCAGAGGCATGGGATTGAGGGTGATTTAGCAGTTCAGATTAGAAACTGGCTTCCTGAAAGAAGGCAGCGAGTGGTGGTTGATGGAAAATATTCAGCCTGGGGTCCAGTTACTAGTGGTGTGGCACAAGGATCTGTTTTGGGACCACTGCTGTTTGTCATTTTTAGAAATGACGTCGACGCAGGCATAGGTGGATGGATTAGTAAATTTGCAGATGACACTAAAGTCGGTGGAGTAGTGGACAGTTTGGAAGAATGTTACAGGTTGCAGGGGGACTTGGATAAACTGCAGAATTGGGTTGAGAGGTGGCAAATGGAGTTCAATGCAGCTAAACGTGAGGTGATTCACTTTGGGAAGAATAACAGAAAGGCAGAATACTGGATCAATGGAAAGATTCTTGGTAGTGTGGATGTGCAGAGGGATCTTGGAGTCCATGTACATAGATCCCTGAAAGTTGCCACCCAGGTGGATAGTGCTGTTAAGAAGGCATATGTTGTGTTAGGTTTCATTGGTAGAGGAATTGAGTTCCAGAGCCGCAATATCATGCTGCAAATATACAAAATGTTAGTGCGGTCACACTTGGAATATTGTGTATGGTTCTGGTCGCCATATTTTGGGAAGGATGTGGAAGCATTGGAAAAGGTGCAGAGGAGATTTGCCAGGGCTGGGGAGAAGATCTTATGAGGAAAGGCTCAGAGACTTGCATCTATTAGTTTAGATTAGATTCCCGACAGTGTGGAAACAGGCCCTTCAGCCCAACCAGTCCACACTGACCGTCCGAAGAGTAACCCACCCAGATACACTACCCTCCGACTAATACACCTATCGTTATGGGCAATTTAGCATGACCAGTTCACCTGACCTGCACATCTTTGGACAGTGGGAGGAAACCGGAGCAAACCCACGCAGACATGGGGAGAATGTACACACTCCACGCAGACAGTCACCCGAGGCTGGAATCGAACCAGGGTCTCTGAAGCTGTGAGGCAACAGTGCTAACCACTGAGCCACCGTGCCGCCCATTGCAAAGAAGAAGGCTAAGAGGGGATTTGATAGAGACATACAAGATGATCCAAGGATTAGATAGGGTAGATAGTGAAAGTCTTTTTCCTAGAATGATGACATCAGCTTGTATGAGGGCCATAACTACAAATTGAGGGGTGATAGATTTGAGACAAATGTCAGAGGTAGATTCTTTACTCAGAGAGTGGTAAGGGCGTGGAATGCCCTGCCTGCCAGTGTAGTTAACTCAGGGAGGTGTAAACAATGCTTGGATAAGCACATGGATGATGATGGGATAGTGTAGGGGGACGAGCAGAGAATAATTACAGCCTGTTATGCGCTGTATTGTTCTATGTTCTAAGTCCTATTCTGATTTGCCTTTCCAAATTGCAGCACCTCAATTTATCTAAATTAAACTCCATCTGCCACTCTTCAGCACATTGACCCATCTGGGCAGCACAGCGGCTCAGTGGTTAGCACTGCTGCCTCAGAGTACCAGGGAACTGGGTTCAATTCCAGCCTTGGGTGACTGCCTGTGTGGAGTTTGCACATTCTCCCCGTGTCTGTGTGGGTTTCTGCTGGGTGCTCTAGTTTCCTCCTACAATCCAAAGATGTGCAGATCAGGTGAATTGACTGCTAAATTGCCCATAGTGTTAGGTGCATTAGTCAGGGGTAAATATAGCGTGGGAAAATGGGTCTGGGTGGGTTACTCTTTGGAGGGTCGGTGTGGACTTGTTGGACTGAAGGGCCTGTTTCTGTACTGTAGGGAATCTAATCTAATCTGATCAAGATCCTGTTGTACTCTGAGGTAACCTTCTACGCTGTCACTACACCTCCAGTTTTGGTGTCATCTGCAAACTTACTAACTATAACTCCTATGTTCACATCCAAAACATTTATTTAAATGATGAAAAGCAGTGGACCCAGAATCGATCCTTGTGGCACTCCATTGGTGACAGGCCTCCAGTCTGAAAAACAACCCTCCACCACCACCCTCTGTCTTCTACCTTCAAGCCAGTTCTGTATCCAAATGGCTAGTTCTCCCTGTATTCCATGAGCTTGAACCCTGCTAACCAGTCTGCCATGAGGAACCTTGTCAAATGCCTTACCATGTAGATTCCATATATAGAGTCCAGATAGATCACAGTATTAAGTACAGGAGTTGGGAGGTCATGTTGCGGCTGTACAGGACATTGGTTAAGCCACTGTTGGAATATTGCGTGCAATTCCTGTCTCCTTCCTATCGGAAAGATGTTGCAAAACTTGAAAGGGTTCAGAAAAGATTTACAAGGATGTTGCCAGGGTTGGAGGATTTGAGCTATAAGGAGAGGCTGAACAGGCTGGGGCTGTTTTCCATGGAGCATTGGAGGCCGAGGGGTGACCTTATAGAGGTTTACAAAATTATGATGGGCATGGGTAGGGTAAATAGGCAAAGTCTTTTCCCTGGGGTTGGGGAGTCCAGAACTAGAGGGCATAGGTTTAGGGTGAGAGGGGAAAGATAAGTTTCCCTAAGGGGCAACTTTTTCATGCAGAGGGTGTACGCGTATGGAATGAGCTGCCAGAGGAAGTGGTGGAGGCTGGTACAATTGCAACATTTAAGAGGCATTTGGATGGGTATATGAATAGGAAGGGTTTGGAGGGATATGGGCCGGGTGCTGGCAGGTGGGACTAGATTGGGTTGGGATATCTGGTCTGCATGGACGAGTTGGACCAAAGGGCAGTAACTTGCCCACCACCAATGTCAGGCATACCAGTCTGTAGTTCTCTGGCTTTTCCTGACCACCCTTCTTAAATAGTACTCCTCGGATGCTGTCTGAACTGCTGTGCTTTTCCAGCATACTCTAATCTACTCTCTCCTTAAATAGTGGCACCAGGTTTGCTAACCTCCAGTCTTCTGGCAACTCACCTGTGACTATCGATGATATAAATATTTCAGCAAGGGGCCCAGCAATCACTTCTCTTGCTTCCCATAGAGTTCTGGGGTACACCTGATCTTCCCCCATCTCCTGTGGTTCCATACATAGGCTGCCTTGCTGATCTTTAAGGGCCCTATTCTCTCCCTAGTTACCCTTTTGTCCTTAATGTATTTATAACGTCACATTGGATTGTCCTTAACTCTATTTGCCAAAGCTATCTTATGTCCCCTTTTTGCCCTCCTGATTTCCCTCTTAAGTATATTCCTACAGCCTTTGTACTCTTCTAAGGATTCACTCAATCTCTCCTGTCTATATCTGACATATGCTTCCTTTTTCTTAATCAAAATCTCAATTTCTCTCGTCATCCAGCATTCCCTACACCTACCAGCCTTTCCTTTCACCCGATAAGGAATATATTGTCTCTAGGCTTTCATTATCTCATTTTCGAAGGCTTCCCATTTTCCAGTTGTTTCTCTACCTGTGAACGTCTGCCCCCAATCAACTTTTGAAAGTTCTTGCTTAATACCGTCAAAATTAGCCTTCCTCCAATTTAGAACTTCAACTTTTTCTTGGCCACTTTTGCCATTTTAATGATTCAGTCTTCTACTTCAGTTTGACTCCGGATGGTTCGGGATGCTTATTCTAATAGAATAGAACAATATAACTGACAGCAGAGTCCATCAAACTAGCTGATTTAAGACTTCTTGCAGGAAGATTCTGTCAAGTACAATTTAACTTTAACCTACAGCAATGCTGCAATTCAAAACTTATAAACCAAGGCATGAAATTTTCAGAGAAATAGATGTTCTTTTTGCATTCCCCTGAAATAAACCAGGTTTGTAGAGTGGAATTCTGCTCTTGTCAAAGCTTGCAAACACAGAATTTCATTGTCACTGCATTTTGCTGTGGGTCAGACTAAGGTTAGTGTTATAATTCCAGCCTGTCAACAGGAACTGGCAGGTATCAGCCTAGATATGTTCAGTGCAGCCCAAGAGTGAGGCATATGAAACTTAACTTAAGATTTGGTACCTGATTATTATTGAGCGATTTGGCTAGTTCAGTGACATTGGATTTGTTTCTGGTATAGTCACAAGATTAATATTCAGTTTAATAGCATGTTAGTTACCAACATCGGCTCCAAAAACTGGGACTTTGTTACAATTTACAGGGTTTGGTGGGGGTGGGCAGGAGGTAGGGTACCACCTTCCCTTCTAGAGGTCAGAAGTCTTTTCACTGAAAGTATCCCCCGTTATGCGAAAGTAGAGTGTTCCTATGAAACTTTTTGGAAGCCAAAATGGCATAAGCGAAGAAGTATTAATTTATATGGGAAAAATTTAGCCTTTTTTTCATAAAAGCAGAAACAGATACTATTGTAGATCTTCTGTAAAAGCAAAGTGGCTTAAAATGAACTTTCGAAAGGCAGGGGGGTACCTGTATATCATTCACAACCATGAGCTGTTTACTTGCCAAGGAACCAATTAGACGGTTGTTGTCAGGATGACTTTTGGAATCCACAACTGGTTTGTGTAATTGTGACCAGTCAATTACTTATTGACAGCTAAATCGCACTCCGCATACACCACCAGTATCTCTCTGTTAAAAAAACTGCTTGCAAAGTAACAGTGTAGAGTCAGAGTTATACAGCGTGGAAACAAGCCCTTCGGCCCAACTGTTCATGCTGACCAGGTTTCCTAAACTGAACTAACTCATTTACCTGCATTGGATCAATATCGCTCTAACCTTTCTTATTCATGTACCAGTCCAAATGTCTTTTAAATATTGTAATTGTATCCGTTTCTATCGCTTCCTTGTAAATCGTTCCATTACACGCTGCCCTCTGTGTGAAAAAAGTTGCCTCTCAGATCCCTTTTAAATCTTTCCCCTGTCATCTTAAAGATATGCCATTTAGCTTTGGACTTCCCTACCCTGGGAGAAATGCCTTGGCTAGTCACCTTATGTATGCTTCTCCTGATTTTATAAACCTCTATAAGGTCACTCTTCAGCCTGTTGCAGTCCAAAAGAAAAAGTCCCAGCCTATCCAGCCTCTTCTTATGATTCAAACTCTTTAGTCCCGGTAACATCCTTGTAATTTGTTTTGCACCCTTTTCGATTTAATAACAGCCTTCCTATAGCAGGGTGACCAGAATTGTACGCAGTGCTTGAAATGTGGCCTTGCCAATGTCTCGTCCAGCTATACCATGACACCCCAGGGCCTGTACTCAGTGTTCTGACTGATGAAAGTAGGTTTGCCAAATGCCCTCTACATTACCCATCATCTACCTGTGATGTGACATTTAAGGAACTATGTACCTGCACCCCTCAGTCTTTCTGTTTGACAACACTCCCCAGGGCCCTACCATTAATTGTGTGAGTTCTGCCCTAGTTTGTCTTAACAAAGTGCAACACCTCCAATTTATCAAAATTAAACTCCATCTGCGATTTCTTGGCTCACAGGCCCAGCTGATCAAGATCCCATTATACTCTTGGATAACCTCCATTACTGTCCATTATACTACCAATTTTAGTGTCATCTGCAAACTTACTATGCTTTTTATATTCTCATCCAAATTGTGTGTAAATAATGAACAGCAGTGTACCCAGTACTGATCCCTGTGGAACTCTGCTGGTCACAGGCCTCCAGACTCATCATCCCTTTGTCTCCTACTGTCAAGCCAATTTTGTATCCAATTGACTAGTTCCCCCTGGATCCTGTATGATCTAACCTTACTAACCAGTTTACCATGTGGAACCTTGTCAAAGACCTTGCTAAAGTCCATGTAGGCAACATCTACCATTCTGCCCTCATTTGTCTACTTGGTCCGCACTTTCTTAAAAAAACTCAATCAGATTTGTGAGATAGGATTTTCCATGCATGAGCCATGCTGACTATCCCATTCCTTTCCAAATGCATGTTGATGCTCTCTCCCAGAATCCCCACTACTGAAATTTCGCTCACCAATCTGTCGTTCCCTGGCTTTTCCTTGCAGCCTTTTGTAAGTAATGAAACAACATTAGCCACCACCCAGTCTACATCACCTCACCCACGGCTATCGAAGATACAGATATCTGTTTGGGGCTCTGCAATTACTTCCCTCGCTTCCCACGATATCCTGGGATTCACTTGAACAGGTGTCAGGAATTTATCTACCTTTTATGCATTTTAAGATCTCCAGCATCTTCTCATCTATAATATAGACTTTCTTTTGAAGACATCAGCATTTCCACATGTTCCCTAGCTGCTATGTCTTTCTCCACAGTAAATACTGATGCGACATATTCCTTTAGGATCTCACACATTTCCTGTGACTCCACATACAGGTGGTCTTGTTCAACTTTAAGAAACCCTATTCTTTCCTAGTAGCTTTTTTTTTAACCTTAATATACTTTAGAATCTCTTTGGATTCTCCTTTACATTATCAGCTAAAGCTATCTCATGTCCCCCTTTGTGCCCTCCTGATTTGCCCCTTAAGTGTACTCCAAGGATTCACTTGATCCCAGCTGTCTATATCTGACATATGCCGCCTCCTTTTTCTTGACCAGAGTCTCAATTTCTCTAATCATCCCTGTCAGCATTGCCTTTCAAAATAATGAGAACGTACTGGTCCTTAACTCCTGTTATCTCGTTTTTGAAAGCTTCCTACTTGCCAGATGTTCCTTTACCTGCGAACAGCCTCCTCAATCAACTTTTGAAAGTTCCTGTCTAGTACCATCAAAATTTGCCTTGCCCCAATTTAAACTTTAACTTTTGGATCAGACCTGTCCTTGTAGTGGGGCCATCTACATATTGATTGAGAGTTTTCCTGAACACACTTAACAAATTCCTCCCCATCCAAGCTCTAACCAATCTATGGAGGAAGTGAGGACCGCAGATGCTGGAGATCAGAGTTGAGGGTGTGGTGATGGAAAAGCACAGCAGGTCAGGCAGCATCCAAGGAGCAGGAGAATCGATGTTTCGGGCATTAGCCCTTCATCGGGAATCTATATGGTCTCACTGGGTGATCCCACAGGAATATCCTCTCTCAATATTGCTGTAAAGCTTTCCCCAATCAAAAATGCCACTCCTCCTCCTCCTCTCTCACCTCCCCTTTTTATCCTTTCTGTAGCATCTGTACATGGAACATTGAGCTGCCAGTCCTGTCCCTCCCTCAAGCATGTTTCTGTAATGGCTTGATATCCCAATACGATAAGTTCATCTGCCTTACCTATGAGGCATCTTGCATAAAAAAAATGCAGTTTAGCTGATCAGTCTTCCCTTGTTCCTTGCCATGCTCTTGCTTGCCTTGTCTATTTTAACTTGCTCTCTTTTAGCTTCTGTACTGGCCTCCATCCTCTCTTTTGTCTCACTGCTGTTTAGGATCCCATCTCCTGACAGAATAGAATCAATGTGGCTATTCAGTCCATTACCAGCCTTCCGAAAAGCATATTACCCAGCCCAACATCCTACTCTGTAACCCTACATTTCCCATAACTAATCCATCTAATCCACATCCCTGGACACTGTGGAGAATGTAGCATAGCCAATCCACATAACCCTCTCAAACAGCTCTAGCCAAGCTCCTGACCAGGATATCAGTTCCTCTCTTGTGTAGGTCACCCCTACCCTGCAATGAGTTTCAGAAACTTGCTTTGTAAAATTACGCAATTCTGTCCTTAGTCCTTTTAAAATCTTCCTTTCCAAAATTCAATCAAAATAAAACAATAAAAAGATCAGTCTTTGATTGCTACAGTGGGAGAACTGTAAACCAAAGAAATTTGTGAAGTTACACATCTTTCACAAATGTAGGATATACCAATGAAATAAAGTCAGCCATGTAGGAAACAGCCAATTTGGACACAAGGTATCACAATCACTAATGTGAACATGACCAGAGAATCTGTTCCACTCATGGCTGTGGGAAAATCATTGGTTAGGATACCTGAAATAACACCCCTGCTCATTTGATTGAGCTTTATAAGATGATCGAGGGAATTGATTCAGTTTATTGGACCTGAATAGTTAGGGAGGACTTGGTGGCTTGATGGAAATTCCGAAAAACCCAAACTATGTTAGATATTAGGAGCTTTCTCGTTGAATACACCAGCTGGGAAATAGGTTCTGCATCATGTAGTCAGTGATGAGTGAGTCAGTCAGGAAGAATGATTCTTGCAAGATGGTGATAACTTTTTGTGAGTGTTAGGCACTGTAGCACAGTGTAGTCTCCTTTGCTAGTTTGGATGCCTAAACTGTTCAGCAAGGAATTTTCTAGATGTTTTCCCAAACTTGATATTTTGACAATCACCCTTTTCACTTGACTTTTCAGATGGATTGAGAAGTACATAGTGATGCATTGTAGCTGTGTGGGTCAGGTGGGATGGACAAGCTATTTTCCCTAACCATCATTGTCATTTGTTCATAAAGATGCTCTTTTTAAAAATATGGTAATCTCTTTTTGTCACAGGTTTGCAGTGTTTTTCTCATCATTAAGTGCATCTCATAAGTGTTATTTTCCAATAACAGTAAACTATGTTTAAAAGTTTTCAAGAATAGAATAAAACTAATTTAGCAAGTAATCTTTTAAATGAGTATCCCACAGACTCTTTCATATATTTGAGAATTATATTTATCACTTTTTAAACTTTAATATTTCTCCAAATTCCTGGTATCATTCAATTGAACTTCTCTATCAATTCTATGACATTACTGTTATTTTGCTGTCATGGTGTGTCCAACAGATGCTGTACTCTCTGTCATCAAACCAATGTTTTGTCTCGTTGAATCTCAGTATGTACTGTATGTTCTTAATTTTTATTTCATTTCTTCCACATATGTTGTGTCAAAGACCTTAGAATCATAGGATCCCTACAGTGCAGGTAGAGGCTGTTCAGCCTATCAAGTCTGCACTAATCTGTCCGAAGTGCATCCCATTCAGACCTAAACTCCTACATTATTTCTGTAACCCACATTTACCATCACTAACCCACCTAGCCTGCACATCCCTGGACACTATGGGGTAATTTACCCTGGCCAGTACACTTAACCCACACACCTTCGGACTGTGGGTGGAAATCGGAGCACCCAGAGGAAACCCATGCAGTTACAGGGAGAAATTGCAAACTCCACACGACAGTTACCAAGGCTGGAGTTGAACCTGGGTGTCTTGTATTGTCTTTGTCAAGATCAAACAGTGGATCAGTGATGGCATGATGCATCAGTTCCCTTTAGGTTCTCAAACTGAATGAATCAGGGCTGTATTCTTGCACCAGTCCTCTTTAACCTCTTCTTCACCTCTGTCATTAGTCATGATCTCAAAGAGGGATTGTATCTCCAATATCATTCTTTAACTCCAATATCTCAGTGTAAAAACCACAACTTTTTCGAACCTCTTCAAGGAAGTCCTTTTTATTGATGATTGTCCCTTAAAGGTTCACAAAACAAGCTATTTGCATATCATTTTTGACTGATTTTTCAGAGTCTTCAAAACTATTTGATAGATCATCAGTCTTTGAAAGACTGAGTGAGGTTCTATGTCAGCCTTGCCAAATACCAACAGTTCAACCAGAGATCTCCGTGATGATACAAAGCTTTAGATTGTTGAAAAGATTAAATAACTTGGAACCATTGTCAAATGATAGTTTGCTTTTTAAAGAGAGCAAAAGTTATCAAAGTGAGCCAACCACTTTGAAGACTTTGCACCAGAATACTAAAGCATCAGCTTGTGAGAGGGATACAAACAGTTAACAGAAAGAGATATTTATAGGTTAAGTAAGTGGCAAGTGGAGTACAGCATAGGAAAATGTGAAATTGTTCATTTTGAAAGCGAAAACAAAGGAACACAATATTATTTAAATGGAGAATAACTGCAGAAAGCTGCAAAGGAATTTATGCACAAAACATAGCAAGTTAGCAGGAATACTAATGAAATATTGGCCCCTTATTTCAAGGGGGTTGGAGTACAAGCGTAGAGAAGCCTTAATGTAACTGCACAAGGTGCTGATGAGACCACATCGGGAGTACTTTGAAGCTGAGGAGTGGGCACTCTCCTGTCTGCATCAATGGTGTTGAAGTGGAGATAGTCAAGAGCATCATGTTCCAAGGAGTGATGATCACTATCAATCTGTCCTGGTCCACCCACATTGAAATGACTGTCAAGAAAGCACAACAACGTCGCTACTCAGGAGGCTAAGGAAATTCAGCACGTCCACAATGGCTCTAACCAATGTTTATAGATGCGTCATAGAAAGCATCCTATCTGGATGCATCAACTGCTCTTCCCAAGACCTCAAGAAACTACAAAGAGTCATGAGCATAGTCCAGTCCATCACCCAAACCAGCCTTCCTTCCATTGGCTCCATCTGTAGTTCCTGCTGCCTCAGGGAAACAACCAACATCATCAAGGACCCCTCCTACCTCGGTTGTACACTCTTTCACCCTCTCATGTTGGGAGTAGATATAAAGGTTTGAATATATGTATGAACAGATTCAAGAATGGCTTCTTCCCTGCTGTTATGAATGGACCTCCAAAATGTTAATTCTGATCTTCCTCTCTCTGCAATTTGTCTGTGGCTGTAGCACTGTATTCTGCACTCTGTTCTACTGCTCTGGTACAATCTGCCTGTACAACACAGCAACACTTTTCACTGTATCTTGGTACATGTAACAAAAATAAATTAACTGTGAGCAGTTTTGGTTCCCTTAATTAAAGATGTTATTAAAGATATTATTTAATTGGAGTTAGCTTAGAGAAGGTCCATTGGCATGATCCCTGGTATGGAGGGATTATCTTATCAATAAAAAGTAAACAAGTTGACACTATTCATTGGAGTTTAGAAGATTGAGAGATGATCTCCATTGAAACGTGTAGGATTCTTAAGGAACATAGAACGTTACAGCGCAGTACAGGCCTTTCAGCTCTTGATGTTGCACCAACCTGTGGGACCAATCTAAAGCCCATTGAACCTACACTATCCCATTATCATCCATCTGTCTATCCAGTGACCATTGAATTGCCCTTAATGTTGGCAATTGTTGCAGGCAGGGCATTCCACGCCCTGACTACTGAGTTAAAAAACGTATTTCTGACATCTGTCCTATATCTATTCCCCCTCAATTTAAAGCTATGTCCCCTCATGCTATCCATCACCATCCGAGGAAAAAAGCTCTCACTGTCCACCTTATCTAACCCTCTGATCATCTTGAATGTCTCAATTAAATTGCCTCTTAACCTTCTTCTCTCTAACAAAAACAGCCTCGGGTCCCTCAGCCTTTCCTCATACGACCTTCCCTCCATACCAGGCTACATCCTAGTAAATCTCCTCTGAACCCTTTCCAATGCTTCCACATCCTTCCTATAAGGTGGTGACCAGTGTACGCAATACTCCAAGTGCGGCCTCACCAGAGTTTTGTACAGCTGCAGAATGAGCTCATGGCTTTGAAACTCAATCCCTCCACCTATAAAAGGTAACACACCATACACCTTTTTAACAACCCTATCAACTTGGTTGGCAACTTTTAGGGATCTATGTACATGGAACTGAGATCTCTCTGCTCATCCATATTGCCAAGGATCTTACCATTGGCCCGGTACTCTGTATTCCTGTTGCTCCTTCCAAAGTGAATGCCCTCACCCTTTTCTGCATTAAACTCTATTTGCCACCTCTCAGTCCAGCTCCGCAGCTTATCTATGTCCCTCTGTAACCTGCAACATCCTTCCACATTATCCACAACTCCACCGACTTTAGTGTCACCCGCAAATTTACTAACCCATCCTTTTACGCTTTCATCCAGATCATTTATAAAAATGGCAAACAACAATGGCCCCAAAACAGATCCTTGCGGTACACTATTAGTAATGGAACTCCAGGATGAACATTTTCCATCAACCACCACCCTCTGTCTTCTTTCAGCTAGCCAATTTCTGATCCAACCACTAAATCACCCTCAATCCCAAGCCTCCATATTTTGTGCAATAGCCTACTGTGGGTAACCTTATCAAATGCTTTACTGAAATCCATATAGACCACATCAACTGCTTTACCCTCATTCACTTGTTTGATCATCTTCTCAAAGAACTCAATAAGTTTTGTGAGGCACAACCTACCCTTCACAAAACTGTATGACTATCCCTAATCAACTTATTTCTTTCTAGATGATTATAAATCCTATCTCTTATAATGTTTTCCAGCACTTTACCCACAACAGAAGTAAGGCTCACTGGTCTATAATTATCAGGGTTGTCTCTACTTCCCTTCTTGAACAAGGGGACAACATTTGCTATCCTCCTATCTTCTGGCACTATTCCTGTAGACAATGATGACAAAAAGATCAAAGCCAAAGACTCTGCAATCTCCTCATTGCCTTCCCAGAGAATCCTAGGATAAATCCCATCTGGCCCAGAAAACTTAGCAATTCTACAAAGTGTGAAAATGATAACACCACCTCCTTGTGAACCTCAATCTTGTCTAGTCTAATAGCCTGTATCTCAGTATTCTCCTCAATACCAGCATTGTCTTTTTCCTGTGTGAATACTGTACTAACAAAAAGTATTCATTTAGCACCTCTATTATCTCTTTGCACTCCACGCACAACTTCCCACTACTGTTCTTGACTGGCCCTAATCTCTGAGTAGTTATAGAAATACCTATAGAAAGCTTTAGGGTTTTCCTTGATCATACCTGCCAAAGAGTTCTCATGTTCCCTCCTGGCTCTTCTGAGCTCTCTCTTTAGGTTGTTCCTGGCTAACTTGTAACTCTCAAGCAGCCGAACTGAGCCTTCACGTCTTACCCTAACATAAGCCTTTTCTTCCTCATGACAAAAGATTCAACTTCTTTAGTAAACCACGGTTTCCTTGCTCAACCATTTCTCCCTGCCTGACAGGTACTTATTTATCAAGGGCAGATAGTAGCTGTTCCTTAAACGAGCTCCTCATTTCACTTGTGCCCGTCCCCTGCAGTTTCCTTCCCCATCCTGTGTAGTGTTGTGGTTCTGTTCGCCGAGCTGGGAATTTGTGTTGCAGACTTTTTGTCCCCTGTCCAGGTGACATCCTCAGTGCTTGGGAGCCTCCTGTGAAGCGCTTCTGTGATGTTTCCTCTGGCATTTATAGTGGTTTGTCTCTGCCGCTTCCGGTTGTCCGTTCCAGCTGTCCGTGCAGTGGCCGGTATATTGGGTCCAGGTTGATGTGTTTGTTGATAGAATCTGTGGATGAGTGCCATGCCTCTAGGAATTCCCTGGCTGTTCTCTGTCACGTTAACTAGCCATGTTACCATACATCAAAAACATTTCTGAACTGACAGCCAGACTACTGCGACCACTAGGACTCATAACAGCACACAAACCAACAGCCACTCTCAGACAACAACTCACCAGGACAAAGGACCCGATACCCAGCATGAGCAAAACCAATGCAGTGTACAAAATCCCATGCAAGGACTGCACAAAACACTACATAGGACAAACAGGAAGACAGCTAACGATCCATATCCATGAACACCAACTAGCCACGAAACGACACGACCAGCTATCCTTAGTAGCCACACACACACATGACAAGCAACATGAGTTTGACTGAGACAACACTACTATTATAAGACAAGCCAAACAGCGAACAACCAGGGAATTCCCAGAGGCATGGCACTCATCCACAGATTCTATCAACAAACACATCGACCTGGAACCAATATACTGGCCACTGCAACGGACAGCTGGAACTGACAACCGGAAGCGGCAGAGACAAACCACTATAAATGCCGGAGGAAACAACACAGAAGCGCTGAAGATGTCACCCAGACAGGGGACGAAACGTCCGCAACACAAATTCCCAGCTCGGCGAACAGAATCACAACAACGAGCACCCGAGCTACAAATCATCTCACACACTTTGACCATCCTGTGTATTCTAATTCTTGCCTATTTGCGTCATAATTGCCCCAGCTATAACTCTTGCCCTGCAGTATATACCCTTTCTGTTGCTAAAGTAAACGTAACCAAATTGTGGTCACTATCAACAAAACGGTCATCTACCTCCAAATCTAACACCTGGCCTGATTCATTACCCAGTACCAAATCCAATGTGGCTTTGCCTTTTGATGGCTTATCTATATATTTTGTCAGGAAACCATCCTGCACACATTGGACAAAAACTGACCCATCTAAATACTCGAACTCTAGCGTTTCCAGTCACTGTTTAGAAAGGCAAAGTCCCCACAACAACTACCCTGTTATTTTGACTCCTATCCAGAATCATCTTTGCAATCCTTTCCTCTACATCTCTCTCTCTCTGTCTCTCTCTTTCTCTAAGATTCTGCCCTAGCTCCCTGAATTTCTGCCTTCGATCCCCAACCCTTTTCCTACCTATGTCGTTGGTGTCTATGTGGACCATGACTCGGGGCTCCCCCTCCTCCTCAAAGATTCAGAAAACATGATCCGAGACATCACAGACCTTGGCACCTGGGAGTCAACACACCAACCGTGAGTATCTCTCATTCCCACAGAACTTCCTATCTCTCCCCCTTACTATGGAGTCCCCAGTGACTAATGCTCCCTTTTTCTCTCCACTTCCCTTCTGAGCAACAGGGACAGACTCTATGCCAGAGACCAGAGGCTTATACCTGGTAAGTCCAGCCCCCCTGAACAATATTCAAAACGGTATACTTGTTATTGAGGGGAGCGACCACAGGGGTTCTCTGCACTGCCTGCCGGTCCCCTGACTATAACCCATCTATTTTTTTTCCTGTACCTGTGGTGTGACTACCTCTCTGTAACTCCTTTAGCCTCCCGAATGATCTGAAGTTCATCCAGTTCCAGCTCCAGTTCCCTAACATGGTTTCCGAGGAGCTGCTGTTGGGTGCACTTCCCACAGATGAAGTCAGTGGGAGCATGAATGGTGACCATTACCTCCCACATTGTACAGGAAGAGCATTCAACTGCCCTACCATCCATTCCCACTGTTCTGAATTCCCAAACAGACTGGGGAGTGTTGTCAAACAGAGACCTATGGATTCAGGTACATAGTTCTTTGAAAAGTGCATCATAGGTAGACGGGGTGGGGTTAAGAAGGGTTTAGCATGCTTGTCTTCATTGCTCAGACCATTTGAGTACAGGGACAAAACAGAAATCACTGGAAAAGCTCAGTAGATCAGCCAGCATCTGTGGAGATAAATCAGAGTTAACGTTTCGGGTCGAGTGACCTTTCCTTAGAACATGAACATTGAGTATAGGAGTTGGGATGTTATGTTAAGGTTGTAGAAGACGTTGGTGATACCACTTTTGGATTACAGTGTACAGTTCTGGTCGCCCTGCTATAATTAAACTGAAGGATATAATTAAACTGGAGAGGGTTCAGAAAAGATTTACTAGGATGTCGCTGGGACTGGAGGGTTTGAGTTGTAAGGAGAGGCTGGATAGACTGGGACTTTTTCATTGGACAGTAGGAGTTTGAGCGGTGACCTTATAGAAGTTTCTCAAATCATGAGGGCCACAGGTAAGATAGGAAAAGTCTTTTTCCCTTGGGTGATGGAGTTCAATTCTAGGGGACATATTTTTAAGGTAAAAGGAGAAAGGTCCCTATTTAAATCTGAGGGCAACATTTTCACACATTCGGTGGTTTGTATGTGGAATGAACTGCCAGAGGAAGTGGTGGATACATTTAAAAGACATTTGGACAGAAACATGAATAAGAAAGGTTTAGTTGCAAATGGGCCAAATGGATCAGATCAGCATTAAACTATCCACGAAGGTCAGGATGTACAACACATTTTTGTTATTATTTCTCTCATTTATGGCTGTAATTCATGGGCTTGTGAGCAAGTGGGGCTAGTTTAATTCGGGAAACTTGGTCAGCATGGACAAGTTGTTTCCATGCTGGATGACTCTTTATCTCTAAATGCAAAAGCCAACTATCGTCTATTTGCTCTAAATCCCTGAACTCGTATCCTTCAAGATCTATATCCTTAGATCCCTCTAAATAGTCAGTTCCTTCTCTCTACTCAGAATCCTGCTATTTAGATGATGTGTGCTCTGTTCTTTGGCACAAGATAGCCATTTTCTTAATATATCTGAGTCTGCCCAACTGCCTCTTGTACTAAATTTCCTGTGAAGTTTTGTATTCTCTGTTTCTGATGTCATTTAATTTGAGGTCATCAGCAACTTTGAATATTACTTTTAACTTATTCGTTGATCAATTATATAAATGGAAATTTGAAATAAAAATTGCAATAGATTAAAAAATCATAATAGATTAAAAAATCATAACACATTACTTTTAAATTGAACCAATTGGAAAAAAATATAATTTTACTACTTTAATCTTATTGCTAAATATCTTTATTGTCAATATATCAATTTTTCAGCAAGTTTTTATGTGGTATCTTCTGAAAGTATAGTTTTAGGGCATCTATATTTGCTTTGTCTATGTGCAATCTGATTTGTTAAATTACGTGAGGAAAATATGACCTGACCTTGAACACATTCATGCAGAATACTTTAATTATCCTAAACCTTTCTAAATGCGCTCTCATCTCCACCTGCATTATAAATTCTATCATTTGTATACAAACTAGGGAAGTCCTACTCGCCATTTAATTTTCTGCTTTCTCTTTTTCCTCACCCCTAACTGGAGTGAAATGTGAAACACTTGAGCAAAGTGCACTAGAACTCTTGGAACAGTTATTCTTCATGTCAACATTATCTTCTCCTTATTCTCCTTCAGGACTCTGTGTTGCTTGTTACCTGCATTTTGCTTTCACATTAACATCTCAGTGTGTATTGAGTAGTGACTTTTCGACACATTCCTCTGGAGCTATTACAGTTCTTTTCTTAAATGAATATAAAAATAGAATCTGCGGTGAGCAATACATTCTTTCTTTCTGAATCACAAGAGCCTCTTTGATTGTCCTGTCTCATTTTTTTTTTAAAGATATATATGCTATTTAGCTTTAACTGCTTGTCCATTGGCTTTTATCATCTTTACTTTTTGACTTTTAGTATTTATTGTTTCCTTTTGCACTTTTCCTTACATATCTGCCTTTATGTTTTTACGAAAGGAGTTCATCTACCCATGGAAACTTAGCCTTTTCACCCCGAGTCAAAATGTACCTACAAGTAGTTCTGGTATAACAAGTGTTTTAATAGCACAATTTGGCTATAACATCACTGAAAAATTAGGGAACAGTGGTTGGAGAACGCTTACCTCCATTGGCAATAGTACGATTCCAATAGGGATCGGTTCGCAGACTTCATCCTGCGCTTGCGCCGTTGTCAGATAAAGACAGAGCAGCTTTCTGTGAGAGATACTACATAGAGCGCAGTTTTCTTACATGTTTTAGGTGTACTCTGTTAAATTTATTTTTGTTTTGTTAATAAACATGATTTCAACCTTCATTCAATGCTATACTTTGCGTTTCGTTTTTTGGTGATTTTTGAGTGATGGTTAGTGATTTTTTTTTGCAAGTTTGCCCCTAACTTTTTCCCATAGGCCCCATTATTTCTAGTAAGTGATTTTCTATTAAGCAAGATTTCACAGAGTTACAGGAGAACTACCTGTAATTTATCTTTGTAATTAAATATCTGCCAAGTTTGACCTGACAATTTTCAATCATTAACATAAATTTCAATTCCCCATTCATCAAACTGAAATTCAAAATTTTCCAGTCCTGTACCTTGAATCTTTCTTTATAAGCAAATTCATACTGAAATAAATGTTAATTTTCCAATGTTCAAAGTACACAGGAATGGCGGGTGGGATTTCATCCCCTGAAAATTACTAAAATGTCTAGGAAAATTCAGTCACATGTAATTAATAAGAGAATTTTGTCAGAGCCTCACATGTGCTACTTCTCCAGCCACAATCCAGTCCGTTCTTGCATTTCATAGAATCATAAAATCATCATAGAAGCCCTACTGTGTGGAAACAGGCCATTCAGCCCATTGGATACAAACCAAACCTCTGAAGAGCATCCCATTCGGATGCACCTCCCTCCCCTACCATGGTAACCCTGCATATCCCATGGCCAATCCATTTATTGAAGATAGAATCATAGCCAACTTATTAGCAGCACATGTCAGAGATAAAGGATTTTGAAGGCATGAGCAGTCTAGATAAAGTAATAGGGAGAAGCTGTATCGCACTTGTAAAAGTAAAAAAGAATCAAAGGTCATCGATTTAAAATGGTGTGAATGAAGCAAGGACCATGTGAGAGAACTTTCTCACACAGTGAGTAGTTAGGGTCTGGAATGCACTGCCTGGAAATGTGGTGGAGGCAGGTTCAACTGAGGCACTGGATGGTTAGTTGGATAGAAATAGCAATATTGGGAAAGGCAGGATGTCAGTTTGGTACTGGTAATAGAACTCATGCAAGTATGATAGGTTGAATAGCCTGCTTATACACAGTAATAATTGTGTTCAGTAGTGTTCAGATAACTGGAAAGTGGAAAATTGGAAGTAGCAGATTCCTTCTAAGTGAATAGAAAGTTTCCTGACGGAGCTCCTGTGTATGACAAATGTAGTGGATATGATTGCAATTTAAATATTGTGAACATTGGATAATTTAATACTGAATAATTTTATTTAGAAAGTTCATGCAAGACATCGCTACATTCTGTCTTAAAGGTGGAAACACTACAATGTAAAATTAGATCTCTCAATTTTCCTGTAGAAACAAAGAATTTCTCCAACCCACAAATCTGAAGCTTCTTAGCTCTGTCATCATCTGAGAAGGAATACAACAGAGATTCAACATGACATTAACATGCTTCCTAAAATACTTCATGCCTGAAATTGTGCACAATATGGTATCTGTACTGCGATAAGGCCAACATTACCTATCTGCATCTGAATCTGATACAATTTATGAAATCTAGTATAAAATATGCTTCAACATTTTTAACAACATTTTAAGTGTTTGTGTCTAAATCCATAGAGTCCTTGCTTCACTGCTTTTTTTTAAAAAAAGAATTACAATTGAATGTGTATTACCTCTACTTGTGCTTTATCCTGTGTAGTTATTCTGCATTCTTTGTCTTTGCAGTTGTGGATGAATTTAATTGTTTCTTTCTATTAGTGTGAAGTGAACATGAGTACTCATTCAGTTCCAGCAGAAAAACAAAATCATTAGGTGACAGGATTACTCTTAATGATCAGCTGTCCGACAGGAAGTACAACATTGGAACTTCATCTGTGCCAAATTAAGAAAATGTCTAAAAAAACAAAAGGTTGACATCTGGTTTGGGAAATTACTTTTGGCATTCCTTCAATTTAGTGATTTCTTGAAACGCCTAAGAGATAAAATTAGCTCTGAAACACACAACGGAGGTTTTCAACATCTCCTTCATAGTAATCAAAAGCCAGATGTATCTTTAATTACTGAGAACACAATGGTAGAATAGGTTTTCTTTTACTGAATCCAACAATGATATTAAATTAAGCTTTTAATGTTCACGAGTATAATGTGAATGTGCTCGTCTTCTCCTCCATGTATTGTTTTTGTCAAAACATGAGTATTGTAAATGTGTTGAGCACTTGCCCTCCTCGTGTCACTTTTTTTCTGTCTTTGTCAAGGCAGTGGATGAGCTCCAATAAAGAACTGCAGATGCTGGGATTCTGAAACAAGAAGAGCAATAGAGAAATTCAGCAGGTCTAGCAGCATCTGAGGAAGGGTCACTGAACCCAACACATTGACTCTGCTTTTACTCCACAGATGCTGCTAGACCTACTGAGTTTCTCCAGCTATTTATGTTTTTGTTTCAGTGGATGGACTGTTTTAGGACTTGGACCTGAGATTCTGTAACTAGGTAGGAGGAGATGCATAAGATTAGCTAGAGCACCTTGACTCTTGAATGTTATTCTGAATTAGTGGTGCTGGAAGAGCACAGCAGTGAACGTCGATTTCGAAGCTCCTCGGATGCTGCCAGAACTGCTGTGCTCTTCCAGCACCACTAATCCAGAATCTGGTTTCCAGCATCTGCAGTCATTGTTTTTACCTCTTGAATGTTATTATCTTGCTATATGGAAGCAAGTCCTCTGGTAGCAGGTTAGATTGCAAATGGGTACAAATGTGATCTAAAATATTCCTGAGGGAGCACACCTGTTGCTCCAGTCATTAGATATTGTTTTGTATTTCTAATGGCATGTTCTCACAGAATTGAGTTGGAGATTCATGGTGTGATACAAATACCAAACAGTCAGGAAAGGTGTTTTCTTTCTGAACTGTCTCAGTCATCCATTCATTTGGCTTACATATTCAAAACATTATCACACTATCAGTTGTCACAGTGAATCTTTTCATGTCTGCTGCTGGAATATCTTGCAGTCAACTTTATTACTCAAATACCTGCACCTCAATAAACCTGACATGATTCATATGTCCCACTGGATTGTTTTGTACCCTGATTGCAACATCAATGCCATCAATCACATCATGTACTTCTGGAAACCGTTTTGATTGTGCCCACTGTAACTGATATCCCCTTCCTTCTGACAAATTGTAAAACTTGGTGACAGCAGAAAA
This sequence comes from Chiloscyllium plagiosum, assembly GCF_037043375.1. Classification (NCBI taxonomy): domain Eukaryota; kingdom Metazoa; phylum Chordata; class Chondrichthyes; order Orectolobiformes; family Hemiscylliidae; genus Chiloscyllium; species Chiloscyllium plagiosum. The sequence continues at coordinate 284,303 of NW_028270142.1, forward strand.
CATAACTGCAGTGGGCTGCTTGATGTATAAGTGTAAAGATATTTGATTTTAAACCTGTGTGTGTCTGGACTGAGACAGTGCTGACACACAAGTTCAGTTAAGGGTTATCTATGTTAAATGTCATCTGAAGGTTAGGCTCCAGTCATCGGTAGTCACTTAATGATTGCCTTCCCTGTTGAACTGTAAGTTGTAAAGACAGGTTTTACTTGACATAGCTCAGCCATACGATGCAATTCTTGGGTTGTTTGCAAATTGGCAGACAAGGGCTATGGCAGAACAGCTGCTTGACCTCATAGTCATGAGCTGAAATAATGGGTGTTCATGGTCAATACTGCTTCCAGCTGCATGATAATGTAATGGTAAAATAAATGCTGACACTGATTATAAAATGTGAAACAGCAAATTTCACAAATGTTGCAACTAGAGTCATATAAGTTCAATAACACAACTGTTAGCGGGTCTTCCAGTGCCTACTTTCTACAGATTCTCAACTGAACGATATGTACTTTTAAACAATAAATAAAATGGTGTTTTTCCAACCCACTGAGTGTCCAAAACAGAACTTGCAGGGAAATAAGAGCTTTGATGATAAATCTAGTAAAAAAAAGATTCATAACAGGAAATCTGGAACTTTCCGGTGTATATCCCTGTCTTTTATCAAGTTGCTTTTAAAAACTGACTTTTTTGCCTGCATGTATATCAAAATTGTTTATCCAGGATTATTTCCCATTTTATAAATGTAGACACATCTGTAATTAAAGCTGTTTACAGTTTCCTGGCATGATAGTAATCATAAAGTGAGCCTTGCCTGGGATTTGTTGATGTTAAAACCATTTGGTCTCTTGTAAGTTTGGAGAATCATTGAGGAATTTCATAGTATGCATGTCAGAAATCCCCAAGGGCACCAAACACATCATCTGGAAGATTCATTGTGATGGAGAATATTTTACTAAATATCTCATCAATTACTTTACCACCTTAATTTCAAGTCACATCTACTACCTTGTCAACAATATTGTATGACCAAGGTCCTTTTTAGTTGAGGTGGAGAGTAGTTGAAAATAATGAAAGAAAAAAATTGTTTCACTGTATGTTTCACTGCTTTGCAGAAAAAGAAACTCTTTACATTGCCAGACTATTTGTGCTTTGCAAATGCAAGTAGATTTATTTGTTTTAACTACAGTGTTATCATTTTAAATCTACAAAACAATTGGTGACATTTCCGAAAGATTCAACTGCAGGATCTGTCATTTGGCTCCACTTGAAAATAATATTTCTAAAATGACTACAAAATATTGCACACATAAGATATCTGGGAGAGAAGACTAGGAACAGGAACCACATGGTATCAACATCTACTTCACCAGTTTCCAAATCTCCCCTCCCCCACCTCATCCCAGAACCAACCTATCACCCCAGTATCACCCTTTTCAACTGTCCTACCTTTCCATCTTCCTTCCCACCTATCTGCTCCACCCTCCCCATTGATCTGTCACAGTTACCCCCCCCAACTGCATCCACCTATCACCTTCCCTCCCCCCACCCCACATTCCTGATTAAGTCAATTCTCCTACTCCTCGGATACTGCCTGACCTGCTGTGCTTTCCCAGCGCCATGCTTTTCAACTCTTTTTATATATAACTGTCTGATTTTTGCCAGTACCTTTAGGAAGTGGAAATTTTTGGCCAAGCGTCTTCTTTCTATGTGCAAATGTTCCAAAAAATGTTTTTCTGCTTCCTGGGCTCAGTGGGCAGTACTTAGGTGTTTTTAATTGGCTGATTGATTGCGAACGCATGCTTTAGACATATTGAATCATTACTTTGACTCAGTATTTACAGTACAAAAGCAGGATAGCTTGCTAGAAGTCCAGATAAAATTAATAATGAATTGGGGACAGGGAATGAATAAAATTAACATCAGTAGAACATTGGTAATGACAAAATTAATTGAACTAAAGAGTGACAAATCCCCAGGACCTGCCAGTTTCTATCCAAGGGTACTAAAGGAGGTTGGACAGCACATTTTAGACTCCCTAACTATAATTTTTGAGTTCCCTAGATACAGGAATCATCTCTCTAGATTGGAAAATTTCATGTCACACCTTTGAATTCTACAATCAAGGTAGGGGTAAGTGAACACCTCAATTGTTTAAGTAATCTGGAAGATCCTGCATGGATTCATGATGGATAGGCGGTGTCTAAAAAAAACTCATAGAATTTTATGAAGAGGTGACTCAGTTAGTAATAATGGCTATGGATGTCGTTTATATGACTTGGTAAAGTCTTACCAAGGAATTGTTAGCTTAGGGCTTCAAATACTCACATTATGCCATTATCCAAGTTGTTAAAAAAAAAGCCCGTCATTGTGGAGTCCCCAACTAGTAGAATTTTTAAATCTCTTTTTACGCTGACTTTTCCTGCTAATATCTTGAAGACTTTGATCAGATCACTCCTTAAACTTCTAAATTCTAGAGAAAACAGGCCTAATTATTATAATATCTCATCATAATTTAAGCTCCGAAGTCCAGGTCTCATTCTTGTAAACTTGCTATGCAGTCCCTTCAAAGCTAATCTATAGTTCCTCAACTGTGCTGCCTATATCTGCCTCTCAGCTCTCCAAGTGAGGTCTAACCAGGATTTTGTATAACTGCAGCATAACATCTGCATCTTGTACTCCACTCCTTGAAATATAATATTCCATTAGCTTTCTTGATTATTTTTTGAACATGTTTATGACACTTTAAAGATCTCTGTGTTGGAACCCTCAAGCCTCATTAGGCATCCACTGTATTGAACTTCATTCTTTTTCAGTCCAAAGTGGATAACTTCGCATTTGCTTCCATTGAAATCCATCTGACACAGTTCTGTCCATTTATTGTCTATCAATATCCCTTAGTAATTTTCTGCTGTCATCTACATTCTGTCTACAATGCTGCAGAACTTTGTGTGGTGAGCAAATTTGATAAAAGATCTTCCAAGCCAATATCCAAGTTGTTAATAGGTAATGTGAATAATTGAGACCCCAACAGAGATTCTCGTTGGGCACTTTTGGTTTTGCGCTGTCAATTTGAATGCTTACTAATTATCCCTAATTTCTGTGCCAGCCACTCAAGCAATTTCCCAACCATGTCAATAATTTGACCTCAATTTCATGAGTTTCTACCTTGGTTAACAGTCTCTTATGTGGGACTTTACCAAATGCCTTCTGGTAGTCCACATAGACTACCAGATCTTTCCCTGTCCACTATCTTTGTCACCTCTTCAAAGATTCTGAGAGGTTTGTCATGCATAACCTACCTGTTTTGAATCCATGGACAATGATAAGTTGGTGAATACTGGGCACTGAGGTTAGTGTACTGGGGGTCTCGGAAGTTATCTTCAGATGGAATGTATCTGTAAAACAGGAAATCAGAATAAACCCACGCAGACATGGGGAGAATGTGCAAACTCCACAGAGCGAGTTGCCCAAGAATGGAATTGAACCTGCGTGCTTGGTGTTGTGAGGCAGCAGCGCTGACCACTGAGCCACCGTGCCACCCAGTTTGATGGTTTGAAGAAATGGAGATTCTGAGAAAAACTTTGAACAACTTGGCAATTGGTTGGCCAATGATTAAGGAAGAGAACAACTTAAGTAGAGGTATAAGAAGACCTGGAGCTATGCATGAGTTTCTGCATTTCGCTACTAAATACTGCAGGGCAAGCAAGTGAAACAGAATGTAAAGGATTGATGGAAGATAAAGATTACATATCAGCTCACTTGTGAAGATTGGACTAAAGCTTCTGGTCTGTAGAATGTAGAATTATTATGTGCCACTTCCTCTGTAAGAATTTCATAACTCAGTAACATAGGAACAGGAGCAGACCATCAGCCCCCTGAATCTATTCTGGCATTCAGCGAGATCTTGGCTCATCTATGACCTTATATCCCTTCATACTTTGGCTTTACAAAAAATTCTGTATCTCAGATTTAAAACTCCCACCATGACTAGAAATAAAAGCGTTCTCAGCACAAAATATCCTGAATCCAGTCTTGATATTAATATAAGCATCAGCCCTATCTTTTATTTGTTTTTCTTTAGCCACCTTTTTCTTATGTTTGCCTTTCATTTAGTCCCTGACTTCAAAGATTTGCATAAATTCACTTTTCCTGTGTCTTTGTATTCTGTTAGCTCAATGCAACTTTTATCCTTCAGATAAAGACCTGCATATTTATAGCACTTTTTAATGACTCCATATGTCTCAAAGCACTTTACAACCACAAGGTACTTTGGAAGTGTAGTGTGCTGTTTAATGTCCCATAAGGTGCTCAGAAATTTCTCTCCATATGTAATGAATACTATAGAAAAATTAATCATTGCATATAGCAACGGGTAAGTGATATGGCATCTGACGTGGATCTGTTGGTCCGATAGGCAAATTGGAATGGGTCAAGAGTAGTGGGGAGGCTGGAGTTGATTAATGCCATGACCAGCCTTTCAAAGCACTTCATGACCACTGAAGTTAGGGCCACTGGGCGGTAGTCATTGTGACATGCTGCATCAGCCTTCTTAGGCACAGGGATGATGTTGGCCCTCTTGAAACAGGCAGGGACAGTGGCCTGCTGCAGGGAGAGGTTGAAGATGTCCGAAAAGACCTCTGCCAGTTGAAATGTGCATGCTCTAGGTGAACGGCCTGGTACTCCGTCTGGACCCATTGCTTTCCTTGGATTCACACAAAGGAAAACTGATCTGACTCTGATGCAGTGACTGTTGGAGTAGGTTCGTCAGGACTTGTCGGAATAGGTGTTTCCTCCCTCCAAACTTCTGCTCAAAGCAAGCATAGAACGCATTGAGACAATCTAGGAGGGATGTGTCATTGTCTCTATCTTGCACTGTCTCTTTTTAGAACCTGTGGGGTCATTCAGTCCTTGCCATAGTTGCCAGGTGTCTGTCTGGGTCTCTAGTTTGGATCGGTATTGGTCTGTGGCTGTCTTAATGGCTCTGTGAAGGTCATACTTGGATTCCTTATATTTGAGTGGGTCTCCTGATCTGAAGGCCTCACGTCTGATTTTTAGCAGGTTCTGTATGTCCTGATTCATTCAGGGTTTCCTGTTGGGGAACACCTGGATTGACCTCCTCGGTGTGCAGTCCTCCACACACTTGCTGATAAAGTCTGTGATGGTGGTGGAGTACTCGTCCAAGGTACCTGCGGCCTGTTTGAACACGGCCCAATCAGTCGATTCCAGACAGCACCGGAGTTGATCCTCTGCCGCCTCCGACCAGCACTGGACCTGTATCCGCGAAGGGGCCTCCTGCTTGAGCTTTTGCCTGTAAGCCAGGAGAAGGGGGGTCTTGAAACTGTGTAGTCTCAGTCTTGCTAGCAGACCGGCATGCTTACCCTGCTTCCTCACAGGTTTCTTACATTTGAGTGGTCTGGTGGAGTGGATTGTGACTGCTTCCAGATAAGTGATCCTTCCTCGGACCCTGTGGAGCAGGTAGGTTGCACTTTAGTGTATTTTTGCAGACGTCTGCTTAGGACCCAGTGTAGCAGGTAATTTACTGTGTGGTGTGTTTACTGGAGGGAGTGTGTTTAGGATCCAATGGAGAAGGTAAGTTTCTGCTTGTTTTCTGATTTTGTCCAGTTAGTTCCTGGTTTCAGTTGCAAGATTGCACCCAAATCTGGAAAAGAAATCGTCCAAATCTATTCAGTTTTCTATTTGATATCAGAAACAAGTCATTGAAGTTTTCTCCATGTAGCTCTGCAATCCTGTTGTATATCTAGGACTAAAAATGTGTATCGGCTTAAATGTTGGGAAGATAAATTCTTTCTGAGAGAGATTGATCTTGAGAGTTGAGGTTGGTCCTGTTTACCTTCTCAAATATCCATTAAATTTTTGTATTTTGTATTCTACAATTCGTTTGTATTCTTGGAACTCCAGTATCCAGATTGTTCTGTGACCTAACCAGAAATTATATATGTCACAACTATAAATGTGTGTAACAGGAAAAATAAAATTAATATTTCCTCTTTTTGGATTTTTTGCAGATTGGTAAATGGTAATTCTAAACAGTTGATGTTTGAATTGAACTTTCTGATTTGTTGAAGGTAGATTCATGTTTATGCTAAGACCAATGATGGAATTTCTAGTCACTGAAGCTTTGTAAGGTGAGAAAGCCTGACCCTGAACAGTCAGACATCAACCTTCCAGTTCGTCAAGCATTACAAATCCCACGTGGGAAGTAAGGGAAAGAAAAAGACAAATCATAGAATCATACAGCAGAGAAACAGACCCTTTGGTCCAACTCGTCCAGGCAAACCAGATATCTATTTGCCAGCATTTCGCCCATATCCCTCGAAATATTTCCTATTCATATACCCATCCAGACACCTATTAAATATTGAAATTGTACAGCCTCCACTTCCTCTGGCAGTTCATTCCAGACATGCACCACCTTCTGTGTGAAGAAGTTGCCCCTTTGGTCCCTTTTAAATCTTTCCCCTTGCACGTTAAACCTATGCCGCCTTGTTTGGATTCTCCCACCCTGGGGAAAAGACCTTGTCTATTTACCCTTTTCAAGCCCATCATGATTTTATAAACCAACATAAGATCACCCCTCAGTCTCCAATGGTCCAGGGAAAATAGCCCTAGCCTATAGGTCTCCCTATAGCTCAAACCCTCCAACCCTGGCAACATCCTTGGAAACTTTTCTGAGCCTTTTCAAGTTTCACACCATCCTTCCTACATGACAGAGACCAGAATTGCATGCAGTTTTCCAACAGTGGCCTATCCAAAGTCCTGTACAGCCACAATATGACTTCCCAACTCCTATACTGACTGATGCATTGACCAATAAAGGCAAACATATCAAACGCTGCCTTCACTATCCTAACTACCTGGGTCTCCACTTTCAAGGAACTGTGAACCTGTACCAAGTCTCTTTGTTCAGCAACACTCCCCAGGATCTTACCATTAAGTGTTGAAGTCCTGCTCTGATTTGCCTTTCCAAAATGCAACAACTGTCATTTATCTAAATTGAATTTAACCTGCCACTCCTCGGCCAAATTAAGTAAATAACTGAACAAATGTAAGGATTTGGAGAAGAATAAGGTGATGTAGTATTCAATTCTAAAGGGTGTGCGGAAGGGAAGATGGACCTGGCCATGTACATATCATTGAAGGTTGCAGGACATATTGCGAAAGTGGTTTGTAATTGTTTAAGGTTTTGGACTTTACAAATTGTCGGATATGTACCTAACATAGGTACACAAAAATCTGGAAAGGAAATTTATTCTCAAAATTGTTTGGCTTTTGTTTTATTAAAGTCTGGAATCAAGGAAGTTAAGGTGAGCCTTTATAAAATACTGTTTGTCGGGCCCTGTCGAGCGCTGGAGCCTGTCGGGCATTGGGCCCTGTAGAGTATCAGGCCCTGTATTGTGTCCAATTACAGCATCACACTTTCAGAAAGATGCAAAGGTATTGAAGATGGAAATTTACGAGAATTGTTCCAGAGGATGGGAGACTTCAGCTAACACTGATTGAATGGTGAAACTGGAACTTTTCACTCTGGAGAGTGAAAGGTTGAGAGGAGTTTTGTTAGAGATGTTCAGAATCATGAGATATCCAGACAGAAGAGATTGAAAGAATGTTTTCCTCCTGGTCAAGGCCCAAATGAACCAATTAAAGATGATTAGAGAGAAGTCCAAAGGTGAAATGAGGAAATCTTCCTTGCAATAGCATGTTAGAAACTGAAGCCAAGAGGAATGTGGAGCCCAAATCAGTTGTGTTTTTTTAAGGAGTTGAATATCTAAAGGAAAAAGACCTTGGCAGGGCGATAGAAAAAATACAATGAGATTAGCTGAACCTCTCACTCAGAAGACCACCACAGACACAAGTGGCCAAACATCCTCCTGTGTTGTAACCTGTCCGTGATTCAGAATGGGACATGGACCAACAAGGAAATATAATAACCAAAAATGATGGTTCCTTAAAAATGTCTATATGAGGGTTGTGCGAGAAGAGAGAAGTGGTATGGCAAACAAATTAAAAAAAAACAAAATGCCAGAATAACACAGCACATCATCACACACTTGTTGAGCATTACACACCTGAAACAGTTAAACCGAAAGTACAAATCGATCATATTTCTGGCATTTGTTTGTATTAGGTTGTCAGCATTTGAAGTTTTCTAAAATAAAATTGAAATATTTTAGTTTTAGTGAAAAGTGTAATATTTTTCAGCAATGGTTAAACCATTGTAATAAATGCAGTAAATCTCTAAAACCACTACAGAAGGATTATCTGTGCCACAAAAATCATGCCATTTTCTTATTATTTGAGGTTTAAGCTGTGATTCAGTGGGAGCACTCTCATTTCTGAGTCAGAATATTACAGATTTAAGTCCCTCTCCAGGACACTATCCTAGATGTCATTGTGGTCCATTATTGAGGAGGTGAAATCTTTCAGATGAGATGTTAGCCAAAGCCCGATTTGCTGCATTAGGTGAATATGAAAGGTTCCTTGGAAGTATTTTGAAGAAGAGCAAGAGTCCTGCTCATTGTCCTGACCAAGATAAATCCAATAACCAACATATCATCTATATCATCTTGGAATGTGTAAATTGGCTGCCGCACTTTTTCTGTTCCAACAGTAACTATGTTTCAAAAGTCTGACATTTGACTGAAAAGCATTTATGGACGTTCTTGGGTTGTGGAGACTCTTGACACTTGTATAGGTTGATTTGCTTTGTCCAGTGTATATTTTATTTCCATTTTGTGTTTGAAACATGGTCAAACCTTTCAATGAAAAAAAGGCATCAGATGCTTGAAGTATGTAGTAACATACTTTTTGTAGATTCCAATCTTATATTGTACAGAATGATTAAGTTAATGATGGAATGATAGGATAGGTTTGTGTAGTTGAAGAAATAGTATAGAATATGGGTCTTTAGATTTTGGAGCATTGTGTCTAGGACAAATAAAGGAGGAATTTGATCAAATTAGACAAGTTGCACCTTAGAGCTGAGATTGTTGACCTTGTGATAAAGCTAATCTGCTGTGGATAGGACTTAAACTAATTTGACTGGGAAAAGAGTAGTAATTTGAAGAGAAATGATCTGCACAGAGGCCTGAGAGAGACAAATACCACTAGATTAAAAAAGTATTTGTGAAATAGTCCGAGTAGAAACAATTGTGAGACCATCTGGGTAAGTGCAAGTAAATGTACATGCTTTGGTAAATAATTTTGATGTGTAAACACAAGTTACAGCAGAGAACCAGGAGAGAGTGGGGGTAATAAGAGCAGGTCTTTGATGCTATCCAGTTTAGTCCCACTTCCTGTCCTGTGAAAAATTTTGCTTTGATGTATGATTCCAGTTTTAGGTTTGTAGAAGTTACTATTGAGTCTGTTTCCATCCCTTTCAGACTGCATTCCATGTTACAATTCTGTGTGTGATGATATGTTGTTTTTACCAATCACCTTTAATTCCCCATCTTTTAATTACTGGCTCTTCTGCTCCGAAACAGTTTCTGCTTGCTTATCCTGTTGTAACCATTATGATTTTGAAGACCTATCTCATAGTTCACTTTAACTTCTCTTTACTCTAGGGAGAACAATCCCAGCAGTAAATCTTCCAGCAAGAATTTTGGTTGGTCATGAAAAATATCAAGGGCATAATTCACAGGGTTGTGATTCCAAGAGGACTGTTTTGAACAGTTGGATGAAATGTGTTTGTGTACTGATGGAGGCTAGCCTGTTGAGCTACCCCTCATGTTACCTTTAGAAAAAGATGTCTATTTTACAACAAAAGTTGCCTTTCAGTTGTAGGGCCGGTTGAAGTTACCACCTTTGAGCTTTCCAACATATTTGTTTTGGCAGTGATTTTCCTGGCCAATGCCCTCCACTTCTGTTTCTCTGTTGCTTTGTTTCATATGGCCACACACCAGATGTTTCAATCACTTAATATTTCAGACAGAATGCAGACTTCCAGCAATTCAAATGTTGGTTCAGAGATAATGATCTCGCTCTGATGGGACACTGTTTCAAACTCCACCAACTGGGGTTACTGTGCTAAATGGTGCAAATTTGAAGAATGATAGAAGAGTGGGACATGCAAGGTTAGTTATAGCTTAGCTCAATCAGGAAGTATTTTCAATGTCTAAAACCCACCTGTATTTACCAACAATACGCTATTGTGTGTGGTCCTGCAGACAAGCTGGTTTTCCATTCTTTACATCATGTTTTATATGAGCTGTATGCATCTCCCTTAGCTGCAAGTTGTAACTTTAATGTGGTGCTTTTAAAATGAGCTTCGAGTCTGCTGTTTGGAAGTTTTAAACTATATGATTTGTAGTTTGTACATGGAAGATGATATTATTAATAACATTAGTTTCAACCTATCAGATTACATAGCTTGCAGGCTTTAGTTGCAGGTAGAAAATCTCCCACTATAAGATGGAAATTTAATTTGTTAGAAGAATGTTGTATATTGTTAATGGTGTGTATCAATTATAAGGATTACAAGTTTCATTGTTAAACATCAGTAAGGCTCGGTTGAATAGTAATACACAAAATGGCTCCAATGGTGCACATTCAATTCCCACATCAGCTGTGATAAGCCATGGAACCTCCTCAAGATATATGTAACTGATGTCTCTCTCTCTCTCTCTCTGCCTCTCTCTCTGCCTCTCTCTCTCACACTCTCTCTCTGTCTCACTCTCTTGCTCTCCCACTCACACTGTCACTCTCTCATGGAGGAAGATGTCTATGTCCCTTGTGGACTACAGTATATCTCATTACCACTTTGGTTTTTATGGTTTCAGAACTTCAGAAAATCTTGACATATCTTAATGTGGAAAAAAGATTTTGGTTAACTTCATCAGGGAAGACAATAATATTCTGCATTATACAATTAGTAAACAGAGTTTCAGTGGCCAGTAACTGCATCTACTCGTTGCATAGATGCTTCTTCAGCTTCTTTTCTGTCCCATTGGTCATGTCTTTAAAACAGCTATGCTGCTAATAGTATTTAAATTAAGGATCAATGGGCAGTATTTCAGCCATAAGGATAGAGATATCCCGGAGTGTCCTTCTCCTAAATTGTAATATGCCTTGCATATAGTTCCATTCCTGTGAGGGATGCTTAAATGCACAAAGAGAGTAAAAATACTTCTCCCAAAGAATATGTTTGTTTGTAATTCATTATGTGACAATTTTTCACATGTGAAGTGTTGGGCAAGTTGATATTTTATGGTTGGTAAACTTTGAAGGAATCAACTGGTAGTAAGTGCCAGAAGAAACTGCTAGTTTTTGTAATCTTTTGTAAAACTGGAGCTAGATTTACAAAGAATTGGGAGGAAGGAAGGGTCATTTGGCCCATCAAGCCTACTATGTCATTTAATATGACGATAGCTGCTCTTAGTTTTCAACTCCACCTTCCTGGCCATTCTCCGTATTCCTTGTTTCCTTCAGAGACCAAAAATCTATCTGTGCTAGTTTTCAGTCATTCAGTATGTCATATCCAGAAGCCTCTGGGATAGAGGATTCCATTGATTGCAATTCCCTGCTAAATGATCAATTCCTTATTTTAAGACTGTATCCCTGTACTTTGTACACTTTTCACTGTAATCATGTGTTCCTGAGTACTCAGTATTGAGTACACGTGAAAGTAAAATCTAATTCTAATTCTGGAAGTCCCATTCAATAGAAACAATGTTTTCTCTGTCTACCTTATCATGGGAATTGGTTTGCACTGCAGAGTGATGCCAGAAGGATGGGTTCAGCTCCTGCTTTGGTAAAGGTTATCATGAAGGAACTGCTTTTTCAACCTGTCCCCTCATCTGAGGTCTCTAATTAAACCCCCAGCAGTTGGTTGTCTCTCTTAGAGAGCAACCCTATAGTTCTCTGGGACTATGGCAACTTTACCTTTTACTATCCAAACAAACCCTTTCAGATCCACCTCTTGTTCTTCAAAACTGACTTTTTTTCTACAGGCTGGTGGTTGCAATAATATGTAATCAAAAAATCATGGTTTCCTCAATACCAATCAAGCTTTTAAAAACTACCACTGTATACAAATAATGTCACAGAATTACAAAAACATTGACCAAGGAAGTAATCTTAAATTGCAAAAGTACCTGTGATTTCAATGGAAAATGAGCTTCTAACATTGTCAATAGCCACCTTTCATACTTCACCAGCATCAAAACTATTTTACTTCTTACAACTGAACATTTTGTTTATTGGTCTGTGAAATACTTCACACTAACCCTTCCAAATTGTTGATATTTTATCGAAAATAATATGCTGTGACATTCTAGTCTGTTCCTATTTTATACATGAGCAATTTGAATGGTGGTCTCATATACCAGATGGGTGGCTGACTACTAAAGTTCACTTGTTATAAATGAAAGATGGCATATAAGCCAACTATATATAATATCCATCTATGCTACTCTCCTGCAAAGAAAAACAAGGTTTCACTTTATTTTAGTGTGTTTTCTTATTATAAAAAGAAAGCTAAACAAATAGCTCAGTGGTAGAAATATCTACTCCACTCAACACATGATCTCAGTCCTGGATGTATTTCTACCAGTGTTACTGTTAGACATATTAAAAAAAATACATGTGCCCACTTTACCACAGAGCAGAATCCCAACATTGTTACAGCGCAGAAGGAGGCTATTCAGCCTATCGAGCCTGCCTTGGCTTTTCAAATAAGCATCATTATCCAATGCCTATCTCTTGCATTATCGTCTTGCCCTTGCACCATGGCCCTCATACCGTCCACGTCAAACTGTGGTGCTTTTGTGTTCATTAATCATTTGTGTACAGCCGGTTAAACCATATAGTGATAGTAGGATTTAATTTTTCTTTAATTTAAAAATAAGTCCTGCATAATTTTCCACTTTGTTAGGGGCAATCATTACTGGTCAAAAAAAGTGTCAGTCAAATTCTGAGAATTAATAGCAGAAACTGCAAGCTCTCAAGACCTTTCTAAATAACATCGTCAGAGCTGCCAGTAGAGCAATATTTTCCCTGAGAATCTGCTGTTTCCACACTCGAGTGAATGCAGGACTCTTGAGGTTGAAACAGCTGAACTCAAAAAAAGTTTGTTTAGTAGATCTGGCTCTGTGCTCAATGCAATATACACTGTTTATTTGCACAAGATAGAGCAACGTTTGCCAAGCCTTCTCCACTGCGACCTGGCTTGAAAACTGTTGAGACCTCTTGGTGAGAGTGAGTGAGTTTTGGCCAATTAGAATGGGACTACAGCATTGATAACTCAGTCAGAGTTCCATGGCAGCAATTGTGCCTCAGAGCTCACAAATCCCCCCAACCACCCCACCTTGGAAAGCCTTGTGGTAGTAAAATACTTTCAGTTACTGCTATTAATACTTAAGTGAGTTTTATCTTAAACTGGAATGTTGTGATTTTTTAAAATGCATTTTCAACACATGGATGTGATGGATGGCAGTTATATGAAGGGGGAAAGTCTCAGATACAGTCACATAGATGGGTTAACTCCAGGAAGGGTAAGAGAGGTAGGCACCTCGGGCAGGAGTCGTTTGTGGATATACCCATTTCAAACAGGTATGCTGTTTTGGAAAATGTAGGGGGTGATGGATTCTCAGGGGAACGTAGCACAAACAGCCAAGTTTCTGGTATTGAGACTGGATCTAATGCAACGAGGGGTACGTCGGCTTCCAAGAAATCAGTTGTGTTCGGGGATTCTGTAGTCAGAGGAACAGACAGACATTTCTGTGGCCAGCAGAGAAAAAGCAGAATGGTGTGTTGTTTCCTGGTGCCAGGATCAAGGATGTCTCAGAAAGGGTGCAGAATGTTCTCACGGGGGAGAGGGGCCAGCATGAGGTCATTGTCCACATTGGAGCCAACAACATTGGAAGGGAAAAGGTTGAGATTCTGAAGGGAGATTACAGAGAATTAGGCAGAAATTTAAAAAGGAGGTCCTCAAGAGTAGTAATATCTGGATTACTCCCAGTGCTACGAGCTAGTGAGGGCAGGAATAGGAGGATACAGCAGATGAATGCATGGCCGAGGAGCTGGTGTATGGGAGGAGGATTCACAATTTTGGATCATTGGAACCTCTTTTGAGGTAGAAGTGACCTGTACAAGAAGGACAGATTACACCTAAATTGGAAGGGGACTAATATACTGACAGGGAAATTTCTAGAACTGCTTGGGAGGATTTAAACTAGTAAGGTGGGGGGCAGGTGGGACCCAGGGAGATAGTGAGGAAAGAGATCAATCTGAGACGGGTACAGCTGAGAACAAAAGTGAGTCAAACAGTCAGGGTAGGCAGGGACAAGGTAGGAATAATAAATTAAACTGCATTTATTTCAATGCAAGGGGCCTAACAGGGAAGGCAGATGAACTCAGGGCATGGTTAGGAACATGGGACTGGGATATCATAGCAATTACGGAAACATGGTTCAGGGATGGGCAGGACTGGCAGCTTAATGTTCCAGGATACAAATGCTACAGGAAGGATAGAAAGGGAGGCAAGAGAGGAGGGGGAGTGGCATTTTTGATAAGAGAGAGCATTACAGCTGTGCTGAGGGGGGATATTCCCAGAAATACATCCAGGGAAGGGAGAAATAAGAAAGGGATGATCAACTTATTGGGATTGTATTATAGACTCCCAGTAGTCAGAGGGAAAGTGAGAAACAAACTTGTAAGGAGATCTCAGCTATTTGTAAGAATAATACGGTGGTTAAGGTCAGGGATTTTATCTTTCCAAACATCGACTGGGACTGCCATAGTGTTAAAGGTTTAGATGGTGAGGAATTTGTTAAGTGTGTACAAGACAATTTTCTGATTCAGTATGTGGATGTACCTATTAGAGAAGGTGCAAAACTTGACCTACTCTTGGGAAATAAGGCAGGGCAGGTGACTGAGGTGCCAGTGGGGGAGCACTTTGGGGCCAGCGACCATAACTCTATTCGTTTTAAAATAGTGATGGAATAGACCAGATCTAAAAGTTGAAGTTCTAAATTGGAGACAGGACAATTTTGACGGTATTAGGCAAGAACTTTCGAAAGCTGATTGGGGGCAGATGTTCGAAGGTAAAGTGACGGCTGGAAAATGGGAAGCCTTCAGAAATGAGATAACAAGAATCCAGAGAAAGTATATTCCTGTCAGGGTGAAAGGGAAGGCTGGTAGGTATAGGAAATGCTGGATAACTAAAGAAATTGAGGGTTTGGTTAAGAAAAAGAAGGAAGCATATGTCAGGCATAGACAGGATAGATCGAGTGAATCCTTAGAAGAATATAAAGAAAGTAGGAGTATACTTAAGAGGGAAATCAGGAGGGCAAAACGGGGACATGAGATAGCTTTGGCAAATAGAATTAAGGAGAATCCAAAGGGTTTTTACAAATATATTAAGGACAAAAGGGTAACAAGGGAGAGAATAGGCCCCCTCAAAGATCAGTAATGCGGCCTTTGTGTGGAGCCACAGAAAATGGGGGAGATACTTAATGAATATTTTGCAAGGGTATTTACTGTGGAAAAGGATATGGAAGATATAGATTGTAGGGAAATAGATGGTGACATTTTGAAAAATGTCCAGATTACAGAGGAGGAAGTGCTGGATGTCTTGAAACGGTTAAAAGTGGATAAATTCCCAGGACCTGATCCGGTGTACCCAAGAACTCTGTGTGAAGCTAGAGAAGTGATTGCTGAGCCTCTTGCCGAGATATTTGTATCATCGATAGTCACAGGTGAGGTGCCGGAAGATTGGAGCTTGGCTAATGTGGTAGTAAAGACAAGCCAGGGAACTTGTCCTGGGTGAGCCTGACCTCGGTGGTGGGCAAGTTGTTGGAGGGAATCCTGAGGGACAGGATGTACATGTATTTGAAAAGGCAAGGACTGATTAGGGATAGTCAGCATGACTTTGTGCGTGGGAAATCATGTCTCACAAACTTGATTGAGTTTTTTGAAGAAGTAACAAAGAGGATTGATGAGGGCAGAGCAGTAGATGTGATCTATATGGACTTCAGTAAGGTGTTCAACAAGGTTCCCCATGGGAGACTGATTAGCAAGGTTAGATCTCATAGAATACAGGGAGAACTAGCCATTTGGATACAGAACTGGCTCAAAGGTAGAAGACAGAGGATGGTGGTGGAGGGTTGTTTTTCAGACTGGAGGCCTGTGACCAGTGGAGTGCCACAAGGATCAGTGCTGGGTCCTCTACCTTTTGTCATTTACATAAATGATTTGGATGCGAGCATAAGAGGTACAATTAGTAAGTTTGCAGATGACACCAAAATTGGAGATGTAGTGGACAGTGAAGAGGGTTACCTCAGATTACAACAGGATCCGGACCAGATGGACCAATGGGCTGAAGTGGCAGATGGAGTTCAATTCAGATAAATGCGAGGTGCTACATTTTGGGAAGGCAAATCTTAGCAGGACTTATACACTTAATGGTAAGGTCCTAGGGAGTGTTGCTGAACAAAGAGACCTTGGAGTGCAGGTTCATAGCTCCTTGAAAGTGGATTGCAAGTAGATAGGATAGTGAAGAAGGCGTTTGGTATGCTTTCCTTTATTGGTCAGAGTATTGAGTACAGGAGTTGGGAGTTCATGTTGCGGCTGTACAGGACATTGGTTAGGCCATTGTTGGAATATTTCGTGCTATTCTGGTCTCCTTCCTATCAGAAAGATGTTATGAAGCTTGAAAGGGTTCAGAAAAGATTTACAAGGATGTTGCCAGGGTTGAAGGATCTGAGCTACAGGAAGAGGCTGAACAGGCTGTAGCTGTTTTCCCTGGAGCGTCGGAGGCTGAGGGGTGACCTTACAGAGGTTTACAAAATTATGAGGGGCATGGATAGGATAAATAGACAAAGTCTTTTCCCTGGGGCCGGGGAGTCCAGAACTAGAGGGCATAGGTTTAGGGTGAGAGGGGAAAGATATAAAAGAGACCTGAGGGGCAACATTTTCACACAGAGGGTGGTACGTGTATGGAATGAGCTGCCAGAGGAAGTGGTGGAGTCTGGTACAATTTCAACATTTAGGGGGCATTTGGATGTGTATATGAATAGGAATAGGAAGGGTTTGGAGGGATATGGGCTGGGTGCTGGCAGGTGGGAGTAGATTGGGTTGGGATATCTGGTCAGCATGGACAGGTTGGACTGAAGGATCTGTTTCCGTGCCGTACATCTCTTTGATGATAGATAATGTCAAACTCATTGAGCCACTCGATATCACTCTGTTTTAAACCCTGCCTTCAAGCTCTTGGACAAGGTTATGTAAGCACCAGAGAACATAACAATTGTTCTTGTATTTTGTTTTCTTTCCATTCCTAATCGTAGAACCTTTGCTCTTCATTTATCATGTAAACAATAAATTTTATTCAATAACATTCTTGGACTCTGTTTACTCTACAACTCCCATGTCCCATATTGAAATTCTGAATTAATTGCCTCAATATCTAACTAACTCCCTTTGAGTTTTGTTACAAGAGATGGATTTTGACTGGAATCAATTCATACCCATGTCACAGCTTCTCTTATCTCCTTATGTAGCCAAGTTTCCTTCAAGGCAGAACTAATTTTTTTTCACAATTAAGGGCCTTCCTGGTTTGGTGCTTTCCTATTATGCCCTGAAGAAGCGTTACACCCGAAATGTCAACTTTTCCACCTCCTGATGTTGCCTGGCTTGCTGTGGTTCTTCCAGCCTCCTGCTTGTTTACCTTGGATTCCAACATCTGCATTTTATTTCTCTTCCTATTATTTTGGCAAGTTTATATTCTCAGTAAATTGAAAAAAAATACTCAATTCCTCATCTCAAACAGGATGTCATCTACCTCTTTCCTAGTTTGTATTCTGTACGTTTATTGGTTTTACACATATAGAACTATATATTATACCTTAGCAAAAGCATCATGTATGCTCTTTATTGCATTAATTTTGCCCTTTCTTTTCAGATGAGAGGATGAGACAGGTGAAAAGCTGTCTGCTCAAAGTCAACGAAGTAAACAGCTTGTGAGGCTTTGGGGGTATTTTTTTCAAGTTGGAACAATAGAAGCAGCCTGAATGGGTGGGGGTCAAGCTCCCATAGAACCAGGAAGTTTAGTTTTAGCTTTCAGTAGCAATTGCTGGGGTCTTGAAGCCGGATGTGGAACCTCTTATTTCTCTCTCTATTACAACTACAAGCTGTAGAATTACAAATGAGGCATTCGATTTTACTGAACTTTCCTTTGTCAGAGGTGTGTTTAGTGGATGTGACGAGATTGGAATAGTTAATTAGTAGTTGTTAATATATCTATCATTTTGTTAAGTAAAATTTGTTCTGTCGGTGGATTGTTAATGTTTCCTGTGTTTCATGGAGGTTTCCTGAGATGACCTGCAGCTGCCACTATCTGGATACCATGATGTGGAGGTTCTATTGTTGGACTGTGGCGGACAAGGTCAAAAATCACACAAAACCAGGTTATAGTCCAACAGGTTTACTTGAAATCACAAGCTTTCAGAGCAATGAGCCTTCATCAGGTGAACTGAAAGAGGGCACACCCACACAGAGTTTATAGGCAGAGAGATCAAAGGATCACATAAATGGTGTAAGTGGAGTGAACAAACCTAAAATGGCTGATGGAGAAAGGAGATAAAAGTTTCAATTGATTAAGATGCAAATTCAGAATGTGTTACAAGTCACTGCCCCGAGATAATGAAAGGTTTCATCAGTGTCTGCCCTAACTTTCCATCTTCAATCAGACAGAGATTTAAAAGGTGACATCTGAGGTCAGAGACTGAATTGTAGGTGTGAGGCCTCGTTCAGAATCTGTCTCTGAGCTTTAAATCAGGACGGTCTTGTTCCAAAAGCAGAAATTTGTAAAATGCCAGACTGACTGTGACTATAAATTGTGTGTATTTTGAACAAAATAGAATATATCTGCAAATAAGCCCAGATCTTGGATGAAGTGATTCACTTGCTAGATTTATATATGTGCGTGTGTGCACTTGAGAGAGAGAGAGTGAGAGAGACAGATTTTTTATTCATTCATTTACAGAATGAGAGTTTCACTGGCTAGGCAGAATTTGTTGTCTGTCCCTAAATATCCAGGGAGCAGTTAAGAGTAATCACGTTGTTGTGGGTCTGGAGTCACTGGCCGGACCAGGTAAGGACGGCAATTTCCTTCCCTAATTGGCATTATTGAACCAAACAGGTTTTTCCTGACAATCAGCAAGGGTTTCATGGTTATCATTAATTTTCATTTCTAAATTATTATTAAATTAAAATTCTACCATCTGCCATGGTGGTTTTTAACAGTCCAATGATAATATCACGAGGGAGGGAGGGAGGGATTGCACGCGTGTTTGAGTGTCCGCGCCTGTGTGGACTGTGCGTATGTTTGCGTGTGCGCGCCTGTGTGGACTGTGCGTGTGTTTGAGAGCATGTGTGTGTGAGGTTGCGCGCATTTGTGGGGTTGTGCTAGTGTTTGAGAGTGCGCACGTGTGCGGGGTTGTGCGCGTGTTTGAGAGCACGTATGTGTGGGGTTGTGTATGTTTTTGAGAGTGTGAGTATGTTTAAGAGCACATATGTGTGGGGTTGTGCACACGTTTGAGAATGCGCTTGTGTATGCGGTTGTACGTGTGTTTGAGAGTGTGAACATGTTTGAGAGTGCACGTGTGTGTGGAGTTGTGCGTGCGTTTGAGTGTGCGTGTGTGTGTGGGGTTGTGCATGCGTTTGAGAGTGTGCGTGTGTTTGAGAGAGTGCATGTGTGGGATTGTGTGTGTGTGTGTGTGTCTGGGAGTGCAATAGGTAAATGAAAATTGTACAAACTAACTTAATTACTGTACCTTACACCCACTCACACTCACACTCTGAAAGCTTGTGATTTCAAGTAAACCTGTTGGACTATAACTGGGCGTCGTGTGATTAGGTCTGCAGGATGTGTCTTTGATTGCGAATCTGATCAAATTGCATGAATTGGTTGTAGCAGCAGGTAAAGCAGCCACCATGCTGCCCCTCTGACACTCCATGGTGGGGTGCGGTGTGTGCCACCTCCAGGATGTACTGCAGAAAGTCACCAGGGATTCTTAGCACCTTCCAGACCTGTTGCCCCAACCCTGGAGGGACATGGGCACCACCTGCTGGGTTCCTCTCTGGGTCACTCACCATTCTGACTTAGAAATATATCATAATAAATGGTACTTGTAGAAGGAGGACATTCAGCCCACCATGTCTGCCCCAATTCTGAGTGATAATGGATTTGAAAATGTTCCGTCAGTGTGACTGGGACAGGATCCTGGAATTCACTCTCTGACAGTGTTGCGGGTCAGCCTGCAGTGCACGGGCTACAGTCTACGATCTCCTCTGGCAGCTAGGGACAGCCCAGTCTGCAATGCCCATATCCCATGAGTGAAATAAAAAAAACCCACCACCAATCCTTCTTGCTGGAATTAGTCTGAGCTACTAATACCCGATGGGAAAGGATAGACCAGACTCAAGAGACTGAGTGGCCTACTCCTGTCCCTAAAACTTGCTTATTTGCAGCATAACATGCTTGTTGTTATCCTCACTGCTCCTATTTCAGAATCTCAAGGTACAGTATGCTTTGCTGAGTT
Organism: Chiloscyllium plagiosum; assembly: GCF_037043375.1. NCBI lineage: Eukaryota > Metazoa > Chordata > Chondrichthyes > Orectolobiformes > Hemiscylliidae > Chiloscyllium > Chiloscyllium plagiosum. Next base: position 304,861 of record NW_028270142.1, read on the forward strand.
GGGACCTGCCATCTTCGCAGGAAAACACAATTAGACAACCCCCACCCCCACAAGTCTGTGGGCCATGCTCCCAGATCTTGAATTGTGTCACCTTCCTCTTGCTATCCCTTCTGCTGAAATGCATCACTTTATATTTGTTTGCACTAAATGGTGTTACCCTTGCTTTGTCTGTGCATCACTTTTAATCTACACCCTCTTCTTCCTGTTTCTTTTACACATGGGACCAACTTCTCACTATCTATTCTTTCCAGCCCACTCATTATTTTGAAGATCTCTATCAGACTCCTCTTAGCCAATATTTCTCATTTCAATGACCTTTTTGGAATATTGGAGTTGTGTTAAAGTTTACTTTGTGCCACCTCTATCTTCTTTAGATTACAGGAGTTGGGACATTATGTTGAGGTTGTACAGGATGCTGTGAGGCCTCTTCTGGAATAGTGTGTCCAGTTTTGGTCGCCCTGTTACAGGAAGGATCTTATTAAACTGGAGACGGTTGAGAAGAGATGAACCAGGATGTTGCTGGGAATGGAGTGTTTGATTTAAAAGGATAAGCTGGGACTTTTTTTCACTGGAGCTTAGGAGGTTGAGGGGTGAACTTCGAGAGTTATAAAATCAAGAGGATTATAGATAGTTTGAATGACAGGTGTCTTTTCCCTAGGGTGGAGCATTTCAAGATTAAGGAGCATATTTTTAAGGTGAGAGGGGAAACATTTAAAAAAAAGATGTGAGGAGCAACTTCTTACACAGAGTGGTTCATGTGTAGAATGGATGCGGGTGCAGTTACAACATTTAAAAGACATTTAGATATGTACATGAATAAGAAATGTTTGGATGTATATGTGCCAAATGCAGGCAAGTGGGACTAGTTTAGTTCGGGAATATGGTCGGCATGGACTTGTTGGATTGAAGGATCTGTTTCCATGCTGTATGACTGTATTTCAATAGAGTTACAGTTAAGCCGATTCCTTTCTTTATTATTTTGTCTGTATTTAACTGTAGTATAAAAGTAGTGTGTCTTGCTTAATGTCCAGTAGTTTGACCAATCAAATTGCACCTGGACATTAAGCCTAGGCCCAAACGCTTTCTTATTTTAAAGCTATCTTCTTAATATACTTCAAGAGGGTTTGGTCTGGTTCATAACACGTTTTCTAAGGCTTGTCACATGCTTGAATCATAAACTGGTTTACAGAATGTTTTGGCATTGCCTGTAATTTTGATCCTTTGAGCAAGCATGAATTATTAGTGTGCTCGTGATCAGCATAATGCAAACATTGTTTCATGTTGTCCCATGAATATAAAATGTCATAGAATCCTAGAGATTTACAGCATGGAATCAGACCCTTTGGTCCAACTCATCCATGCCAACCAAATATCCCAACCCCATCTAGTCCCACCTGCCAGAGCCCGGCCCATATCCCTCCAAACCCTTCCTATTCACATACCCATCCAGATGGCTTTTAAATGTTGTAATTGTACCAACCTCCACCATATCCTCTGGCAACTCATTCCACACGTGCATCACCCTCTGCATGAAAACGTTGCCCCATCCGAGGAGCAGGAAGAGCTTATGCTCAAAGGGTAGACTCTCCTGCTCCTCAGATTATTCCTGACCGGCTGTACTTTTTCAGCACCACACTTTTTGACTCTCACTTTCAGGGTACAATGGACCTGAACACCCAGATCTCCGTGTGCATCAATTTTCCCCAGCACTTTTCCATTTATCATATAGTCCTCTCTAGAATTGGATCTTCCAAAATGCATCACCTCTGATTTGTCAAGATTGAACTCCATCTACCATTTCTCTGCCCAATTCTCCAATCTCTCTATATTCTGCTGTGTTCTCTGACAGTCCCCTTCACTATCTGCCACTCCACCAATCTTAGTGTCATTTGCAAACTTGCTAATCAGATCACCTATGCCTTTCCTCCAGATCATTTGTGTTTATCACAAGCAACAGTGGTCCCAGCACGATTCCTGTGGAACATCAATGGTCACTGTTCTCCATTTTGTGAACTCCCTTCCACTACTGTCTGTGTCCTACTGCCAAGCCAGCTCTTTATCCATCTAGCTAGTGCACCCTGGACCCCGTACAACTTCACTTTCTCCATCAGCCTACCATGGGAAACCTTATCAAATGCCTTACTAAAATCCATGTATATGACATCTGTAGCCTTTCCCTCATCAATCAACTTCGTCATTTTCTCAAAGAGTTCTATTAAGTTGGTAAGACATGACCTTCCCCACACAAAACCATGTTGCCTATCACTGATAAGCCCATTTTCTTTCAAATCCCTCAGTATCTTCTCCAGCAGCTTCCCTACCACTGACATCAGGCTCACCGGTCAATAATTATCTGGATTATCCTTGCTACCCTTAAATAAGGGGACAACATTTGCAATTCTCCAATCCTCCAGGACCTCACCCGTGTTCAAAGATGCAACAAAGATATCTGTTAAGGCCCCAGCTATTTCTTCTCTCACTTCCCTCAGTAACTTGGGATAGATCCCATCCAGACCTGGGGACCCATCCACATTAATGTCGTTTAGAATACCCAAAACTTCCTCCTCCTAATGCCGACTTGACTTGAAGTAATCAGACATCTATCCCTAATTTCAGCATCCGTCATGTGCCTCTCGTCGGTGAATACTGACGCAAAGTATTCATTAAGAATCTCACCCATTTTCTCTGTCTCCATGCATAACTTTCCTCCTTTGTCCTTGAGTGGGCCAGCCCTTTCCCTTGTAACCCTCTTGCTCCTTATATATGAATAAAAGACTTTGGGATTTTCCTTAACTGTGTTTGCTAAAGATATTTCATGACCCCTTTTAGACCTCTTAATTCCTTGTTTCAGATTGGTCCTTCTTTCCCGATATTCTTCCAAAGCTTTATCTGTTTTCAGTGATCTAGACCCTCTTCGCTAGTCTCGCAATTTCACCTGTCAATCATGGACCCTAATCTTGCTATTTCTATCCTTCACTTTCACAGAAGCATATCTGTCCTGCACTCTCAGCAGCCTCTCTTGATGTTTGGGAGGCTTTTAAAATGTGAATTTACCTTCAAACAGCTGCTCGCAATCTACATTCCCCAGCTCCTGCCGAATTTTGCTATAGTTGGCCTTCCCTCAATTTAACACTGTTCCCTAAGGACCACTCTCGTCTTTGTCCATGGGTATTCTAAAACTTATGGAATTGTGATCACTATTTCCGAAGTAATTCCTTACTGAAACTTCAACCACTTGGCAGGGATTGTTCCCCAACACGAGGTCTGGTATGGCCCCTCCCTAAGTTGGACTATTTATAAAACTGTTCTATAAAACCCTCCTGGATGCTTCTTACAAATTCTGCTCCATCTAAGCCTCTAACACTAAGTGGATCCTAATCAATGTTAGGAAAATTAAAATCTCCCATCACCACCACCCTGTTGCTCCTATGTCTTTCCATCATCTGTTTACATATTTGTACCTCATGCTTGATGTTATATCTCGATGAAAAATCAGTTAAAAGTAAACAAAACTTGTTCTAAACTTTTGTTAAAAGCTAAAAATCTCACAACCCCAGGTTATAGTCCAACAGGTTTAATTGGAAGCACTAGCTTTCAGAGTGCTGCTCCTTCATCAGGTGGTTGTGGAGAACACAATTGTAAGACACAGAATTTATAGCAAAAGTTTACGGTGTGGTGTAACTGAAATTATACATTGAAATATACCTTGATTGTTTGTTGAGTCTTTCATCTGTTCAAATACCATATGTAAATCACAAAACGTTTTTTTAGAAGTTACATTCTCAGGTTAACTGTAACAATTGGTGTTAGCCAGATAGTATGCTGAAGGTGTTAGCCTCCTGTGTTCCCTGTCTGTGCCATAGTGCTTAGACTGATTCTAATTTAAAAAGTGAGGTAAGAGTTTTACATGAATTCATGCAGTTTTTGAGCCAAATACAATGTAACTCTGCAAGTATAAATTCACCCTACAAGCATATATGTATATGTGTGCATGTGGGTCTTTGTGTGTGTGTGTGTGTGTCTGTCTGTCTGTCTGTCTGGGATGGGGGGTATATGTGTGAGTATAGAGTGTCTAAGTCTCTATGTTTGTGTGCGTGTGTGTTTGTGTGTCCGGGGTGTTAAAAGCAAAATACTGCAGATGCTGGAAATCCGAAATAAAAGCAGGAAGTATTGGAGAAACTCAGCAATATGATTTGCCTCTCTGGCTCCACAGATACTGCCAGACCTGCTGATTTATCTAGACCTTCCTGTTTTTATCTTTTCTAAAATTTTGTTCATTTTTGCATTGCTTGAAATTGCAGGTTTTTCTGTACTTTGTTAATGCAAAAGAAAAAGAAATTTTTTTTGGTCTTTTTGGGCAGTTGACAAGTTTCGTTGTTCACTGTTGCACTGAAAATATTCTGGGATGACCATACACTGCCAACACTATTGGATAACTTTTTAACAGTGGGGAATATTGCAGTGAAAGTGTGACTATTTTGATGCTGAAATCCATCGTATTCCTTCCTTGTGTCACTTCTTGGAAAACACATATGAGGTAGTTCATAGGTGCTCGAACTCCTACTCTGACCTGCTTCCCGGCAAACCAGTATAATCCTCTTAAGGTCAACTAATTGGTCATAATTAATCTGATTTGGAGATGCCGATGTTGGACTGGGGTGTATAAAGTTAAAAATCACACGACACTAGGTTATAGTCCAACAAGTTTAATTGGAAGCACTAGCTTTCGGAGCGCCCAAACACACACACACACACTCCTACAGACACACACACTCCCACACTCTCACATGCACCCCCTCACAGACTTAGATACTCTACACTCACATACACACACATATACACTCTCTCTCACACTCTCAACCCCCCACCCCAGACAGACAGGCAGACACACACAAGCCCACGTGCACACATATACATATACGTTTGAGGGGTGAATTTGTACTTGCAGAGTTACATTGTACTTTGCTCAAAAACTGCATGAGTTCATGTAAGACTCTGTTAACTCACTTTTTAGATCAGAGTTAGCATTTCAATTGGGTCACTGGACCTGAAATGTTAATTCTGATTTCTCTCCACAGATGCTGCCAGACCTGCTGAGCTTGTCCAGCATTTTCCATTTTTGTTTCTGATTTACAACATTTGCAGTTCTTTTGGGTTTCTCCAACACTTTGTTTCTCATTTAGATTTCCAACTGATGCAATAATGCACCTTTACATATTTTTTAACTGATCTGTTTGGGTGTGTAATGGCACCCCTTTAGATCAGCTGGGACTTGAAGCTTTGGGCCTCCTGACTCAGAGGTTGGACACTAACACTTATCACAAGAACTAGAGATTGATTTTATATAAACTGGCCATGTGTTTTCTTAAAGTGGCAAATGTAATATTTTCCAGCATTACTGTATGTGGCAGCATTATGAAGTTGTCTAAATAAAGTGGCCTTTTACATACAAAGATTTTGCAGCATAGTCAATTTCCCAAGCAGTCAGGGTGTGGATAAATATTATAATAAAGTATTATCTTGTGTTCACAAACCTTGAGGAAAATACCAGAATCCATTTGTTTGTATGTCTGTATCTTGCATCACTGTAAATTGCAAATACGTTCAGCTGGCAGTCCATTTATTCAAGGTATCAGCATTGCATATTCAGGGTACTGAGGGGGTATTTTTGAGAGGCTGCTGTGTTGGAGAAAATAAATACAGTCGATATGAGAACAAATTATTATGATCAAAGTGTGAAAAGTAATGTATTTTCAGGATTGTTTTGTTGGAGTGAAGTTAATGAGCTAACTGGCAATTCCTGCAAAGATTCTCATGACCAGGCAAATGAGTATCTTTTCTTTTTGTATGCTTCACGCAAGTTATTTCCACTTGAAATGAATGCTGTTGATCATGGGCTGTTGAATTTCTTGTTGGTCGATGTAATATAATTTGTACTTCAGTGGGACGGAGTGGCAGATGTGGCATGTTATTATTTGAATATGGATGATTTATTGTCACTTGCGTTTTGACAGTGAATAAGACAGTAAAATACTGAGAAAAGCTTCAACTCTTGCCACAATCCAGCACATTTTGAGTAGTTTAAGAATAAAATGATACAACTGAAAGTGGGTCTCACTTTGTTCTGCAGCATCCACCCTGAGTTCTGAGCCAGCTGACAGCGACACCTGCGCCTCCACCCCCTCCTCCACCTCCTCCACCACCCTCCTCCACCACCATCTGTGCTAGACCCACCAACCTCGGAGTTGCCACTCTTTAGATGCCATCTCCTCGCCCCTAAGCCCACCTCAGAGATGCTGAGACCCATACTGAATATATACTCTCCCTGCAACCCTGAGTCCCCCGCTCTAGGCCTACTGAGGCCAGGAGCCCCCTGCTCTGGGCCCACTGCAGCCAGGAGCCTCCTGCTCTCGGCCCATTGCAGCCCGGAGGAGTCCCAATTGACCAGCCAGGCTACCACTACGGCACCAAGAATCCTACTCTGGCCACCATTGCCTTGCTGGTGCCACACAGTTGAAGAGTCTACTGTCTCTGATCGCAGTACGGCTTTACCACCACTGTCGCCGCCACCTCCAATCACTAGGAGGTGCTGCATCTGTGTCTGAGCACCAGGAGTCTGCCACCCGTCTCACTCACCTGGAGCCAATGAGCCAGTCTGAAGGAAACAGGAGAGAATGGACAATCTCACTGAAAGCGAGCTGTTTCCAGAGAACCAATTTAAATGGGATAACAGAAAATACATTCTTACTCTGAATGCTGTTGACCAACTTCCTTCAAAATAAAACAGGATAAAAGGATTTTAGCTTACCTGCAAAAGTCAAGAATCCTGAAATCGATTATTCCATCATCAACATTGCGCAGTCTAGTCTTTTCAAAAGAGACAGTGACTTTAATTGACGGCTTGAAATCTTTTTTTGGACTCCAATTAGGCAGAAGTATGTGTTGCATTATTATTTTTCACAGTAACCATTAAACTCTGTCTTATGTTAAGTCAAGCAAGGTTTGTTAAATTGTTAACTTTGAAGACGAATTCATTTGGTCTGAGAGAAAGGCATCCATAGGATCCTTTCTAAATTAAGCTTTCTGCAACGAGCCAATAGGATGACCTGGGAGCTTAGCAATTCAGTCATAAGCACCACTTTGATGTAAAGGATACAATGTTTTTGAAGCTTAATTGGCAGTCCAGTTTTGCCAGCAAGATACTCTCATAACAACCTTGGCTTTATGCCAAATCACAAGATAAAACAATGTAGATGTATCTGTTCATAAGACCATAAGGTATATGACAGAACAAGGCCAGTCAGCACATGAGTCTGCTCTGCCATTTGACCATGGCTGATATGATTCTCAACTCCACTCTTTCTGCCTTCTCCCATAAACCTTGATCCTGTTACTAATCAACACCCTATCTACCTCTGTCTTAAATACTCCCAATGACTTGGCCTCCATAGCCTTCTGTGTCAGAGTTCCACTTTACTGAGTTGGTGCACAAGCTGTGATTGAGGCTGTTGTGCAGCAGGCAATGGGGCTCATGAAGGTGCAGCTTGGCACAGTCTGGGCTGGGGGGCTGAGGGGGGCAGGGTCCCCCAGTATCGTTTGGACAGAGGGTGCTGCATCAGCCTAGTGCACTGTGTTGTGCATGACTGCAGCAGCAACAAGGTGATGTGATGAATGCTGAGGAGCTGGGATGTCAATACTTTCTTCGTTTTAGTTTTTGTTTTTGTTTTATTCTATATATCATTTTTGGTTTGGAAATATGAAGTGTAAGCAAAATATGAAGTGTAAGCTAAATGTGAACTTTATACTGTGAGCAGTAAAAAAAAGTACAAACATTTGTTTGTGACATCAGGTCTGGAAGTCAATTGCTGGTTGCTTCTTGTTAAAAGTGCTCAATAGACACTGACTCTGGAGAGGCTCAAACAGATGGCAGATGTTTGAATGGTAACAGGGCCTCAGAAACAACCAATAAAACAAAGAGAAACCAGAGTTTGAACTTGGTTTTGAACTGTGGTTAGGTCAGAAGGATTGTGTTGCAAAAGCTACAGAACAGAGGTTTTGATTGCTCTCTGGTTATCCTCTCATTACCAACTTGTTAGGTGTTTGGAGAATAGAATTAATATTCTTGTGATCCCATTAGAAGGTATCTGCATGCACCATTGTTGTCAGAAACCAAGCAAGATACAATCCTGTGTGCCAGTGATATTGCAAAATTTGGAGTCTGCTCAAGTGAACTGGCCAGCTGCACTTTACTTATTTTTCCTGTTTTGATTTATATCTAAAGTCTGTCTGTCTTTGTGTGCGTGGGACTAGAGTTAAAGAGGATTGGGTTTTCATCTTAGACATTAATTGATTAAACTTTGCTTTTCTAATGCTAATATATTATTCATAAATTATTAAATCTTATATCTACTCTATAAATCTGTTGTTTAGTATTGATGATTCTAAGTCTGGATGAACTCAACTGGGTTTTTTGAGGAAGTAACAAAGAGGATTGATGAGGGCAGAGTGATAGACATGATCTATACGGACTTCAGTCAGTTGTTCTATGAGGTTCCCCATGGGAAACTGGTTAGCAAGGTTTCATCTCATGGAATACAGGGAGAACTAACCATTTGGATATAGAACTGGCTCAAAGATAGAAGACAGAGGGTAGTGGTGGAGGGTTGCTTTTCAGACTGGAGGTCTGTGACCAGTGGAGTGCCACAAGGATCGGTGCTGGGTCCTCTACTTTTAATCATTTACATAAATGATTTGGATGCGAGCATAAGAGGCACAGTTAGTAAGTTTGCAGATGACACCGAAATTGGAGGTGTAATGGACAGCGAAGAGGGTTACCTCAGATTACAACAGGATCTTGACCAGATGGACCAATGGGCTGAGAAGTGGCAGATGGAGCTTAATTCAGATAAATGCGAGGTGCTGCATTTTGGAAAAGCAAATCTTAGCAGGATGTATACACTTAATGGTAAGGTCCTGGGGAGTGTTGCTGAACAAAGAGACCTTGGAGTGCAGGTTCATAGCTCCTTGAAAGTGGAGTCACAGGTAGATAGAATAGTGAAGAAGGCGTTTGGTATGCTTTCCTTTATTGGTCAGAGTATTGAGTACAGGAGTTGGGAGATCATGTTGCGGCTGTACAGGACATTGGTTAGGTCACTGTTGGAATATTGCGTGCAATTCTGGTCTCCTTCCTATCAGAAAGATGTTGTGAAACTTGAAAGGGTTCAGAAAAGATTTACAAGGATGTTGCCAAGGTTGGAGGATTTGAGCTATAGGGAGAGGCTGAACAGGCTGGAGCTGTTTTCCCTGGAACCTCGGAGGCTGAGTGGTGACCTTACAGAGGTTTACAAAATTATGAGGAGCATGGATAAGATAAATAGACAAAGTCTTTTTCCTGGGGTCAGAGAGTCCAGAACTAGAGGGCATAGGTTTAGGGTGAGAGGGGAAAGATATAAAAGAGACCAGAGGGGCAACGTTTTCACACAGAGTATGGTACGTGTATGGAATGAGCTGCCAGAGCAAGTGGTGGAGGCTGGTACAATTGCAACATTTAAAAGGCATCTGGATGGGTATATGAATAAGAAGGGTTTGGAGGGATATGGGCCGGGTGCTGGCAGGTGGGACTAGATTAAGTTGGGATATCTGGTCGACATGGATGGGTTGGACCGAAGGGTCTGTTTCCATGCTGTACATCTCTATGACTCAAATTGAACCAGTTGTGAACTAGTGTGGTAAATGATCAAAGCAGACTAATGGCCCACTGGACTTTATTATCTGAAAGTCTAGGATCCAAGGGTTAAAAGTCCTAGTTTCCAAATAATGTGGGCTATTTAGACATAATACCTTGAGGGAGTGAGGTTTAGCTTTAGCAAATAATAAATAGCCTTATATACCTTAAGAATCTATGTTGCACATCAGCCATGATGTCACTGGAAGACTCTCGATGTAAATGACCTACCCTGTTGCTCTACTTATTGAGTTGGATTGCAGTTGAAACCTGTGGTAGGGCGTAAGCACTGTACTGTTAGTAACCACAGTCTCAAAGTTGAGAGTATCTTTAGTTAAGATACTAAAGAAAATGGACTCTTTGAAAAGCTAAGCTCTTTATCCAAAGAATGAAGGAGAATTTGGGAAACATCTCTACTATTGGGTTGCGATTGGGATAGGGCACTTCCTTGCTATTCTTCTTGTGGTCATGGCCCCATGCTGACCTTGTCCTTCTGGGTGATGAATAATTAGAAAGGCACAAGGCACAGCACACGGACAGGATGATTGATGGCAGTGAACTATCCAAATCCAAGTTTGGAAATTGCTGTCAACACATTCTGAAATGCATGTTGTGTAAGGTACACTGCTGCCACTGTGCTCCTGTATTAGAAGGAGTGAATGTTTAAGGCAGTGAATGGGGTACCTATCAAGTGAGATGGTATTGATCTTCTTGAGTGTTATTGGAGCTGTATCAACTCTGGCAAGTGGTGACTATCTCATCACATCCCTGATTTGAGCTTTACAGATAGTGGACAGAATCTGGGGAGTCAGGAGATTAGCTACTGACTGCAGAATTCCCAAACTCTGATCTGCTTTTTTCAGACCAGAAACAGTCTTGGGAGAAGAATTGATGATTGGTTTTAAAAGAGAACTGAATAAATGTTAAAAAGGGAAAAAGTGAAGACTATGTATGAAGTGCAATGAGAATGGAACTAGCTAGATAACTTGCTCTGACGTCAACCCACCTGTTGCAAGCAAATTCTGGTTACACCATTCCAGATAAGACATTGCTGCAGTGTGGTCAAGAAAGTTGCTGACAGCAATAGGCCCTAGTACAAACAAGCTGGAAGACTCGAGTATAGATTAGTAGACTTAATACAATATCAGCATTGTGTTCAAAAAATGTTAATAATTATTCAAAGAAAACAGCTGAAAAGCTATGAACTTGCAAGGCTTTTTTAAAAGTAAACACTCCACTTGCTGACTGAACAGTTGGACGCAGATAATGTTACAATCCCCCATGATGAACATTAACATTTTCTTAAAAAAGAGATCCCCATGAAGACAATGGAAAGAAAGCAATAGATAAAATGCTGACTTTTAAAATTTTTACCATAACAAACCAACATGCAAACAATTGTTCAAACTTTAGTGAAAAGGAAAAGGATATTCAAATAAAGGTAAAGAGGCAAAATTTCACTTTAAATAATCAAAGAATCTGATATGTCTCATGTAATTGTAGGCACTCATTACTTAGAGTCATAGAGATGTACAGCATAGAAACGGACCCTTTGGTCCAACTTGTCCACACCGACCAGATATCCCATCCGAATCTAGTCCCGCCTGCCAGCACCCAGCCCATATCCCTCTAAACTCTTCCTATTCATATACTCATCCAGATGTCTTTTAAATGTTGCAATTGTACCAGCCTCCACCACTTCTTCTGGCAGCCCATTCCACACACGCACCACCCTCTGTGTGAAAAAGTTGCCCCTTAGGTCTCTTTTATATCTTTCCCCTCTCACCCCAAACCTATGCCCTCTAGTTCTGGACTCCGATGTTCCAGGGAAAACAGCCCTAGCCTATTCAACGTCTCCTTATAACTCAAATCCTCCAACCCTTGTAAATCTTTCCGAACCCTTTCAAGATTCGCAACAAGCTTCCGATAGGAAGGAGACCAGAATTGAACACAATATTCCAACAGTGACTTAAACAATGTCCTGTACAGCCGCAACTTGACCTCCCAACTCCTGTACTCAATACTCTGACCAGTAAAGAAAAGCATACCAAACACCTTCTTCACTATCCTATCTACCTGCGACTCTACTTTCAAAGAGCTATGAACCTGTACTCTCTTTGTTCAGCAACACTCCCTAGGACCTTACCATTAAGTGTATACATCCTGCTAAGATTTGCTTTTCCAAAATGCAGCACCTCACATTTATCTGAATTAAACTCCATCTGCCACTTCTCAGCCCATTGGCCCATCTGATCAAGATCCCGTTGTAATCTGAGGTAACCTTTTCGCTGTCCACTACACCTCCAATTTTGGTGTCATCTGCAAACTTGCTAACTATACTTCTATGCTCACATCTAAATCATTTATATAAATGACGAAAAGTAGTGGACCAGCACCGATCCTTGTGGCACTCCACTGGTCACAGGCCTCCAGTCTGAAAAGCAACCCTCCACCACCACCCTCTGTCTTCTACCTTTTAGCCAGGTCTGTACCCAAATGGCTAGTTCTCCCTGTATTCCATGAGACCTAACCTTGCTAGTCTCTCATGGGGAACCTTGTCAAACACCTGAAGTCCAGATAGATCACATCTACTGCTCTGCCCTCATCAATCCTCTTTGTGACTACTTCAAAAAACTCCATCAAGTTTGTGAGACATGATTTCCCACGCACAAAGCCATGTTGACTATCCCGTATCAGTCCTTGCCAGCTCGCGCTCTCACCCACTCCAACCACTCACCCTCGGAACGTGCAGCCCTCCACTCCCTCAATTCCAACCCCAACCTCACTATCAAACCGGCAGACAAGGGAGGCACGGTAGTAGTTTGGCGCACCGACCTTTACACCGCTGAGGCTAAATGCCAGCTTGCGGACGCCTCCTCCTACTGCCCCCTTGACCATGACCCCACCTCCCACAACCAAACCATCATCTCCCAGACCATCCAGAACCTCATCACCTCAGGGGATCTCCCATCCACTGCCTCCAACCTCATAGTCCCACAACCCACACCGCCCGTTTCTACCTCCAACACAAAATCCACAAACCCGACTGCCCCGGCCGACTCATTGTCTCAGCCTGCTCCTGCCCCACCGAACTCATCTCTGCATAGCTCGACACAGTCCTGTCCCCCTTAGTCCAAGGACTCCCCACCTACGCCCTCCACCTCCTCCATGATTTTCACTTCCCCGGTCCCCAACGTCTTATCTTCACCATGGACATCCAGTCTCTGTATACCTCCATCCCCCATCACAAAGGACTCAAAGCCCTCCGCTTCTTCCTTTCCCGCTGTACCAACCAGTACCCTTCCACTGACACCCTCCTTCGACTGACTGAACTGGTCCTCACCCTGAACAACTTCTCTTTCCAATCCTCCCACTTCCTCCAAACCAAAGGAGTAGCCATGGGCACCCGCATGGGCCCCAGCTATGCCTGCCTCTTCGTAGGATATGTGGAACAGTCCATCTTCCGCAGCTACACTGGCACCACCCCCCACCTTTTCCTCCGCAACATCGCTGACTGTATCGGCGCTGCCTCATGCTCCCACGAGGAGGTTGAACAGTTCATCCACTTTACCAACACCTTCCACCCCGACTTCAAATTTACCTGGACCGTCTCAGACACCTTCCTCCCCTTCCTAGACCTCTCCATTGGGCGACCGAATCAACACGGACATTTACTATAAACTGACCGACTCCCACAACTACCTAGACTACACCTCCTCCCACCCTGCCCCCTGTAAAAACGCCATCCCATATTCCCAATTCCCTCGTCTCCGCCGCATCTGCTCCCAGGAGGACCAGTTCCAAAACCGTACAACCCAGATGGCCTCTTCCTTCAAAGACCGCAATTTCCCCCCGATGATCGACGATGCTCTCCACCGCATCTCCTCCACTTCCCGCTCCTCTGCCCTTGAGCCCCACCTCTCCAATCGCCACCAGGACAGAACCCCACTGGTCCTCACCTACCACCCCACCAACCTCCATATGCATCGTATCATCCATCGTCATTTCCACCACCTCCAAACGGACCCCAGCACCAGGGATATATTGCCCTCCCCTCCCCTATCAGGGTTCCAAAAAGACCACTCCCTCTGTGACTCCCTTGTCAGGTCCACACCCCCCACCAACCCAACCTCCACTCACGGCACCTTCCCCTGCAACCGCAAGAAATGCAAAACTTGCGCCCACACCTCCCCCCTTACTTCCCTCCAAGGCCCCAAGGGATCCTTCCATATCCACCACAAGTACACCTGCACCTCCACACACATCATTTACTGCATCCGCTGCACCCGATGTGGCCTCCTCTATATTGGGGAGACAGGCCGCCTACTTGCGGAACGTTTCAGAGAACACCTCTGGGACACCCGGACCAACCAACCCAACCACCCCGTGGCTCAACACTTCAACTTCCCCTCCCACTCCACCAAGGACATGCAGGTCCTTGGACTCCTCCATCGCCAGACCATAGCAACACGACCGTTGGAGGAAGAGCACCTCATCTTCCGCCTAGGAACCCTCCAACCACAAGGGATGAACTCAGATTTCTCCAGTTTCCTCATTTCCCCTCCCCCCACCTTGTCTCAGTCCCAACCCTCAAACTCAGTACCACCTTCCTAACCTGCAATCTTCTTCCTGACTTCTCTGCCCCACCCCCACTCCGGCCTATCACCCTCACCTTAACCTCCTTCCACCTATCGCATTTCCAATGCCCCTCCCCCAAGTCCCTCCTCCCTACCTTTTATCTTAGCCTGCTTGGCACACTTTCCTCATTCCTGAAGAAAGGCTCATGCCCGAAACGTCGATTCTTCTGCTCCTTGGATGCTGCCTGACCTGCTGTGCTTTTCCAGCAACACATTTTCAGCGTTTCCAAATACATGTACAACCTGTCCCACAGGATTCCTTCCAACAACTTGCCTCCCACTAATGTCAGGCTCACTGGTCTCTGGCTTGTCTTTACCACCCTTCTTAAACAGTGGCACCATGTTAGCCAACCTCCAGTCTTCCGGCACCTCACCTGTGACTATCAATGATACAAATATCTCAGCAAGGGGCCCAGCAATCACTTCCCTAGCTTCCCACAGAGTTCTACGGTACACCTGATCAGGTCCTGGGGATTTATCCACCTTTACCTGTTTCAAGACATCCAGTACTTCCTCCTCTGTACATGGACATTTTGCAAGATGTCACCATCTATTCCCCTATATTCTATATCTTTCATGTCCACAGTAAACACTGATGCAAAATACTCATTTAGTATCTCTCCCATCTCCTGCGGCTCCACACAAAGACCACCTTGCTGATCTTTGAGGGGCCCTATTCTCTCCCTAGTTACCCTTTTGTCCTTAATATATTTGTAAAAACCCTTTGGATTCTCCCTAATTCTATTTGCCAAAGCTATCTCATGTCCCCTTTTTGCCTTCCTGATTTCCCTCTTAAGTATACTCCTACTCCTTTATACTCTTCTAAGGATTCATTCGATCTATCCTGTCTATACCTGACAAATGCTTCCTTCTTTTTCTTAACCAACCCTTAATTTCTTTAGTCATCCAGCATTCCCTATACCTACCAGCCTTTCCTTTCACCCTAACAGGAATATACTATCTCTGGATTCTCATTATCTCATTTCTGAAGGCTTCCCATTTTTCAGCCATCCCTTTATCTGCGAACATCTGCCCCCAATCAGCTTTTGAAAGTTCTTGCCTAATACCATCAAAATTAGCCTTCCTCCAAATTAGAACTTCAACTTTTAGATCTGGTCTATCCTTTTCCATTGCTATTTTAAAACTAATAGAATCATGATCGCTGGCCCCAAAGTGCTCCCCCACTGACACCTCAGTCAGTTACCCTGCCTTATTTCCCAAGAGTAGGTCAAGTTTTGCACCTTCTCTAGTTGGTGCATCCAAACACTGAATCATTTTCTTGTACACACTTAACAAATTCCTCTCCATCTAAACCTTTAACACTATGGCAGTCCCAGTCTATGTTTGGAAAGTTAAAATCCCCTGCCATAGCCACACTATTAATCTTACAGATAACTGAGGTCTCCTCATAACTTTGTTTCTCAATTTTCCTCTGACTATCAGGTGGTTTATAATCCAATCCCATTAAGGTGATCATCCCTTTCTTATTTCTCAATTCAACCCAAATAACCTCCCTGGATATATTTCCAAGAATATCTTCCCTCAGTATAGTTTAGTGCTATCCCTTATCAAAAATGCCACTCCCCCTCCTCTCTTGCCTCCCTTTCTATCCTTCCTGTAGCATGTATGTCCTGGAACATTAAGCTGCCAGTCCTGTCCATCCCTGAGCTCTGTAATTGCTATGATATCCCAGTCTCATGTTTCCAACCATGCCCCGAGTTCATCTGCCTTCCCTATTAGGCCTCTTGCATTGAAATAAGTTTAATTTAATTTAATTTATCAGTCCTACCTTGTTCTCTGCTTTGTCCCTGCCTGCCCTGACTGTTTGACTCGCTTCTTTTATCAACTGTACCAGTCTCTGAATGATCTCTTTCCTCACTATCTCCTTGGGTCCCACTACCTTAATAGTTTCCAACCGACCTTAATAGTTTCAATCCTCCTGAGCAGCTCTAGCAAATCTCCCTGCCAGCATAATAGTCCCCTTCCAATTCGGGTCCAATCCGTCCTCCTTGTACAGGGCACTTCTATCCCGAAGAGATTCCAATGATCCAAAAATGTGAATCCTTCTTCCATACACCAGCTCCTCATTCACGCATTCATCTGCTCTATCCTCCTATTCCTGCCCTCACTAGCTCGTAGCACCGGGAGTAATCCAGATATTACTACTCTCAAGGATGTCCTTTTTAAATTCTTGTCTAACTCTCTATATTCTCTCTTCAGAATCTCATCCTTTTCCCTTCCTATGTCGTTGGTTCCAATGTGTACAATGACCTCCTGCTGGTTCCTTTTCCCCTTGAGAACATTCTGCACCTTCTCCGAGACATCCTTGATCCTGACACCAGGGAGGCAACACACCATTTTGACTTTTCACTGCTGGCCACAGAAATGTCTGTCTCTGCGTTGGACTAGAGAATCCCCTAACACAATGGATCTCTTGGAATCCGACATACCCCTCATTGTATTAGAGTCGGTCTCAATACCAGAAACTTGGCTGCTCGTGCTCTATTCCCCCGAGAATCCATCACCCCCTACATTCTTCCAAACCAGCATACTTGTTTAAAATAGGATAGCCTGCACTACCTGCCTACCTCTCTTACCTTTCTTGGAATTAACCCATCTATTTGACTGTATCTGCAACTTTTCTCCCTTCCTATAACTGCCATCCATTACATCCCCTTGCTCTAGTAAATTCTTCTTTGCCTCTAACTGTCTATCCAACCATTCCATTCAATCTGATAGGATTCGCAACGAATGGCATTTATTGCAGATATAATCCTCAGTAACCCGTAAACTCTCCCTGAACTCCCACTTCTGACAAGAAGAGCATATCACTCTACTAAAGGCCATTTTTGCTTCTTTCAATCTATAGAGTCAGAAAATAGTACTGTCTTATTCCTCTACCAAAACACTGCTCCAGGCTAACTTAATACATAGGCTTATATGTTTAAGTTTAATGGAGTGACATATCTCAATAAAACATATAAGTAAGAAAGAACCCACTCTACTCACTACTGCAGACCTGCTGTAAGGCCACACTTAAAAATATTCACTTATCTGTTTCTGTGCTGTGACCTCTCCCAAATAGGTTCCTCCAAGATTAGTTGTGAATTCCACTGTTTGTTAATTTTCCCAGATGCACTCCGATGTCCAGCGATACATGAATTCAAACAGCAAAGGCAGTAACTGTGCAGGTTCACTGCTGTGTCAGTTAAGTGTGTTTTTTTTTCTCTCTATCTTCCCCGCCCCCTACTTCTCCTCTCTCCCTCTCCCTGCACTGACCTGACCATTTGTCTGTTCCTCTCTCTTTTAAAACTGCTGTTGTTTTGACTTTTATTTCCCAAAGTTCCAAAACAATGCAACAGCAAACAAAAAAGCTAATTGCTGCTCCTGGAATTCGAGGAAATCACCTCCAACACCTAAAATGCCTCAATAAAGGAGCAGCCTGTTACAGCCAGAAATTTTTCCCATCCTCCATCATGCCACACAAATGTTTAGTTACTGTCTTTCCAGCTCTTCCTATCTAATAGTTTTGCCTTGTGGGTTCCATCAGAAGTCTCTGAACACTGTTCTCATTGACAACGTACCTATCTACAAGCCCCACTCACTTGGGTCATGATGGTCCTGTTGATGCAGATTCTTCAGAAATTCCCTTCTGTAACTCCTTTAAATATAGTGGACTCTGACAGCATTGATAATGGCAGTAGGATTTATCCAACCCACTGTCCCTTTCCCTTTCCATTTTCCATTCTCCACTCTTTCCAACAGCAAAATAAACACAGAATCACAGTCTCTGCACTACACTTGGGGACCTGCATCGAAACCAGGATCTGTTAGAAGATTTGTTTCCAAATCTTTTCCATTTGAAGAGAATCTTACTTTTTTCCTCTTCGTGTAGACCCTGTGTGTTCTAACCAACCAAACAGCAAACATTGACTGAACCAAATGCTCTGGAGATGGATTTCTATTCACCCTTCGCTTCTTAGTTATACATCTACATTACAACTTCAGGTCACACGAGCATTTTTTGGAACCATATTATATCATAATCAGGAAGCCAGTTAACCTTCTTTTTCAGAATACACCCCCCAAGCCCACTTTGATCTTAAAGGAACATCACTTGACAAGAAAATAACATGTTTCTTTAGCACATCTCTCTCATTTCTTTTCCCCACTCCCATTCTCCTTCTAAAATGTTCCTGAAATCTTACCTTTGTCAGTACTACTATCTCACTTATTTGGCCCACTATGAAGTATTGTTTGCTAATGATGTTGTGAAGTGCTTTGGAATAATTAACTATGGAAAATATGGTAAATAAATGCAATTATTATGTAAGCATGCTATAATATTTTAATAGTTCTTGTTTGTATTTTTTTTAGATCCCCTTATTCTCAAGATCTCATCAATTTACAGTGGATGCCCCTACCCAATGCCTCATTGCTGTGCCTATGGTGAGTTGGTATTATTTAACTGCAGCTTTTAATCTGTTATTTTAGGTCCAAGTTATTTATTTGTTTCACCTTCCAGCTAAATTGGGAAAGACTTGCAGGCACACTTGTCTTGGTCTGGTATTATATCTGTCATGTAATCTCCCTTTCCAATCTGCCTACCTTCTTTATACACTAAATGTCACACCTGTTACCAGTTAGGAGGTAACATTGATGAATAATTCTCAAATTGTTGCTTAACTGGTTAGCATGTTACCTGTTTTGTGTTGTCATTAATCATCATTTAGAATATTTTGAAATGCAATAATTATTGTTGAAGTAGAAGTGTACTAACAAAATGTATGTCCTTACTAGGTCCAAGCAAAACCAGAAATAGATTTAGATTTTTAGTTTTAGAGATTTTATTGTCACATTTACTCAAGTACAGAAGGGCAATAAAAAATATATAATGTCGCCACACACACTGCCATCTGAGGCACAGAGGTGCCTAGGTACAAAGTAGTAAGAGGGACAGAGTGTAAAAAGTTAGCATTACCTTCATGGAATAAGTAGAAAAACGAAGGGGTAAGATAATAGTTAGCATTAAAATCCTTAATTTTAACTGAAAAAGATAGTGGAATTAAGTTAAAAGTTCAACAGTCTTTGATGAGTCTTTCTCTTATCACGCTGTCTGGAAGACCTCAGCTGCTTGGTCTCGATACCACCACTGCAGATACTGGGGCACTTCCCTCACCACTTGTTCTTCCTGCATTGGGCTGCAATGCCAATGCTGCTGCCATTGCCTTCTCGATTTTACTCCTGGTGCCACCAGAATATGCCCGGGCAGGACCCAATTGCACACAGAGAAATCACTATGCTGGGCCGAGAGACCGGGCAGAGAGACTACCACGAGCTGCTGGGAGACCGGGCCGATAGACTGCCAAGAGACCATGTCGAGAATCCACCACGAGCTGCCAAGAGTCCACCATGAGTTGCCGAGAGACCGAGCAGAGATACTGCTACGTGCGGTTGACCGGCCGAGTGCTAAGGCCGTGGGTGAAGAAAGGAAACTCCAAGAGAGAGAAAATAGACCTGTGAGCCTTCCTTCTGTTGTAGGAAATGTTTTGGAAAGGATTGTGAGAGATAAGATTTATAATCATCTAACAAGCAACAATTTGATTTCAGATAGTCAACATGGTTTTGTCAAGGGCAGGTCATGTCTCACAAACCTCATTGAGTTTTTTGAGAAGGTGACCAAGCATGTAGATGAGGGTAGGGCAGTTGACGTGGTATACTTGGACTTCAGTAAAGCCTTTGATAAGGTTTCACATGGTAGGCTGTTGGAGAATATGTAGAGGTGTGGGATTGAGAGTGATTTAGCAGTTTGGATTAGAAACTGGCTTTCTGAAAGAAGGCAGCGAGTGGTGGTTGGTAGAAAATATTCAGCCTGGATTCCGGTTACTGGTGGTGTGCCACAAGGATCTGTTTTGGAACCACTGCTGTTTGTCATTTTTATAAATGACTTAGATGCAGGCATAGGTGGATGGATTAGTAAATTTGCAGACGACACTAAAGTTGGTGAGGTAGTGGACAGTTTGGAAGAATGTTACAGATTGCAGGGGGACTTGGATAAACTGCAGAATTGGGCTGAGAGGTGGCAAATGGAGTTCAATGCAACTAAACGTGAGGTGATTCACTTTGGGAAGAATAACAGGATGGCAGAGTACTGGGTCAATGGAAAGATTCTTGGTAGTGTGGATGTTCAGAGGGATCTTGGAGTCCATGTTTATAGATCCCTGAAAGTTGCCCCCCAGGTGGATAGTGCTGTTAAGAAGGCATATGGTGTGTTAGGTTTCATTTGTAGAGGGATTGAGTTCCAGAGCCGCAAAATCATGCTGCAACTATACAAAATGCTGGTGCGGCCACATTTGGAATATTGTGTACAGTTCTGGTCACCATATTTTGGGAAGGATGTGGAAGCATTGGAAAAGGTGCAGAGGAGATTTACCAGGACGTTGCCTGGTCTGGAGGGAAGGTCTTATGAGGAAAGGCTGAGAGACTTGGGTCTGTTCTCAATGGAAAGAAGAAGGCTAAGAGGTGATTTAATAGAGACATACAAGATGATCAGAGGATTAGATAGGGTGGACAGTGAGAGTCTTTTTCCTAGGATGATGACGTTAGCTTGTACAAGGGGGCACAACTACAAATTGAAGGGTGATCGATTTAAGTCAGATATCAGAGGCAGGTTCTTTACTCCAGAGAGTGGTATGGGCGTGGAATGCCCTACCTGTTAATGTAGTCAACTCAGCCACATTAGGGAGATTTAAACAATCCTTGGATAAGCATGTGAATGATGATGGGATAGTGTAGGGGGATGAGCTGAGAATAGTTCACAGATCAAGGGCCGAAGGGCCTGTTCTGCGCTGTATTGTTCTATGTTCTATAAGGGAGAAAGAAGTGGGCAGAGAGAATGAACTCTGGCTAAAGTGTCCTACTCTGCTGACATCTTGGAATATAGTGATACAGCCTGCAGATCTAATTCCTTCCTTTTACTTGCCACTTGAAAAGCTGGAAGCCAACACCAGAACCTTGTGGGTAAAATATACTCGGCCTATTGGTGAAACAGTAACACTGAGTAGTAAAGATAAATATAACAGAGATATGTGATATTGTCAGGTGCAGCAAGTAACAATACTCTTGTTAAAAATTTCAGTGAGTATTTTTTATCTTTGGATTGATGTGTCCAGATTAAATGATTGCTACAAGCATTCCTATGTATTTATAACTGTTACTTTAGCTATATTTTAAGCAGGCACATATGGAAGTAGCTATACTAATTTGATGGTTTCTTTTTCTTTCGACAAGATAAAATGGTAAAGCAAGCCATAACAGATTCTCCGGGAGGAAGTTCTCTTGGTGGCATGAATAGACCAACCCCATCACAATAGATAATTTTGTCATTTTTTAGGGACTGTTCCTGGTGCTTTGATGTATTAATATAGCTGTCATCTTTCCTCATATTACAATAATGAATATAGAACATAGAACATAGAAAAATACAGCGCAGTACAGGCCCTTTGGCCCTCGATGTTGCGCCGATCCAAGCCCACCTAACCTACACTAGCCCACTATCCTCCATATGCCTATCCAATGCACGTTTAAATGCCCATAATGAGGGAGAGTCCACCACTGCTACTGGCAGGGCATTCCATGAACTCACGACTCGCTGAGTAAAGAATCTACCCCTAACATCTGTCCTATACCTACCCCCCCTTAATTTAAAGCTATGCCCCCTTGTAATAGCTGAATATAGTTCATAACAAAACTATTTACTAGCTATTTTTTGGGAACACAGGGATTGTATACCTCTCTGTTTATCTATGAATCTCATGAAGTGCAGTGGTGTAGAGCAGCAGCTTGTATTGATTTTGTACCTTTTTAATGCAGTTAACATCGAAGGCACTTCACAAAAGCATAAACAGTCAAAAAAAAAGGAACACTGCATTAAAGACTAAAATCATTAGCACAGATGACCAAAAACATAATCAAAGCAAAAGCTCATACAAAGTGTTGTAAGGGAGAAGAGAATGCTGGAGAGGCTTAAGGAGGAAATTATTTTAAAACCTCGATGGGAGAGAAGCAAGTGGAAGTGGGTGCCTGAGGCCAGAATCGGAAATATTCATGGTTCACAAAAGCTAACAGGACTGAAAGAGGTGACAGATAAAGAAATAAGTAATTGGCAATGGATAGCTTTTACTGTGACTGAGAATATTAAAATGGAACAGTTGGTGGGCAGGAGCCGGTGTGGCTGATAGAACTAGGTGGTGTGCACCTAATCATCAGTCCTCAGGAGATACTGTGGCTTCAGTGAGTTGGGGTATTACCTGAAACAGTTTTTTAAACTGTATTATTTTAAGCCTAAAAGTGTGAAAGGTGGTTTTGTGTTTTCTTTATTTTTTTTGTTGAATGCTCTGGATGGGGCTTTAGAGACCTTGAGCTTTAAGCTAACTCATTCCATCTTTTGTCATTCATCAGACTGGGGAATCAGCTAATCGAACAAAGAACAAAGGAAATTTACAGCCCAGGAACAGACCCTTCGGCCCTCCAATCCTGAGCTGGTCCAAATCCAGTGTCTAAACCTATTGCCCAATTCCTAAGCATCTGTATTCCTCTGCTCCCCACCTACTCATGCATCTGTCCAGACGCACCTTAAATGAATCTATCATGCCTGCCTCTACCACCTCTGCTGGCAACGCCTTCCAGGCACCTACCACCCTCTGTGTAAAGTACTTGCTGTGTGTATCCCCCTTAAACTTCTCACCTCTCACCTTGAACACATGACCTCTTGTTATTGAATCCCTCACCCTGGGAAAAAGCTCATCTCTATCCACCCTGTCTATGCCCTTCATGATTTTGAAGACCTCAATCAGGTCCCCCGTCAATCTCCTTTTTTCTAATGAAAGCAATCCTAACCTACTCAACCTCTCTTCATAGCTAGCACCTTCCATACCAGGTAATTTCCTCGTAAACCTTCTCTGCACCCTCTCCAAAAGCATCCACATCATTTTGGTAATGTGGCACCCAGAACTGTACACAGTATTCTAAATGCGGCCAAACCAATGTCTTGTACAATTTTAACACGACCTACCAGCTCTTAAACTCAATGCCCCATCCAATGAAAGCAGGCATACCATATGCCTTCTTGACCACTCTATCCACCTGTGCAGCCACCTTCAGGGTACAATGGACCTGAACTCCCAGATCTCTCTGCTCATCAACTTTTCCCAAGGATCTTCCCTTTACAGTACAGTTCACTCTAGAATTAGACTTCCCAAAATGAGTCACCTCACATTTGCCCGGATTGAACTCCATCTGCCACTTCTCCGCCCAATTCTCCAGTCTATCTATATTCTCCTGCATTCTTTGACAGTCCCCTCTGCTTTCTGCTACTCCACCAATCTTCGTGTCATCTGCAAACTTACTGATCAGACCAGCAATGCCCTTTTCTAGATCATTTATGTATATCACATACAACAGTGGCTCCAACACTAATATCTGTGAAACAACACTACTCACTTTTCTCCATTTCGAGCAACTCCCTTCAACTACTACTCTCTGTCTCCTGTTGCTCAACCAGTTCTTTATCCACCTAGCTAGAACATCCTGAACACCATGTGACTTCACTTTCTCCATTAGTTTACCATGGGAACCTTATCAAACGCCTTACTAATGTCCATGTATATGACATCTACAAGCCTTCGTCATTTATCAACGTAGTCACTTGTTCAAAGAACTCCATTAAGTTGGTAAAGCATGATCTCCCCCATATAAAACCATGTTGCTTATCACTGATAAGCCCATTTTTTTCCAAATATAAATAGATTTTATTGCTTAGTACCTTCTCCAGCAACTTTCCCACCACTGACATCAGGCTCACTGGTCTATAGTTACCTGGAATATCCCTACTACCCTTCTTGAACAGGGAGACAACATTAGCAACTTGCCTGTCCTCCGGCACCTCACCTGTATTTAAGGATGCTATAAAGATATCTGTCAGGGCTCCAGCTATTTCCTCTCTCGCCTCACTCAGCAACCTGGATTAGATCCCATCTGGTCTTGGGGATTTGTCCACCTTAATATACTTTAGCCTACCCAACATGTCTTCCCTCCTTATGTCAACGTGATCCAGACTAATCAAAGTTCTACCTCTAATCTCAAGATTAATCATGTTCCTCTCCTCAGTGAACGCTATTGCAAAATAATCATCAAGAATCTCACCCATTTTCTCAGGTTCGACACACAACCTTCCTTCCGTATCCTCTAGTGGACCAACCCTTTCTCTAGTTACCCTCTTGCCTCTTATATGAATAAAAGGCCTTGGAATTCTCCTTATTCTGCTCATTAAAGTAATTTCATGACTCCTTTTAACCCACTTGATTCCTCGTTTAAGACTGGTTCTACTTTTCCAATATTCCTCCAGGGCCTGTTCTGTTCTTAGCTGCCTGGACCTTATGTACGCTTCCCTTTTCCTCTTGGCTAGTCGCACAATTTCTCTTTTCATCCACGGTTCACGAATCTTGCCTTTCCAATCTCTTGTTTTCAAAGGGACATGCCAAGCCTGCATTATCTTCAACCTACCTTTGAAAGCCTCCCACATATCAAATGTGGATTTTCCTTTAAATAGTTGTGTCCAGTCCACATTTCCCAACTCCTGCCTAATTTTGATATAATTGGCCTTGGTCCAGTTTTGTATTCTTCCCTTAGGATCACTCTCATCTTTGTCTACAAGTATTCTAAAACTTACAGAATTGTGGTGACTATTCCCAAAGAAATCCCCCACCACAACTTCTACCACCTGGCCTGGCTCATTCCCCAGCACCAGGTCCAATATGGCCCCTTCCTTCGTCAGACTATTGACATACTGCTCTAGAAAACTCTCCTGGACGTTGCTTTCAAATTCTGCCCCATCCAGACCTTTGACACTAAGTGTATGCCAGTCAATGGCGGGAAAATTAAACTCTTCCATCACCACCACCCTGTTGCCTCTCCATCTTTTCATAATCTGTGTACCTATTTGTTATTCTATCTCACGCTCACTGTTGGGAGCCCTGTAGTACAGCCCCAACAATGTAATTGCACCCTTCTTATTTCTCAGTTCTACCCATAATGCCTCACTGCTCAAGCCCTCCATAGTGTCCTCCTTTAGCACAGCCGTGACATCATTCCTGACTAGCAGTGCAACTCCTTTTACTTCCCTCCCTGTCCTGTCTTGAAGCATCTGTTTCCTGGAACATTTAGTTGCCAACCATTTTCTTCCTTCAACAAAGTTTCTTTATATGTTTCCACTGTAAATTCATTCTTCCATATTTACAATGTAAACTGCTTAAACAAACTTATTGTATGGTAATTGTATCCCTCTGACCAACGATGACGCCACAATGAATATCAACGTGTTTTGAAGGGATATGGTTTGATTGCTATTTGGTGGAGAATAATGGAACTTTGTAATATTGGAATTTTTGATAATGAGTTATAACCTTTCTTGGTAAATTTTGAGTGTTGAATGCTCTGTTATTAGATAAATTATTATATTGCATACATCATTTATTCATGTTCATGAGTAGTTTAAGTCTGATGCTCCAGCTTGTTCATTTAGTCTAGGTTTTAGATATTAGACACAGTGCAGACCATCGTTCGAACTTTGTTTTCATGTAAATCAATATAATTATCAAGTTGTATTAAAACCTAGATCCTGGACCATATTGCTTGTAAGGCAGAAATGACTGACATAGTATTAGTTAATGTCGTGTCTGTGTGTGTGGGGGCATATGGTACTTTTCCATCAGATCAACCGAAACATGTTGATGGCCTGATGGCATTTATCCTAGGATTCTCTGGGAAGCAAGGGAGGAGATTGCAGAGCCATTGGCCTTGATTTTTATGTCCTCTTTGTCTACAGGAGTAGTCCCAGAAGACTGGAGGATAGCAAATGTGGTTCCCTTGTTCAAAAAGGGGAGTAGGGATAGCCCTAGTAACTATAGGCCGGTGAGTCTCACTTCTGTTGTGGGCAAAGTCTTAGAGAGAATTGTAAGGGATAGGATTTATGCACATCTAGATAGGAATAATGTGATCAAGGATAGTCAGCATGGTTTTGTGAAGGGCAAGTCGTGCCTCACAAACCTTATTGAATTCTTTGAAAAGGTGACGAAGGAGGTTGATGAGGGGAAAGCGGTAGATGTGGTATATATGGATTTTAGTAAGGCGTTTGATAAGGTTCCCCATGGTAGGCTACTGCAGAAAATACGGAGATATGGCATTGAGGGTGAGTTGGAGGTTTGGATTAGGAATTGGCTGGATGGAAGAAGACAGAGGGTAGTAGTTGATGGCAAAGTTTCTTCATGGAGTGCCGTCACTAGCGGTGTTCCGCAAGGATCTGTTTTGGGACCATTGCTGTTTGTCATTTTTATAAATGACCTGGAAGAGGGGTTAGAAGGTTGGGTGAGCAAGTTTGCGGATGACACGAAAGTCGGAGGAGTTGTTGACAGTGAGGAAGCATGTGGCAGGTTACAGCAGGATATAGAGAAGCTGCAGAGCTGGGCAGAAAGGTGGCAGATGGAATTCAATGTAGCTAAGTGCGAGGTGATTCACTTTTGGAAGAATAACAAAAAGATGGGGTACTGGGCTAATGGTCGGATACTTGGTAGTGTGGATGAGCAGAGGGATCTTGGTGTCCATGTACACAGATCTCTGAAAGTTGCCACCCAGGTAAATAGTGCGGTGAGGAAGGCATATGGCGTACTGGCTTTTATTGGTAGAGGAATTGAGTTCCGGAGTCCTGAGGTCATGATGCAGTTGTATAAGACTCTGGTACGGCCGCATCTGGAATATTGTGTGCAGTTTTGGTCGCCATACTATAGGAAGGATGTGGAGGCATTGGAACGGGTGCAGAGGAGGTTTACCAGGATGTTGCCTGGTATGGAAGGAAAATCGTATGAGGAAAGACTGAGGCACTTGGGGCTGTTTTCACTAGAGAAAAGAAGGTTTAGGGGTGACTTGATTGAGGTGTACAAGATGATTAGGGGGTTAGATAGGGTCGACAGTATGAACCTTTTCCCGCGTATTGAGTCGGGTATTACAAGGGGGCATAGCTTTAAATTAAGGGGGGGTAGATATAGGACTGATGTTAGGGGTAGGTTCTTCACTCAGCGAGTCGTTAGTTCATGGAATGCCCTGCCAGTAACAGTGGTGGACTCTCCCTCTTTATGGGCATTTAAGAGGGCATTGGATAGGTATATGGAGGATAGTGGGTTAGTGTAGTTTAGGTGGGCTTGGATCGGCGCAACATCGAGGGCCCAAGGGCCTGTACTGCGCTGTATTCTTCTATGTTCTATGTTCTATGTTCTATGTCTTCTGTAGGGGATTTGATTTATCCACCATGGCTGCTGAGATGTTCCGGGTGTTGCACATTCTACCAAAACAACAGGAAGGATGCAGGCGATTGACCAAATGATCTGATGTTTAAAAGCCTTTAATCCTTTTGAAATTGTCATCACATCTCATAACTCTACCTTTAGTTTGGAGGGAAACCTATTGGAAGAATTTTTTAATTGTTCATGACAGCACAACCAAACCATTTAATATTATCATAGAATTCAGATGCATGGACGCAAAAGTGGATTTTACAAATAGATAGATATATGGTACCGTAAATACTTAGAATGATGCGTTTTGAGGAAACACATCTGTAGTTCACTGGCTTCAGCATCATTTTCAAACGTATGAACTTAATCTCAAGCAAACATGAAATTAGTTTAATATTTTCCAGTTCCAGAAAAAGGTTTATATAATTTAATCAATATATTTTAACCACACAACTTTGTAGCAGCCTCCTTTTTCATTTTGTATTTGATAGGTAAGCAAGGCCATTATAGCTGCAGATTAACAACTAGTTCAAACAGGAAGGTCAATACTTGAGCAGTAATTTCTAAAAACAACTATAATAAGCATTTGTAGTCCTCATTTACGTAGTAGTTTTGGAATACTGAGAACTCGCAGCTGAGCTGAGTTCCCTTTTTATCTCTGCAAAGCAAAGACTTTCAATCCTGCACAGCTATTGACCCTTAAATCAAAATCAGAAACTGCTGGAAGAGCTGGTGGAGATGGAGCCCAGAGACAGAGAGAGTTGGGCTGTTAAATAAATGGGTGAAGGTTAACATGAGAGAATGACTAGCCGTTAATGGGGACCTTTAGTGGTTGACAATGGGTTATTTATAGTAGCTGTCCGTGTGATGACAAGGCCTGGAGTGTGGGGTTGGGGTGAGGATATGGAGAAAAAAATGCTCAGGCCCTAAAATTGTTAGATATTGTAACAAACAGCAAGGGGTTGCAGTCAGGAGTCACAACATATTACAGGAGGATAAAAATCTTCATTTAAGAAAAAATGTGGGCGGCACGGTAGCACACTGGTTAGCACTGCTGTCTCACTGCGCCAGAGACCCGGGTTCAATCCCCGCCTCAGGTGACTCTCTGTGTGGAGTTTGCACATTCTCCCCGTGTCTGCGTGGGCTTCCTTCGGGTGCTCCGGTTTCCTCCCACAATCCAAAAATGTGCACGTTAGGTGAATTGGCCATGCTAAATTGTCCGTAGTGTTAGGTGAAGGGGTAAATGTAGGGGAATGGGTGTGGGTGGGTTGCACGTCGGTGTGGACTTGTTGGGCCGAAGGTCTGTTTCCACACTGTAAGTAATCTAAATCTAAAAAGGGGAATAGGTCTGGGTGGGTTGCACCTCAGCGGGTCAGTGTGGACTTGTTGGGCCGAAGGGCCTGTTTCCACGCTGTAAGTAATCTAAACTAATATTAAGTCCAGAACGTTGCAGGGACCCCTAATAGAAAATGAGGTGCTGCTTTTCCAGCCTGCACTGAGCTTTGCTTGAGGTAGAGATATTGGTAAGACAACACAGTGATGTGTTGAAATAGCAGTAAGCAGAAGCTCAGGGTCTATTTTGTGGACGGAATGTAAGTATTTTGCAAAGTGGTTTGCCAGTCTGTGCTTTGTTTCCTCAGTGTACAGGAAAGCTATCTGAGTTCCATCTCCCCTTTTCCCACCCCATCTTCAGCATATATACCAACCTTTTTCTAGCTGCATTCATATCAGAAGAAGGGTCACTGTATACGAAACATTAACACTGCTTTCTCTCCACAGATATTGCCAGACCTGCTGAGTTTTTACAGCAATTTCTGACTTTGTTTATGATTTCCAGCATCCACAGTTCTTTGAATTTTTGACTGTTTAATCAAAATTTATTTTAATGCATCTGACAAAACAGAAGTCCTCTCGACATATTCTGCTTTCTTATCAAAGTATCATAGAACACGGAAACAGACCCTTTGGTCCAACTCATCCATGCCGACAAAGCTTCCTGAAGTAAACTGGTCCTATTTGCCTGTTATTTGGCCCATATCCCTCTAAACTGTTCCTATTCATGTATCTGTCCAAATGTCTATTATACGTTGTAATTGTACCCACCTTTACCATTTCCTCTAGCAGCTCATTCCATACACACACAGAACACTGTGAAAAAGACCTCGACTATTCACCTTAGAACATAGAACATAGAAGAATACAGCGCAGTACAGGCCCTTGGGCCCTCGATGTTGCGCCGATCCAAGCCCACCTAAACTACACTAACCCACTATCCTCCATATACCTATCCAATGCCCTCTTAAATGCCCATAAAGAGGGAGAGTCCACCACTGTTACTGGCAGGGCATTCCATGAACTAACGACTCGCTGAGTGAAGAACCTACCCCTAACATCAGTCCTATATCTACCCCCCCTTAATTTAAAGCTATGCCCCCTTGTAATACCCGACTCAATACGCGGGAAAAGGTTCATACTGTCGACCCTATCTAACCCCCTAATCATCTTGTACACCTCAATCAAGTCACCCCTAAACCTTCTTTTCTCTAGTGAAAACAGCCCCAAGTGCCTCAGTCTTTCCTCATACGATTTTCCTTCCATACCAGGCAACATCCTGGTAAACCTCCTCTGCACCCGTTCCAATGCCTCCACATCCTTCCTATAGTATGGCGACCAAAACTGCACACAATATTCCAGATGCGGCCGTACCAGAGTC
Source organism: Chiloscyllium plagiosum (assembly GCF_037043375.1). NCBI lineage: Eukaryota > Metazoa > Chordata > Chondrichthyes > Orectolobiformes > Hemiscylliidae > Chiloscyllium > Chiloscyllium plagiosum. The sequence goes on from NW_028270142.1 coordinate 335,281, forward strand.
TTATACAACTGCATCATGACCTCAGGACTCCGGAACTCAATTCCTCTACCAATAAAAGCCAGTACGCCATATGCCTTCCTCACCGCACTATTTACCTGGGTGGCAACTTTCAGAGATCTGTGTACATGGACACCAAGATCCCTCTGCTCATCCACACTACCAAGTATCCGACCATTAGCCCAGTACCCCATCTTTTTGTTATTCTTCCAAAAGTGAATCACCTCGCACTTAGCTACATTGAATTCCATCTGCCACCTTTCTGCCCAGCTCTGCAGCTTCTCTATATCCTGCTGTAACCTGCCACATGCTTCCTCACTGTCAACAACTCCTCCGACTTTCGTATCATCCGCAAACTTGCTCACCCAACCTTCTAACCCCTCTTCCAGGTCATTTATAAAAATGACAAACAGCAATGGTCCCAAAACAGATCCTTGCGGAACACCGCTAGTGACGGCACTCCATGAAGAAACTTTGCCATCAACTACTACCCTCTGTCTTCTTCCATCCAGCCAATTCCTAATCCAAACCTCCAACTCACCCTCAATGCCATATCTCCGTATTTTCTGCAGTAGCCTACCATGGGGAACCTTATCAAACGCCTTACTAAAATCCATATATACCACATCTACCGCTTTCCCCTCATCAACCTCCTTCGTCACCTTTTCAAAGAATTCAATAAGGTTTGTGAGGCACGACTTGCCCTTCACAAAACCATGCTGACTATCCTTGATCACATTATTCCTATCCAGATGTGCATAAATCCTATCCCTTACAATTCTCTCTAAGACTTTGCCCACAACAGAAGTGAGACTCACCGGCCTATAGTTACTAGGGCTATCCCTACTCCCCTTTTTGAACAAGGGAACCACATTTGCTATCCTCCAGTCTTCTGGGACTACTCCTGTAGACAAAGAGGACATAAAAATCAAGGCCAATGGCTCTGCAATCTCCTCCCTTGCTTCCCAGAGAATCCTAGGATAAATGCCATCAGGCCCAGGGGACTTATCTATTTTCACCTTTTCCAGGATTTCCAACACCTCTTCTCTACATACCTCAAAGCCATCCATTCTACTTATTTGAGACTCAGTATTCTCATCGACAACAATGCCCTGTTCCTGAGTAAATACTGAAGAAAAGTATTCATTCAGTGTCTCCCCAATCTCTTCCGCCTCCACACACAACTTCCCCCTACTATCCTTGACTGGACCTATTCCTACCCTAGTCATTCTTTTATTCCTAACATACCTATAGAAAGCCTTAGGGTTTTCCCTAATCCTATCGACTAAGGACCTTTCATGTCCCCTCCTTGCTGCTTTTAGCTCTCTCTTCAGGTCCTTCCTGGCTACCCTATAACTCTCAATCGCCCCAATTGAACCTTCACGTCTCATCTTGAGATAGGCCGCCCTCTTCCATTTAACAAGGGATTCCAATTCCTTATTAAACCACGGCTCCCTCGCACGACCCTTTCCTTCCTGCCTGACAGGTACATAATTATCAAGGACACTCAATAGTTGCCCCTTGAACAAGCTCCACATATCATTTACACTCTTGCCTTGGAGTCTACTTTTCCAAGCCACACATCCTAAGTCATGCCTCACCGCATCATAATTTCCCTTACCCCAGCTATAATTCTTGCCCTGTAGTACACACTTATCCCTCTCCATCACGAGTGTAAAAATCACCGAATTATGGTCACTATCCCCAAAGTGCTCACCTACCTCTAATTCTAACACCTGGCCTGGTTCGTTACCCAGAACCAAATCCAGTATGGCCTCGCCTCTTGTTGGCCTGTCTACATATTGCCCCATGTGATTTTATAAACCTTTATAAGGTCACCTCTCAACCTCTGCCCCAGGGGAAAAAGTTCCAGCCTCTCCTTATAACTCAAACTTTCCAGCCCTGGTGGCATCCTTGCAGATTTTTCTGCACCCTTTCTACTTTAACAACATTAATCTTATAATAGGGAAACCAGAATTGCGCACAGTATTCCAAAAGCGACCTCACCAATGTCTTGCACAACCTCAACGTGACTTCCCAACTCTTATACTCAATACACTGACCAGTTGGGCACTAATTGGACCAATTTGGGCGGCATGGTGGCTCAGTGGTTAGCACTGCTGCCTCGCAGCGCCAGCAAGGTGGGTTCAATTCCCACCTTGGGTGACTGTGTGGAGTTTGCACATTCTCCCCGTGTCTGTGTGGGTTTCCTCCGGGTGCTCCAGTTTCCTCCCACAATCCGAAGATGTGCAGCTCAGGTGAATTGGCCGTGCTAAATTGCCCATAGTGTTAGGTGCATTAGTCAGGGGTAAATATTGGCTAGGGGAATGGGTCTGGGTGTGGTCTTGTTGGGCCAAAGGGCCTGTTTCCATACTGTATGGAATCTAATCTAATCAATAAAGGCAAGCATACCAAATGCCTTCTTCAGCACTCTGTCTACAAGCCACTCTGCTTTCAATTAATTATGTACCTGCAACCCTAAGTCTCTCTGTTTGATAACACTCCCCAGGGCCCTTCCATTAACTGTATAAGTCCTGCTCTGGTTTGCCTAACCAAAATGCATTTATTTAAATTAAACTCTTAACTGCCACTTCTTGGCCTATTGGCTCATCTGCTCCAGCTCTCTTTGTAATCTTAGAAAACCGTCTTCACTGTCTACTAGGCCAATTTTGGTGTCATCTGGAAACTTACTAATCATTCCTCCTATATTCTCATCCAAGTCATTTATATAAATGACCAACAACAATCGACCCAGTACTATTTCGATGGAACTCCGCTGGTCATAGGCCTCCTGTCTGAATAGCTACCATCCATCACCACGCTTTGTTAGTTGAAAGAGGGTACTGCAGGTGCTGGAGATTAGAAAAATCGTCAATTTTCCTACTCCTCGGATGCTGCCTGATCTGCTGTGCTTTGCCAGCACCACTCTAATCTTGATTCAACACCCTTTGTTGTCTACTGTGAAGACAATTTTGTATTCAGTTGGCTATCTATCCCTGCATCCCATGTGAACTAACCTTACTAATCAGTCTATCATGTGGAACTTTGTTGAAGGCCTTGCTAAAGTCAGTGTTAATCACTGAATGAAGGTGTGACAATTAACTAAGAGTACCTCAGAAAGGAGGAATTCTTTATCCTCTGTCTCCCCACCCCGGCAACGCTTAATTTGATCTTTTTCTGTCTGAACCAAGAGCTCCTAAGATTTAAACTTGCAAATATGGTCTTCCTGTTTTGGGTATAAGCAGTGTTGACAAAAAAATGCCTTTGTTTCTGGAAGAACAAATATTTAGATTTTTGCAATTATATTTCTGTTTTGATTTACAACAGACCTTATGTTGGGACAGTTAAGGAAAATGCTGATGTATATTTTTCCTTTGCAGTTTGTTGTAATAAAAAGCAAAGTATGTTGTGAGTAATGTGAGATACAGCTGAGAATGTCAAATTTGTAGACAGCAAAATAACAAAGGAAAAATAAACCTAATTTAGGAGGGAACACCTGGTCAAAAATTAATATATTCCTTTCATAGTATTCCTAAAATTTTAAGTTTACATTTTTTAATTTCCAAGTCCTCACCAATAAACAAAGTGCAAACTGTGAATTATACTCGAATACTTTCAGTAAATATGATAAACATTGACTGTAGTGCCATTCCAGAAACTCTGAAAAATGTTTTTGTTTGGAAGTAGTTAATTACATGAAACTATATTGAACAAAGAAGCTTTTGAATCCTAATGAATTTATTAACATTTGAAGCACATGAAGTTTTTGTTTTCAAGCATCACTTTAGGAGCCAATATGTCATAACAGTATTTTTAAACAGCATTTTAGTAACAACGGGAGGAGAGCTGGGAGCATACACAAAAAAAAATTAAATCTAATGTACTAGAGGTTGTGAAAGTGAAATGGGTCTGCTTTAGGTCACAGTGTGCCAGCTTTCATTTAAAAGATATTTATAAATAGAATCAGCTTTTAGTTTAAATACAGCACATGCCAAAGATAATGGAAGTCCACTTCACATAAATGTTATGAAATCACTGCAGACTACTTGCTGACACAAATCAGCAGTTCTCCCTCCTTGCAACTAATGTCTCCTCCTTGCTACAAATTCTTCTCAAAGGTTGAAGTACTTTGAAGGATCACTGCTCAGACTTTCATCAAAAGCATTAGCTACTTTGGGACTTTGCTGTCTCTGAAGTGAGATGAGAAAAACCTTCAGTGCTCCATTTCATGAAGTCAAAGAATAAGTTATTTTCTGTTCCTTTCCCGTCCTTCTGCAGGGCCTATCTGGCTTCTGGCAGTAGCTGAAAATGTAAGAAAATAGCAGTGATAGATTCTGCCTTAACTAATTCAGTGAATTATTAATTTTAAAAATTAGCTTCTCTTTAAAGGACTTTGTCTCCAAATTCATTAAACTGCCTTAGTTTTCCCAGCACTTTGTGTATCATAGTCTGTTGTTTAACTTCAGGTATGGCTGGCTTAGGGGAGGATAATAGAACATAAACTAATGGAAGATAACTCATAAAGAGAATTTTCTGGCCAACATCTGTGTTTTGGACTGTCACAGTGCTCCAGTGTGGCACAGTGTAAGGTGGAACAGTGGCACCTCATGTTCCACTTGAGGATCCTGCAGCCATCAGAATCTCAAGATCGATAATTTTGGAGTCTGAACATCTCCTTCAATGTCCTTTTGCCCACTTCCACACCCAGGCCTTAGCATTATTGGGCTGCTTTTCATAAATCCGGAAGAAATAAGACTAGAACTACGCCTTTTGCCTTCCTCGAGCCTGCTGTGCCGTTCATTCGGATCATGGCTGATTTGACATTTTTCATACATTTTCCTGCATTTTGCCCCATAGCCCTTGATTCCCTGACTGATCATGAATTTGTCAGCCTTAATCCCCCTGTTTAAGAAGAGAGAAAGACAAAATATTGGAAATTATAGGCTGATTAGCCTGATCTCAGTGGTTGGTAAGATTTTGGAGACCATTGTGAAGGATGAGATTTCTGAATACTTGGAAGTGCATGGTAAAATAGGGCAAAGTCAGCAAGGTTTCATTAAGGGGAAGTTGTGCCTGATGAATCTGTTAGAATTCTTTGAGGAGGTAATGAACAAGTTCGACCAAGGAGAGCCAATGGATGTTATGTATCTGGACTTCCAGAAGGCCAGTGATAAGATGCTGCACAGGAGTCTGCTGAGTAAGATAAGGGCCCATGGTATTAGAGGCATGGTACTAGCATGGATAAAAGATTGACTGTCAGGCAGAAGGCAAAGAGTGGGGATAAAAGGGTCCTTCTCAGGATGGAAGCCAGTGGCTAATGGTGCTCCACAAAGCTCAGTGTTGGGACCATGACTTTTCATTTTACATTAATGATCTGGATGAAGGAACTGAGGGCATTCTGACTAGGTTTGCAGATGATACAAAGATAGGTAGAGGGACAGGTAGTATTGAGGAGGCAGAGAGGCTGCAGAAAGATTTAGACAGGTTAGGAGAGTGGGCAAAGAAATGGCAGATGCGATAAACATAGGAAAGTGTGAAGTTATGCACTTTGGTAGGAAGAACAGAGGCATGGTCTAAATGGGGAGAAAATTCAGATATCTGAAGTGCAAAGGGACTTGGGAGTCCTAGTCCAGGTTTCTCTCAACATAAACTTGCAGGTTGAGTTGGTAGTTAGGAAGGTAAATACAGTGCTGTCATTCATCTCAAGAGGACAGAATACAAAAGAAGGGATGTACTTCTGAGGTTTTAAAGACTGTGGTTAGACCACATTTAGAGTATTATGAGCAATGTTTGGCCCCATAACTAGGGGAGGATGTATTAAGTTAAAAATCACACAATACCAGGTAATTTTTAGATTAGATTACATTACAGTGTGGAAACAGGCCCTTCGGCCCAACAAGTCCACACCGACCCGCCGAAGCGCAACCCACCCATACCCCTACATTTACCCCTTACCTAACACTACGGGCAATTTAGTATGGCCAATTCACCTGACCTGCACATCTTTGGACTGTGGGAGGAAACCGGAGCACCCGGAGGAAACCCATGCAGACACGGGGAGAACGTGCAAACTCCACACAGTCAGTCGCCTGAGGCGGGAATTGAACTCGGGTCTCTGGCGCTGTGAGGCAGCAGTGCTAACCACTGGGCCACCGTGTCCAACAGATTTAATTGGAAGCACTAGCTTTCAGAGCGCCGCTCCGTCAGGTGGTTGTGGAGGACACAATTGTAAGACACAGAATTTATAGCAAAAGTTTACAGTGTGATGTGACTGAAATTATACATTGAAATATACCTTGATTGTTTGTTAAGTCTCTCATCTGTTAGAATGACCATGTTAGTTTCACTTCTTTCATATGTAAATCACAAAACTTTTTAAAAAGTTACATTCTTAGGTGAACTTTAACAATTGGTGTCAGCCCAGTGTTGAAGGTGTTAGCCCCCTGTGTTCCCTGTCTGTGCCATAATGTTAGACTGATTCTAATCTAAAAATTCTAATCTTACATAAATTCATGTAAAACTCTTATCTCATTTTTTTTAGATTAGAATCAGTCTAAACATTATGGCACAGACAGGGAACACAGGGGGCTAACACTATCAACATATTGTCTGGCTAACACCAATTGTTACAGTTAACCTGAGAATGTAACTTTTTAAAAAAAAGTTTTGTGATTTACATATGAAAAAGAAGTGAAACTATCATGGTATTCGAACAGATGAAAGACTGAACAAACAAGATATTTTTCAATGTATAATTTCAGTTACATCAAACTGTAAACTTTTGCTATAAATTCTGTGCTGAAAAATGTGTTGCTGGAAAAGTGCAGCAGGTCAGGCACCATCAAAGGAGCAGGAGAATCAGCGTTTCAGGCATAAGCCCTTCTTCAGGAATTCTGTGTCTTACAATTGTTTCCTCCACCATCACCTGATGAAGGAGCGTCGCTCCAAAAGCTAGTGCTTCCAATTAAACCTGTTGGACTATTACCTGGTATTGTGTGATTTTTAACTTTGTACACCCCAGTCCAATACCGGCATCTCCAAATCCAAAGGATGTATTGGCTGTGTAGCAAGTCCAGAGGAGTCTCACGAGGAATGAAAAGCGTAACAAACAAGGAACGTTTGAGGACTTTGGGACAATACTTGATGGAGTTTAGAAGGATTATTGAAACTTAGAGAATACTGAATGGCCTGGACAAATTGAACATTGAGAAGATATTTCCACTGGCAGAAGAGATGAGGACCCGAGGGCGCAACCTTAGAGTAATGGGAAGACCCTTGAGATGGAGATAAAGAGAAACTTCTTCAGCCAGAGAGTGGTGAGTCTGTGGAATTCATTGCCACAGAAGGCTATAGAGGCCTGGTCATTGAGTACATCTAAAACAAAGATAGATAAGTTGTTGATTGCCAAGGGGATCAAAGGTTAGGGGAGAAAGCGGGAAAATGGGATTGAAAAACCTATCAGTCATGGCTGAATGGCCGAGCTGACTTGATGGGCTGAAAGGCCTAATTTCTGCTCCTACGTCTTATCTTAAGTACACACAAGGACTCTGCCCCCACAGCTCTCTGTGGAAAGGAGTTCCAAAGAACTCAAAGAAACTCCTCCTCAAAGAACAAAGAAATTCCTCCTCATCTCAGTCTTAAATCGTTGCACATTTATTCTGACACTATACCCTTGAGTTCTTGACTCTTTCACGAGAAGGAAACATCCTCTCAGAATCCCCAGCCCTGATGAAGGGTTAAGCCCGACTCTCTTGTTCCTCAGATGCACACTATCGACTCTGACTTCTCCAGCATCTGCAGTCCTCACAATCTCAGAATTTCAACACAGCCAATCCATTTTCACCTACTTATAGTCCCCAATATAAGTAGGCACGGTTAGCACTGCTGTCTCACAGCGCCAGAGACCCGGGTTCAATTCCTGCCTCAGGCGACTTTCTGTATGGAGTTTGCACATTCTCCCCGTGTCTGCATGGGTTTCCTCCGGGTGCTCTGATTTCCTCCCACAATCCAAAAATGTACTGGTGAGGTGAATTACCCGTAGTGTTAGGTGAAGGGGTAAATGTTGGGGGTTGGGTTGCGCATCGGCGGGTCGGTGTGGATTTGTTGGGCACACTGTTTCCACACTGTAAGTAATCTAATCTAATCTAATCTAATCCAATATCAGCTTTTCTCCTTCCCTGGTTGACCATTATCCATTCTTTTGTCTGCCTTGTTGTCTTTCTCTCCCTTTGGGCTGTCTGTAGCTATTCTCTCACTCCATTAACTCCTCTCCCCATCCCCTGTCTTCAGAACATATATCATCATTTTCTAGCTACTACCGATGAAGATTCCTTGGACCCAAAACATTGACTCTTCTCGGAGAAAGTAAGGACTGCAGATCCTGGAGAGTCAGTGTCAAAAAGTGTGGCACTGGTAAACACAGCAGTCAGGCAGCATCCAAGGTGCAGGAGAATCTACGTTTTAGGCATAAACCCTTCAGTAGGAAATGTCTGCTTTCTCTCTCCAAATGCTGTGAGACCTGCTGAGTTTCTCCAGTAATTTCTGTTATCACGCAAGAGTATTTTTGATACATGTTTCAACAGGTTGTGTCAGATGTTCAGTATTTAGTAAACATTAATAACTAATAAAACATGAATGGTCTGTTATTGTGTTTGAGGATTGAAAAATCTTAAAGACACAAAGAGATTATTTACCGAAAATGATCAACAACTGAATTCCCAAGTATCAAAATATGATGAGTACCATTGAGAATTTATGGAATATTTGTAGTTTAATGTAGATAAGGGTGAGGTCTTGCATTTTGGAAAGTCAAAACAAGGTAGGAATTTCAGGGTGAATGATAGGGACTTAAGGAGTGTAGTGGAACAAGGGGACCTTGGAATCAGGTGCACAGTTCTCTGTAAATTGGAGTCACTGGTAGACAGGTGAGTGAAGAAGGCGTCTGGTCTTCATCAGTCAGAGCGTTGAGTATTGAAGTTGGGAAGTTATGTTGCAGTTGTACAGGACGTTGTTGAGGCTGCACTTGGAGTATCGTGTTCAGTTTTGGTCACCTTGTTACAGGAAGGATGTTATTAAACTGGAAAGAGTGAAGAAGAAGTTTACAAGGATGTTGCCAGGACTCAAGGGACTGAGTAATATGGAGAGATTGGACAAGCTGCGACCTGTTTCTTTAGAGCGTAGGAGACTGAGGAGGGACCTTACAGAAGTGTATAATGTCATGAGACGTGGATAGGTGAATGTACTCAGTCTTTTTCCCAGGGTTGTGGAATCGAGAACTAGAGGGCATCAGTTTAAGGTCAGAGGGGAAAGAATAAAAGGGAACCTGAGGAGCAACTTTTTGTTTTACACAGAGGGTGATACACATATGAAATGAGCTGCCAGCAGAACTGCTTGAGGTGGGTACATTAATGACATTTAAAAGGCATTTGCACAGATAAGAAGGGTTTAGAAGGATATGGGCCAAGTGCAGGGAAATAGGGTTAGTGTGGATGGACATTTTGGTCAGAATGGACCAGAAGAGTTTTTCTTGATGTATTGGAAGAAACCTCTTTATACCTGGGTAATATGTAGGAAAAATTAGAAGAGCCCTCGAGAAATGCTGTATTCTAGTAATTTGAAGTCAAATATGTTGGAGTTTCATCAAGGCCCCTTAGATAGCACCTTCCAATTCTGTGACCACTTCCACCTAGAAGGACAAGAGCAACAGATAAATGGGGACCACCACCTGCAAGTGTCACTCACCATCCTGACTTGGAACAATATTGCTGTTCCTTTACTGTTGGTAAATCAAAATTCCAGAACTCCCCCACCCAACAGCATTGTGGGTCTATGTATGCCAAATTGACTATAGTGATTTAAGAAAGTAGTATATCGCCATCTTCTCAAGGGTGACTAGGGATGGACAATAAATACTAGGCGAAAGTGAGGACTGCAGATGCTGGAGATTAGAGTCAAGAGTGTGGTGCTGAAAAAGCACAGTCGGTCAGGCAGCATCCAAGAACCAGGAAAATCGACGTTTTGGGCAAACACCTTCATCAGGAATAAATACTAGCCTAGCCAGCAATACCCATGTCACCTGAAAGGATACAATGCACAAGCGGTATTTAAAGTAGTTTTTAAAACATGCAAATGCTTTCTAAAGAAATGTGAATATCTTTACCATGTTTACCATCTTTACCAACGTCCTTTTGTTATGGTTTTCACATTTTTGGTATTGCTTCCTTGTGTTTCATCCTGTCTGCTAATACCTTTGTCCAAACCAGTTCCCATCTATGGGAAAGTCATTAAATCCTGATACTTTTAACGTGAGAGTGAGGACATTTGGCCTTTTTGATTAAACCCAATGATCTAGGACATACAATATTACAGCCTGTTCTATTTGTTTTTGTTTTGTAGTGTTTAGGGTGATATAAATAGTTATGTCTTTATATAGGATTCAAACTAACATGTTCAAAGACAATGAAAGATTGTTCTTTATACATGGTTGAACCTTGTGCCCTTGGAATAACCTGAGGTTTTTTGAAAATGTAAACAATATCTGTTTATAATGTTTCATAAGCAGTTGTGATTCTTGGAAATATATGCATCTATCCAATCTGTTGAGGGATTCTTTGAAAAGTGTATATTAGTTTATGTTAGAGAATTATTTTTCTGATGTCTGCCATCAAGCTGTTAAGTCACAGAAAATCCAGTTCAGGAACTGATGGCTGCCATACAATTGATTTATCTTTTCAGAAGGAAGAGTAGAACAGTTGTGGGATTGTATAAACTGAAGGTAGGTGGAAGTTAATTACAATGAGAAATTTTTAAATAATGGTACTGTATGATTTTATTGAATTTGAACTTTTGGTTTGTTTAAAGTGACAGTTTCTTTGATGACTTGTTTCTCAATAACTTTTAATTTAAAGCTGGTGACGTGTTTATAACAGAAAATGACTCTGATTTATAGACACAACTGTTGGAAACTTGGAACTCATCGTTAGGATTTTTAAAATTTATTCATAGAATTGAGGCATTGCTGGCTAAGCCAGTATTTATTGCACATTCCTAATTACCCGGGGTGGGGTGGGGGGGGCAGTTAAATGACAACCACATTGCTGTGGGTCTGGAGTCATGGGTCGGCCAGACCAGGTATGGATGGCAGCTTCTTTCCCTAAAGGACATTAGTAAATAGGATGGGTTTTTCTGACATTTGACAATGGAATCATGGTGATTAATCTCTTAATTCCAGATTTTTGGTGAGATTTGAACCTGGGTCTCTGGATTAACAGTCCAGTGATAATTCCACTAGGCTGCGCCTCCCCTTAATTAAATAAGATTGTATATATTGAATTCAGGGACATACTGCCTATGATTTTCTGGTATCTAAAACAAATGCAGAAAATATTGGATTCTGAGAATTCAAGTTATTTCTTTATCGTGCTGATTGGCAAGACTCCAAACTTGCAGCACATCACTTATAATCATTAAGTGTGTTTCATTTGCTCAACCATCAAATTTTTGAAATTCCTGCCTAGAATGATGTAATTCCTTACAATGTTGGCTTCAGACCAGAGTTACCACAAGCATGTGCAGACAGGGAATCTAAGCTGACAAGTGGACTCCACTTGTAAATCCATTGTATTCACTGTATCCTGCCTAACAACATGAAAATTAACTTACCTCATCCTCCTAAATCATGGAAATTATAAAAATGTAAAGCAAAGGAAAGCAGAAAATATTTATTAAATTATAGCCATTTATTAAATTAATTTCCCTTTCTCCCGACTTCCCATCCCCCCCTACTTGTTCCCTCTGCCAATGTTCTTGACTGGCTTGTTCAGCAGGCAGCCTGTGGGTCACAGTGCGATCTGCTGAAGGGCTCAATCCAGCCATTGACAGGATTCCAAGCCCAGGAGAAGTAAGTAGGAGATTCTGAAAGGAGACGCTCATCCAATTCAAAGGTGTTTCTCTTCTGTATCCATTGCTAATAGGTGCATTAATAGGTGAGGGAATTTGTAAGGAATGGAAGGGCAGAGGGGTACAGGATATGAACAGAGTTTGTTTGAAAGTCTAAAGTCTGAGAATGGGCTTGACACAAACTTGCCCTTTTCCTCCTGCGCGCTCCGCAGTCTCCCAGTTGGGAGAAGTATTGAAGGCAACTCACTTCTGTCAGTCATTTTTCTCTAAATTCAGCCATGACTAACACACACTCTCACACCGACATGCACACACTCACTCTGTCTGGCCTACATGTGCACACATATAGGTTTATGTGGTGAATTTGTATCTGCAGAATTATATTTGCAGATATGTTCTATTTTGCTCAAAAATGCATAACCTGCAGTTAATCCATGTAATATTATATAAATCCCACTTTACAAATGGAATCAGTCTGACTTAAGATTGGGACAGAGACAGACTTTAACCTCATGCCTTTAATGTATTCTCTGAGCTGAGATGGCACCTTTTGTTAGAAAACCTGAAGTTATCTTCAGAATGTCTTAAAAGAAGTTCTGGGATTTGCATATTAAAGAACCAAAAAGACAAATCCATTCCAAAAGATGAAAGACTTAATCTAGGTTTATCATTTCAGCTGCATGACATTGTAATCTTGTGCTATAAATTTTGTGTCTCATGGTCCTGCTCCACAACCACTTGTTGAAGGGGCAGTGCTCCGAAACCTAGTGCTTCCAATTAAACCTGTTGGACTATAACCTGGTGTTGTGTGATTTTTAACTTTGTACACCCCAGTCCAACACCGGCATCTCCAAATCACTCTAGACAAAATAGGTTTGTTAATGTTATATAACTTTGATACAAGACTGACAATGGCTTGCATTTATTACATTTGCTGTTTATTGTTTAAATGTACCACCGATATTTAATTACCTGAGCATGTACTGTTCAGTAATTATAAATTGATTAGAATTGTTCATTAATGTACAATAAAGATGGAAGGTAAAAACAAGGGCTGCAGATGCTGGAAACCAGATTCTAGATTAGAGTGGTGCTGGAAAAACACAGCAGTTCAGGCAGCATCCGAGGAGCAGGAAAATCGATGTTTCGGGCAAAAGCCCTTAATCAGGGATAGAGGCAGGGTACCTGCACGGTGGAGATATAAATGAGAGGAGGGTGGGGGTGGGGAGAAAGTAGCACAGAGCACAATAGGTGAATGGGAGTGGGGATGAAGGTGATAGGTCAGAGAGGAGGGTGGAGTGGATAGGTGGGAAGGAAGATAGGCAGGTGGGACAGGTCATGGGGACAGTGCTGAGCTGGAAGTTTGGAGCTGGGGTGAGGTGGGGGAATGGGAAATGAGGAAACTGGTGAAGTCCACATTGATGCCCTGGGGTTGAAGTGTTCCGAGGCGGAAGATGAGGCTTTCTTCCTCCAGGCGTCTGGTGGTGAGGGAGCGGCGGTGAAGGAGGCCTAGGGCCTCCATGTCCTCGGCAGAGTGGGAGGGGGAGTTGAAATGTTGGGCCACAGGGCGGTGTGGTTGATTGGTACGGGTGTCCCGGAGATGATCCCTAGAGCGCTCTGCTAGGAGGTGTCCAGTCTCCCCAATGTAGAGGAGACCGCATCGGGAGCAACGGATACAATAAATGATATTATGGATGTGCAGATAAAACTTTGATGGATGTGGAAGACTCCTTTAAAGGCTTTGGATGGAGGTGTGGGAGCAGGTTTTGCAATTCGTGTGGTGGCAGGAGAAGGTGCCAGGATGGGAGGATGGGTTGTTGGGGGGCGTGGACCTAACCAGGTAGTCTCCTCTCCCCCACCCTCTTCTCTGACCTATCACCTTCATCCCCTCCCCCACTCACCGATTGTACTCTATGCTACTTTCTCCCCATCTTCACCCTCCTCACTCTGTAGGCACTCTACCTCTATTCCTGATGAAGGACTTTTGCCTGAAACGTCGATTTTCCTGCTCCTTGGATGCTGTCTGACCTGCTGTGCTTTTTCAGCACCACTCTAATCCAGAATAAAGACGGAAGGGCAGGTAACATGCTGCAGCTATAGATATGGCAGCTTCTAGATGCCAGTTTGATCAAGAGCAAACCTATCTGCACTCCATGTCTGTAGCTACAGAAATTTTGCCTCCAGCTCAGTGACATTGAACCAAAGTTCCGGCCAACGTAGCGTATCAGATGGGGGACAATTACCTCAGCAATTGATTACAGGAGATCGTTACATCACTTAGGTTTGAGTCAACTGGTTTGGCCAGTGCATGGGGACAAGATGATCTGACTGTGAGTGAGGCAAGTAAGGGGACCCAGGAGGTTGGAGCGAGAAATTCAACTTTGCAATTATCCAAAGGCTTTGAGCTTTTTTCAGTTTGTTTGGATGAGAGTGCGAGCTGCAGAGTGGATAAACTAACTGACCATGATACAAGTAGTCAGTCACGTCAAGGAGAAAAAAGGAATGTAATGGGAATAGGGGACAAGTATAGTGAAGGGTATTGACAGTCTGTATGCCACTCCATGTGTTGTTTCCTTAATGCCAGAGCTTGGGATATCTGCTCTGGGCTGAAAAGAGAACTTGCAGTGGGAAGGGGAGGATCCAGTGGTCATGGTCCACATCAGTACCAATAACTTCAGCAGAGACAATATTCTGCGTGATAGTATGAGACGTTAGATGCTAAGTTAAAAGCTAGAACCTTCCAGGTAACCATTGTATTATTACCTGAACCATGTGTAAGGTGGCGTAGAGTGAAAGATTAAATCAATGACTGAGTGGTTTACAGATTGTTGTGGGAGAAATGGGATCAAACTTGTGAAGCAGTGTTGGAAATACCCCAGAGTGGGATCTGAACCATTGAGACCTGTCTATACATGGACGTTGCTGAGACTGGTATTCGAGTGAGTAGTATCACAAGGGAAGATGGAGACTAAGAATGAGGATGAGGAATTAAGCTTCAGGAGATGTCACAAGTAAAGGGATAGATTTGAGGCAGTAGAGCAAAACTGTAGCATGGGAAATGAAGGTCAGAGAATAGCAGAAAAAGACAAAACAACTTAAGTATAAATCAATATTTAGGACTACAAGCTACAAAGATAACAGTGAAAACCACTGTGCATGGCATTCATATCAAATATACATCAGAGCACCACCATACCAAACCATTTTTGTACTGACTTCAAATCCATCACCAAGTTCCTTCAGTGTCGCGAATTCAAAATCCTGAAACTCCCTCCTAAACCTTCCCTGAGATGGTGACCAAACAGGTGGATGAGGGGAAAACCGTTGATGCGGTGCATATGGATTTCAGTAAGGTGTTTGATAAGGCTACTGCACAAAATATGGAGGCATGGGATTGAGGGCAATTTAGTGGTCTGGATCAGAAATTGGCTAGCTGAAAGAAGACAGAGGGTGATGTTGATGGGGAATGTTCACCCTGGAGTTCAGTTATTAGTGGTGTACTGCAAGGATCTGTTTTGGGTCCACTGCTGTTTGTCATTTTTATAAATGACCTGGTTGAGGGCGTAGAAGGATGAGTTAGAACATAGAACAATACAACTCAGAACAGGCCCTTCAGCCCTCAATGTTGCGCCAACCTGTGAACTATTCTCAGCTCGTCCCCCGACACTATCCCAAACTCATCCATGTGCTTATCCAAGGATTGTTTAAATCTCCCTAATGTGGCTGAGTTGACTACATTAGCAGGTAGGGCATTCCATGCCCTTACCACTCTCTGCGTAAAGAACCTGCCTCTGACATCTGTCTTAAATCTATCACCCCTCAATTTGTAGTTATGCCCCCTCGTACAAGCTGACGGCATCATCCTAGGAAAACGTCTTTCACTGTCTGCCCTATCTAATCCTTTGATCATCTTGTATGTCTCTATCAAATCCCCTCTTATCCTTCTTGCCAATGAGAACAGGTTCAAGTCTCTCATCCTTTCCTCATTAGACCTTCCCTCCAAACCAGGCAACACCCTGGTAAAGATCCTCTGCACCTTTTTCAATGCTTCCCCATCCTTCCTGTAATGGGGCGATCAGAACTGGACACAATATTCTAAATGTGGCCGCACCAACGTTTTGTATAATTGCAGCATGATATTGCAGCTCCAGAACTCAATCCCTCTACAAATGAAACCTAACACACCATATGCCTTCTTAACAGCACTATCCACCTGGGTGGCAACTTTCAGAGATCTATGTACATGGACTCCAAGATCCCTCTGCACATCCACACTACCATGAATTTTTCCATTGACCCAGTACTCTGCCTTCCTGTTATTCTTCCCAAAGTGAATCACCTCACGTTTAGCTGCCTTGAACTCCATTTACCACCTCTCAGCCCAATCCTGCAGTTTATTCAAGTCCCCCTGCAACCTGTAACATTCTTCCAAACTGTCCACTACTCCACCGACTTTAGTGTCATCTGCAAATTTACTAATCCATCCACCTATGCCCGCGTCAAAGTCATTTATAAAAATGACAAACAGCAGTGGTCCCAAAACCGATCCTTGTGGCACACCACTAATAACCGGAATCCAGGCTGAATATTTTTCATCAACCATCACTCACTGCCTTCTTTCAGAAAGCCAGTTTCTAATCCAAACTGCTAAATTACTCTCCATTCCATGCCTCTGCATTTTCTCCATCAGTCTACCATGTGGAACCTTATCAAAGGCTTTACTGAAGTCCATGTATACCACGTCAACTGCCCTATCCTCATCTACATGCTTGGTCACCTTCTCAAAAAACTCAATGAGGTTTGTGAGACATGACCTGCCCTTGATGAAACCATGTTGACTATCTGAAATCAAATTGTTGCTTGCTAGATGATTATAAATCTTATCTCTTATAATCCTTTCCAAAACATTTCCTACAACAGAAGTAAGGATCACTGGTCAATTAGTTAGTAAATTTGCGGATGACACTAAGGTCGGTAGAGTTATGGATAGCGCTGAAGGATGTTGAAGGCTATAGGGAGACATAAATAAGCTACAGAGCTGGGCTGAGAGGTGGCAACTAGAGTTGCCCTTCATCAGGAATGAGGTATTGCATATAGTTCTGGTCACCGCATTATAAGAAGGATGTGGAAGCTTTGGAAAAGATTCAGAGGAAGTTTACTGGTATGTTGCCTGGTATGGAGGGAAGGTCTCACGAAGAAAGGCTGAGGGACTTGAGGCTCTTTTCATCAGAGAGAAAAAGGTTGAGAGGTGACTTAATTGAGACATATAAGATAATCAGAGGGTTAGATAGGGTGGACAGGGAGAGCCTTTTTCCTCGAAAGGTGCTGGCTAGCATGAGGGACATAGCTTTAAATTGAGACATGATAGATATAGGACAGATATCAGAGGGTAGGGGTGCAGAACGCACTGCCTGCAACTGTAGACTCACAAATTTTAAGGGCATTTAAATGGTCATTGGATAGGCATATGGACAGTATAGGTTAGATGGGTTTCAGATTGGTTTCACAGGGTGGTGCAACATCAAGGGCCGAAGGGCCTGTATTGAACTGTAATGTTCTATGTTCTAAACAGGACTATGGGTTCCCCCACAGCAAGTGGCTGCAGTGGTTTGAGATGGCAGCTCGCCATTACCTTCTTGAGGGCAACTAGGGATGGGTAGGAAATGCTGGCCCAGCCAGTGACATCCACATCCATAAGTGAATAATAAAAAGGTAAATTAATTGATAGCACATATGGAGTAAATAAATATGATTTGACAGCAATTTCGGGATGTATCTGGATTACAGTGGGATCTTGATCAGATGAGCCAATGGGCCCGAGGAATGGCAGCTGGAGTTTAATTTAGGTAAATGCGAGGTGTTGCATTTTGGGAAAGCAAATCTTAGCCGGACTTATACACTTAATGGTAAGGTCCTAGGGAGTGTTGCTGAACAAAGAGACCTTGGAGTGCAGGTTCATAGCTCCTTGAAAGTGGAGTCGCACGTTGATAGGATAGTGAAGAAGGCATTTGGTATGCTTTCCTTTATTGGTCGGCGTATTGAGTACAGGAGTTGGGAGGTCATGTTGCAGCTGTACAGGACATTGGTTAGGCCACTGTTGGAATATTGTGTGCAATTCTGGTCTCCTTCCTATCGGAAAGATGCAGTGAAATTGAAAGGGTTCAGAAAAGTTTTACAAGGATGTTGCCAGGTTTGGAGGATCTGAGCTATAGGGAGAGTTTGAATAGGGTAGGGCTGTTTTCCCTTGAGCGTCAGAGGCTGAGGGGTGACCTTATTGAGGTTTATAAAATCATGAGGGGCATAAATAGGATAAATAGACAAGATCTTTTCCCTGTGGTCGGGGAGTCCAGAACTAGAGAATGTAGGTTTAGGGTGAGAGGGGAAAGATAGAAAAGGGACATAAGGGGCACTTTTTCACTCAGAGGATGGTACGTATATGGAATGAGCTGCCAGAGGAAGTGGTGAAGCCTGGTACAATTACAAAATTTAAAAGGCATCTGGATGAGTATATGAATAGGAAGAGTTTGGAGGGAAATGGGCCGGGTGCTGGCAGGTGGGGCTAGATTAGGTTTGGATATCTGGTCGGCCTGGACGAGTTGAATCGAAGAGTCTGTTTCTGTACTGTACATCTCTATGACTCTATGTAGCTGTAGAATGACCAGGATTTAAACTAGTGTGGTCAGGGCTGGGAACCAGGATAGGAGGTCAGCATGTGGAGTGATTAAAGGGAAATTTGACGTCAAGTAAAGTAAGTCTAACAAGAAGGTCAGCGCCAAGTTAATGAGCATGGCACAACTGGCAGTCTGAATTGTATTTAGACCATAAGATTCAGGAGCAGAATTAGATCATTTAGCCCATTGAGTCTGCTATGCCATCTGCTCATGGCTGACATGAACAATGGCGGATATTTCTGTGTACAATGCAGAAGTTGCAGGATCAGTTCATTCCAAAAAAGAAGAAAGGTCCCAGAAGGAGGCATGAGGTGGCCGTGGCTGACGAGGGAAGTTAAGAAACATATAAAGTTAAAAGAGAAAAAGTATAACATAGCAAAGATAAGTGGGAAAACAGAGGACTGGGAAGCTTTTAAAGAACAACAGAGGATTACTAAGAAGGAAATATGCAGAGAAAAAGTGAGGTACGAAGGTAAACTGGCCAAAAATATAAAGGAGGATAGTAAAAGCTTTTTTAGGTATGTGAAAGGCAAATAAATGGTTAAGACTAAAATTGGGCCCTTGAAGACAGAAACAGGGGAATATATTACAGGGAGCAAAGAAATGGAAGAAGAATTGAATTGGTACTTCAGATCTGTGTTCACTGGGGAAGACACAAGCAATCTCCCTGAGGTAACAGTGGCTGAAGGACTTGAACTGAAGGGAATTTATATTTGCCAGGAATTGGTGTTGGAGAGACTGTTAGGTTTGAAGGTTGATAAGTCCCCGGGGTCTGATGGTCTCCTGAAGAAGGGCTAATGCCCGAAACGTCGATTCTCCTGTTCCCTAGATGCTGCCTGACCTGCTGCGCTTCCCAGCAACACATTTCCATCTCTGATGGTCTACATCCCAGGGTACTGAAGGAGGTGGCTCGAGAAATCGTGGATGCATTGGTGATTATTTTCCAGAGTTCGATAGATTCGGGATCAGTTCCTGCGGATTGGAGAGTGGCTAATGTTGTACCACTTTTTAAAAAAGGTGGGAGAGAGGAAACAGGAAATTATAGACCAGTTAGTCTGACTTCAGTGGTGGGAAAGATGCTGGAGTCTATTATAAGGAATGAAATTACGACACATCTGGATAGTAGTAACAGGATAGGTCAGAGTCAGCATGGATTTATGAAGGGGAAATCATGCTTGACTAACCTTCTGGAATTTTTTGAGGATGTAACTCTGAAGATGGACGAGGGAGATCCAGTAGATGTAGTGTACCTAGACTTTCAGAAAGCTTTTGATAAAGTCTCACATAGGAGGTTAGTGAGCAAAGTTAGGGCGCATGGTATTGGGGACAAAGTACTAACTTGGATTGAAAGTTGGTTGGCTGATAGGAAACAAAGAGTAGTGATAAACGGCTCCATTTCGGAATGGCAGGCAGTGACCAGTGGGGTACCGCAGGGATCAGTACGAGAACCGCAGCTTTTTACAATATATATTAATGATATAGAAGATGGTATCAGTAATAACATTAGCAAATTTGCTGATGATACTAAGCTGGGTGGCAGGGTGAAATGTGATGAGGATGTTAGGAGATTACAGGGTGACCTGGACAAGTTAGGTGAGTGGTCAGATGCATGGCAGATGCAGTTTAATGTGGATAAATGTATGGTTATCCACTTTGGTGGCAAGAACAGGAAGGCAGATTACTACCTAAATGGAATCAATTTCGGTTAAGGGGCAGTACAGAGAGATCTGGGTGTTCTTGTACACCAGTCAATGAAGGTAAGCATGCAGGTACAGCAGGTAATGAAGAAGGCTAATAGCATGCTGGCCTTCATAACAAGAGGGATTGAGTATAGAAGCAAAGACGTTCTTCTGCAGCTGTACAGGCCCCTGGTGAGACCACACCTGGAGTACTGTGTGCAGTTCTGGTCTCCAAATTTGAGGAAAGACATTCTGGCTATTGAGGGAGTGCAGCGTAAGTTCACGAGATCAATTCCTGGAATGGCGGGATTACCTTACACTGAAAGACTGGAGCAACTGGGCTTGTATACCCTTGAGTTTAGAAGACTGAGAGGGGATCTGATTGAGACATATAAGATTATTAAAGGATTGAGCACTCTGGAGGCAGGAAACATGTTTCCGCTGATGGGCGAGTGCCAAACCAGAGGACACAGCTTAAAAATACAGGGTAGACCATTTAGGACAGAGATGAGGAGAAACTTCTTCACCCAGAGAGTGGTGGCTGTGTGGAATGCTCTGCCACAGGGGGCAATGGAGGCCCAGTCTCTGGATTCATTTAAGAAAGAGTTGGATAGAGCTCTCAAGGATTATGGAATCAAGGATTATGGAGATAAGGCAGGAACAGGATACTGATTAAGGATGATCAGCCATGATCATATTGAATGGTGGTGCAGGCTCAAAGGGCAGAATGGCCTACTCCTGCACCTATTGTCTATTGTTTTTCAATCCCACTCTCCTGCCTTCTCCCCATTACCCTTCATCCCTTTACTAACCTATCTATCTTTGTTTCACTACACTCAGTGAGTTGGCCTCCGCAGCCCTCTGCAGTGATGAGTTCCACAGATTCACCACCCTCTGGCTGAAGAAATTCCTCCTCATCTCAGTTTGAATGGGTTGTCCCTTCACTCTGAGGCTGTGCCTTCGGGTCCTAGTTTCCTACTAGTGGAAACATCGTTTCCATGTCCGCTCTATCCAGGCCTCTCAGTATTCCATAAGTTTCAGTCAGATCCCACGCTTCCTGCTAAACTTCACCGAGTACAGACCTGGAAACCTCAACTGCCCCTCATATGACTTCATTCCTGAGATCATTCTGTAGCCTCAGCAGTACATCTCTGCTCTTATATTCTAGCCCTCTTGAAATGAATGTTAACATTGCATTTGCCTTCTTAACTGCCGATTGAACCTGCTTGTTAACCTTAAGAGAAACATGAAGTAGGATTCCCAAGTCCCTTAATGTGCCAGATTTCCGAAGACTTTCGCCTTTTAAAAAGTAGTCTAGGCCTGTCTTCTTCCTAGCAAGATTATCTCACTCTTTCCCACTTTGTCTTCTGTCTGCCACTTCTTTTTCCACTCTCCTAGCATGTACAGGTCTTTCTGCAGCCTCCCCACTTCCTCTACATTAACCTGTTCCTCCACCTATCTTTGCATCATCTGTAAACTTAGTAAAATGCCTTCAATTCCTTCGTCCTGATCGGTTTTGTATAACTGGAATAGCTGTGGTCCCAACACAGACCCACACAATATTGGAAGGAGGTGGAGCCTTTGGAGCAGTTGCAAAAGAGGTTTAGCAGAATGTTGGTTGGATTAGAGTGTATTGACTTTAAAGAGAGGTTGAACAACCTGGATTGATTTCACTGGAGCATTGGAGGCTGAGGGGCGACCTGATGGAAGTGTATAAAATTATGAGAGGCATGGATAGGGTAGAGAGTTGGATTCTTTTTCCCAGGGTAAAATTATTAAATACTAGGGGCATAGAGGAATACAGCATGGTAACAGGCCGTTCGGTCCAAACTGGGGTAGCTGGTTACACGGAAATGACAAAACAGATTTGATTAGTCCAATTAGTTTAAATTATACCTCACAAAATACTGAACTCCAATCAAGTTTGAATTGAGTATATTGATGATCTTAAAAGCCGATGACACACTCCGATGCTTTGGAGTATAAGACCAGGGAAAATTGAACAGTTGAGAGGAGAATTGCCACCAGACCAACACTATAGGCTGCTAGTCAGAACTTTGAGAGGTACCTGTCTCGAGAAGGAGTTTGCACAGAGAAAAACTTCAACACTGACCTGGACAGCCAATCTACTGACGACAAAGAAAAGAAGACTCAAGAAGATCCAAATAGACAAACCCAAAACTGCCTGGTTTTGAGATAATAAGTTTTATTTTGTAAATCTTACTTGGAGTTTTATCGGACCAGTATTATAGAAAGGAAGGTAACAGATAGGTTAGACTAAGGAATTGTGAATAGTTGGTAGTTAATTATTTTCTGATATACTTGAAGTAATAAAGTTGTTAATTTTTACTTTAAATCTTTCTTGGCCACTCGATTGTTTACGGATTACTGCACCGGATAAATTTTTTGTGTTGCTGCTTTTAAATTAAGCAGGAGGTTTTACCTCATGTTGTAACACACAGTATTCCAAAAGTGGCCATATCTATCCCCTGTATAGCCACAACATGACTTCCCAACTCCTATACTCAGTGCACTGACCAATAAAGAGAAGCATACCAAACGCTGTCTCCACCATCCTGTATTCCTGAGACTCCACTTTCAATGAATTATGTAATCATGATGGAAGAGGAAATAGACCAGAAAATTGTCAAAAAGACAAGAATTGAAGGAGCACAACAATTTCAAAGGATTGTAGTACTCTGGCAGACTGTAGAGACCAGGATGGGGTAATTTGGAAATGAGCATTTTAAAATTGAGTAGCTAGACGTAGGAACCAATTTGTGCTTTGTTAATGGATAATTTTCCATTTGAGGTTGACAGTATTTGGTTAGCCAAAACTATTAAAGGATATGGAGCAAATTTAAATGTATGTAGTTGTTGTGGTTCTGTTCGCCGAGCTGGAAGTTTTTGTTGCAAACGTTTCGTCCCCTGGCTAGGTGACATCATCAGTGCTTGGGAGCCTCCAACGAAGCGCTTCTTTGATGTTTCCTCCGGTGTTTATAGTGGTCTGTCCCTGCCGCTTTCGGTTGTCAGTTTCAGCTGTCCGCTGTAGTGGTTGGTATATTCGGTCCAGGTCGATGTGTTTGTTGATGGAGTTTGTGGATGAATGGCATTACAGCGGACAGCTGAAACTGACAACCGGAAGCGGCAGGGACAGACCACTATAAACACCGGAGGAAACATCAAAGAAGCGCTTCACAGGAGGCTCCCAAGCACTGATGATGTTGCCTAGCCAGGGGACGAAACGTTTGCAACAAAAACTTCCAGCTCGGCGAACAGAACCACAACAACGAGCACCCGAGCTACAAATCTTCGCACAAACTTTGAACACGTATGTAGTTGTTTTGTCACAATAAGATCACAAACTATTATGAAGCACAAATAGTTTACTTTGGGAAACCTAGTTGGCCTGGATAAGTTGGATCGAAGGGTCTCCTTCTGTGCTGTATGACTCTATGACAATTAGAATTTTAACCTGGAACTTTAAATTCAGAAGTAGGGATAGTAGCACTGTAGCACAGATGGGTCCTGTTTCATTGACTGTTTTTGTTAATCAGATTTAGGTTCTGTATGTTTCTAGGTCATTGGAGGGATAAAAGATTGAATGTATTGTTTTTGCTTGAAGCGAATAGACTTCTGCATATGAATTCATGTTCTCCCTGCTTTCTTGACCAAAATTTGTTGCTTCACATGTATTTTAGTGATAGTCACTGTTATGGACCATGCCAGACTCCATCAAACCATTTCACGTAAGTAGCCCAGACCCTAAGTTTTCTAGTTGCTTTAAGTAGGTAGAAATTGGATGTTCCAGGAGAGATGCAGTTGGTCAAACCATTTAGTTTTAAACAAAACAATTTATTTGCAAGGTTACTGAATGAAACACAAACAAAAGAGGACAGAATATAAAATAACTTAACCTATCCAAAAACCCAACAGTTGACCCCAATTTAGTGATGCTGTTCTAAATGTCTGCAATAATCCTCATAAACACCCCTTGGCAAAGAAACACGTAAAATCAAACACAGGGTCTTACAGGAGGGAGTGAGATGGCAGAGAGATTTAGCATAGACCACCTTCTTCCATGTAACTGTTTCTTAGACCAGCAGACTCTTTGACTGCCTGCTTTCAGTGAACAGCTAGACTGCTAAAACCCAAACCAAACCAGAGAAAAGCTCAGCAGGGAGAACTGGCCTCTCACCTTTCATTATACAAGTTTTTTTTAAAACTTGAAAGCCTTTTGCCCATGGCAGTTTCTCTCAGTTATAATCAAAATGGCCGCTTTTACGACCTCTCTGAAAAAATCCCAAGGACTGCATAACCTTGTTAAAGGAACAGGATCATCAAATCACTCTCTGGCCTTTTATTTCATTGCTGCTTGTGGGACTTATATTCAGGATAGATGCTACATTTCTTCCGACACCACCAACGGTTAGTGTGTTGCCTCCCAGGTGCCAGGGTTCGTGATGTTTCTGATCGTGTTTTTGGGATCCTTAAGGGGGAGGGGGAGCAGCCTCAAGTCGTGGTCCACAAAGGAACCAACGACATAGGTAGGAAGAGAGATGGGGATTTAAGACAGAAATTCAGGGAGCTAGGATGGAAGCTTAGACCTAGGACGAACAGAGTTGTTGTCTCTGGTTTGTTGCCCGAGCCATGTGCTAGTGAGGCGAGGAATATGGAGAGAGAGAAGTTGAACATGTGGCTACAGGGATGGTGCAGGAGGGAGGGTTTTGGATTCTTGGATAATTAGGGCTCTTTCTGGGGTAGGTGGGACCTCTACAAGCAGAATGGTCCTCAATTAAACCAGAGGGGTACCAATATCCTGGGGGGAAAATTTGCTAAGGCTATTGGGGTGGGTTGAAACTAATCTGGAAGGGGGGTGGGAACCAAAATTGTAGTTTGAGTGTAGAAAAGGTTGAGAGTAGGGAGGTCAGAAATCAAGTTTCAGGGACGCAAGATGACACCGGCAAGCAAGAAGTTGGTTTGAAGTGTGTCTACTTCAACGCCAGGAGCATCCGGAATAAGGTAGGTGAACTTGCAGCATGGGTTGGTACCTGGGTCTTCAATGTTGTGGCCATTTCGGAGACATGGGTAGAGCAGGGCCAGGAATGGTTGTTGCAGGTTCCCGGAATTAGATGTTTCAGTAAGAACAGAAAAGATGGTAAAAGGTGGTTGGGGGGGGGTGGCATTGTTGGTCAAGGACAGTATTACAGTTGCAGAAAGGATGTTTGGGGACTCGCCAACTGAGGTACTATGGGCTGAGGTTAGAAACAGGAAAGGAGAGGTCACCCTGTTGGGAGTTTTCTATAGGCCTCCGAATAGTTCCAGAGATGTAGAGGAAAGGATAGCAAAGATGATTCTCAATAGGAGTGAGAGACAGGGTAGTTGTCATGGGGGACTTCAACTTTCCAAATATTGAATGGGAACATTATAGTATGAGTACTATAGATGGGTCAGTTTTTGTCCAGTGTGTGCAGGACGGCTTCCTGACACAGTATGTAGACAGGCCAACAAGGGGTGAAGCCACATTAGATTTGGTACTGGGTAACGAGCCCGGCCAAGTGTTAGACTTGGAAGTAGGTGAGCACAATAGCGATCACAATTCTGTTATGTTTACTTTAGTGATAGAAAGGGATAGGTGTATACCACTGGGCAAGAGTTACAGCTGGGGGAAAGGCAATTACGATGCGATTAGGCAAAATTTAGGAAGCATAGGATGGGGAAGGAATCTGCAGGGGATGGGCTCATTAAAAATGTGGAGCTTATTCAAGGAAAAGCTCCTGTGTGTCCAAGATAAGTATGTACCTGTCAGGCAGGGAGGAAGCTGTAGTGCGTGGGAGCTGTGGTTTATGAAGGAAGTGGAATCTCTGGTCAAGAGGAAGAAGAAGGCTTATGTTAGGATGAGATGTGAAGGCTCAGTTAGGGAGCTTGAGGTAGCCAGGAAAGACTTAGAGAGCTCAGAAGAGCCAGGAGGAAACATGAGAAGTTGTTGGCGGACAGGATCAGGGTAAACCCTAAGGCTTTCTATAGGTATTTAAGGAATAAAAGAGTGCGAGAGTAAGATTAGGGCCAATAAGGATTGTAGTGGGAAGTTGTGTGTGGAGTCAGAGGAGATAGGGGAAGCACTAAATGAATATTTTTCGACAGTATTCACTCTAGAAAATGACAATGTTGTCGAGGAGAATACTGAGATACAGGCTACTAGACTAGGTGGGATTGAGGTTCACAAGGAAGAGGTATTAGAAATCCTGCAGTGTGTGAAAATAGATAAGTCCCCTGGGCCGGATGTGATTTATCCTAGAATCCTCTGGGAAGCCAGGGAGGAGATTGCCGAGCCTTTGACATTGATCTTTAAATCATCATTGTCTACAGGAATCATGCCAGAAGACTGGAGGATAGCAAATGTGGTTCCCCTGTTTAAGAAGGGGAGTAGAGACAACCCTGGTAATTATAGACCAGTGAGTCTTACTTCAGTTGTTAAAGTGTTGGGAAAGGTTATAAGAGAGAGGATTTACAATCATCTAGAAAAGAATAACTTGATTAGTCAGGGATAGTCAGCATGGTTTTGTGACGGGTAGGTCGTGCCTCACAAACCTTATTGAGTTCTTTGAGAAGGTGACCAAACAGGTAGATGAGAGTAAACCAATTGATGTGTTGTATATGGATTTCAGCAAAGCTTTTGATAAGGTTCCCCACAGTAGGCTATTGTACAAAATGTGGAAGAATGGGATTGTGGGAGATAAAGCAGTTTGGATCAGTAATTGGCTTGCTGAAAGAAGACAGAGGGTGGTGGTTGATGGGAAATATTCATCCTGGAGTCCAGTTGCAAGTGGTGTACCGCAAGGGTCAGTGTTGGGTCTACTGCTGTTCGTCATTTTTATAAACGACTTGGATGAGGGCATAGAAGGGTGGGTTAGTAAATTTGCAGACGACACTAAGGTCGGTGGAGTTGTGGATAGTGACGAAGGATGTTGTAGGTTACAGAGGGACATAGATAAGCTGCGGAGCTGGGCTGAGAAGTGGCATATGGAGTTTAATGCGGACAAGTGTGAGGTGATTCACTTTGGTCGGAGTAACCGGAATGCAAAGCACTGGGCTAATGGTAAGATTCTTGGTAGTGTTGATGAGCAGAGAGATCTCGGTGTCCAGGTAGACAGATCCTTGAAAGTTGCCACCCAGGTTGACAGGGTTGTTAAGAAGGCGGACGGTGTTTTAGCTTTTATTAATAGAGGGATCGAGTTCCAGAGCCATGAGGTTATGCTACAGCTGTACAAACCTCTGGTGCGGCCGCACTTGGAGTATTGTGTACAGTTCTGGTCACCACATTATAAGAAAGATGTGGAAGCTTTGGAAAGGGTGCAGAGGAGATTTACTAGGATGTTGCCTGGTATGGAGGGAAGGTCTTACGAGGAAAGGCTGATGGACTTGAGGTTGTTTTCGTTGGAGAGAAGAAGGTTGAGAGGTGACTTAATAGAGACATATAAGATAATCAGAGGGTTAGACAGGGTGGACAGGGAGAGCCTTTTTCCAAGTATGGTGATGGCGAGCATGAGAGGGCATAGCTTTAAATTGAGGGGTGATAGATATAAGACAGATGTCAGAAGTAGTTTCTTTACTCAGAGTAGTAAGGGTATGGAATGCTTTGCCTGCAACGGTAGTAGATTCACCAACTTTAAGTGCATTTAAGTCGTAATTGGACAAACATATGGACGTACATGGAATAGTGTAGGTTAGATGGGCTTCAGATTGGTATGACAGGGCGGCGCAACATCGAGGGCCGAAGGGCCTGTACTGTGCTGTAACGTTCTATGTTCTTAATGACTAGAATTAGATTAGATTAGATTACATTACAGTGTGGAAACAGGCCCTTCGGCCCAACAAGTCCACACCGACCCACCGAAGCGCAACCCACCCATACCCCTACATTTACCCCTATACCTAACACTACGGGCAATTTAGCATGGCCAATTCACCTGACCTGCACATCTTTGGACTGTGGGAGGAAACCGGAGCACCTGGACGAAACCCACGCAGACACGGGGAGAATGTGCAAACTCCACACAGTCAGTCGCCTGAGGCGGGAATTGAACCCGGGTCTCTGGCGCTGTGAGGTAACAGTGCTAACCACTGTGCCACCCAATTCAACACTTGTTATTGTTGAAAGGGTTTTAGAATGCTCAGAGGGCATAAAGATTATATGTAAATATAAGTTGTTTATATTCCATCTCAGGAGAAATTAGTGTTTATCTGACACAAGAAAATCAATTGTGATTCCCTTTCCTATTTGCTGTATGAAGCCCCTTGCTAGAAAATGAATATTCATGATCAGGATTGGACTAACCCATATGTAGTGATTGGAAACAGGTGGACCTTGTTGATTGAGGTCCTTGGCCTGGGTTAACAGCCCCAATCGATCAGTAAACCCTGGCTGAACAATTTAAACAGAGGATTTAGAATCTCCTCAGTTCAGGGGACTGACTCTGTGCTGACTGGTCACAGCCAGTGTACTGTGCACAAATAAATAAAGGGTGACTTGATGATGGGATACCAGCCTATGTGCACTTATTTCACCATAATACTGTCTTGTCGAAGGACTTTCCCTGTTGTCAAGGCACAGATGTGAAGTACTGGCCACTTGGGTAATATACCAGATATCTACTGTAGTGTGCGGAACGGACCACGAATTGCAGCAATCAGAAGCAGACAGAATTGAATTGGGAAGATGCTTTTCTGAAACAAGGCTGCTATCACATTTCCAACGCCCCTCCTCCAAGTCCCTCCTCCCTACCTTTTATCTTCTCCTGCTGAACACTCTCTGCTCATTCCTGAAGAAGGGCCTGTGCCCGAAACGTCGAATCTCCTGTTCCCTGGATGCTGCCTGACCTGCTGTGCTGTTCCAGCAATAAAGTTTCAACTTTGATCTCCAGCATCTGCAGACCTCACTTTCTCCTGCTTCTGTTTCTATCAGAGTTGGTATACAATGGCATACAAATGCTTCATTCAAGGTTAAAAATCATGCAATTATTTATTTTTTGGGGGAACTTTGGTCTATATACAACAAAAACAAGAAGTGTGCAAGCTAAATTTCCTAATATATACTAATGGTGACTCTGGTCTGACTGATAAGGCCACTAACGAATGTAGATTTATTAAATTGAAAAGTGTTGTAGCAGTGAATGTCATTTTAAATGGAGCCACTGTATGTAGTGGTTTCTTCCATAGGTGTGTCAGGTGACTATTTAAATGTGTTCCATCATAGCATTATAAATGTGGGGTTAGATTTGGTGCAATTTACAGGTCAAACCAGTTGAGTAACTTATTTGTGAAATTTTTAAATTAAAAGATAATATCTATCAAAATTCAATTTAGATGTAAGTAGTACAGTGCTGAAATATTAATTAATGCAATTACAGGAAAAACACGCAGTTCATTTTTGTAGTCTTTGATTCCTTAATCTTGAATTAATATCAACAGCACTTTTGGAAAAGCAAACTTAAAATCAGTGTCGGAAAATATATTATTATTAATGACTACCTAGGCCATATCGAACACTTTATTTTGCCCCAATCTTCTCATTGTCCTATAATTGATATGGTCTTCTGAATGTTAATGCTGTGTGTGATTCCGTAGACACTAATAGTTCATTCAAGCAACTTTACTGGAGACTACACTATGAGGAGGGATGCTCCAACATATGCACCTTTAAGATTCAAATTGCAACTGCAGATTTTAACGAACGCTCAAAAGAACTGTATTGTTTGTACCAAGTTACCGGAGTCCAGACTTAGACAGGAGCCTTTAGCATATTCATGTTGAGAGTGGAAAATTGCATCTTGAAAATTTAATTTAAGAAATGCTAAAATGATTAGATTAGATTCCCAACAGTGTGGAAACAGGCCCTTCGGCCCAACCAGTCCACACCGATCCTCCAAAGAGCAACCCACCGAGACCCATTTCCCTCTGACTAATGCACCTAGCACTATGGGCAGTTTAGCATGTCCAATTCACCTGACCAACACATCTTTGGACTGTGGGAGGAAACCCACGCAGACACAGGGAGAATGTGCAAACTCAACACAGACAGTCGCCTGAGGCTGGAATTGAACCTGGGACCTTCGTGCTATGAGGCAGCAGGGCTAACCACTGAGCCAGGGTGTTGCCTCTTTGAAGTGCCTGCTTTTTAGAAATGGAAGCCTCCTAATGCTTAGGCTCCAACACCTAGAAATCATGCATGTAGATGAAATTTTTAAATTATCTATCACTTGATATATATAAACAGAAGGTAGAAAATTAGGGTTCAGAAGTTTCTGTGAGGACATTACAGGCAAACATATATTTATCCTCATGTGGTATCCACACATGGATCTTCTAAACGGGGTAATAGGTGCTGTATTGTCTAAAAATATTAAGCCTTTCTCTAATGCTTATGCCTTGTCCTGAGGACAAAATGGCAGGTCCCACAAAAAAACAATTTACTTTGAATGAAACCTGTTCCCTCTAAGGCTATTACAAGATTAAAAATTATCCACCAACCATAGCATCAGACCTTCAAGATGATGTTGCTTGCCTAAAACCCTCCTTTTCTGAAGGTAGGAAATACCACTGCGTCAAACCATTGAATAGAAGTCTAACAAAGAAAACCCTCAAATCACCAGTTTGACTGCACAAAACTCAAAATGAAAATTTGCCCTAATAAAATGGACACTAGATTTTTTTTAAATACCCTTTAATACAGATACACTGTATGATGAATAGAGTGTAGGTTGTCAGAATTTGCAGGAGGACCTTGATCAGCTGGGGAAGTGGGCCAAGAAATGGCAAATGGAGTTCGATGTAGATAAATGTGAGGTCTTGCATTTTGGAAAGTCAAATCAAGGTAGGAGTTTCATGGTGAATGGTAGGGCCTTAAGTAATATAGTGGAACCAAGGGACCTTGGAGTTCAGGTGCATGTGTCTCTGAAAGTGGAGTCACAGGTGGATAGGGCAGTGAAGAAGGCTTTTGGCACACTGGCCTTTATCAGTCAGGGCATTGAGTATAGAAGCTGAGAAGTTATGTTGCAGTTGTGCAGGAAATTAGTGCGGCCATACTTGGAATATTGTGTTCAGTTTTGGTCACCTTGTTATAGGAAGGATGTTATTAAACTGGAAAGAATGCAAAAGAAATTTACAAGTATGTTTCCAGGACTCAGCGTTCTGAGCTATAGGGAGAAGTTGGACAAGCTAGGACGTTTTTCTTTAGACCATAGGAGACTGAAGGGGGATCTTATATAGATGTATAAGATCATGCGAGGCATGAATACAGTACCAGAGGGTATCAGTTTAAGGTTAGAGGGGAATGAATAAGAGAGAATCTGAGGAGCATCTTTTTTACACAGAGGGTGGTACGCATATGGAATGAGTTGCCAGCGGAAGTGGTTGAGGTGGGTACATTAACAAAATTTGAAAGGCATTTGGACAAATACATGGATAGGAAAGGTATAGAAGGATATGGGCCAAGTGCAGGGAAATGGGGTTAGCACAGATGGTCGGCATGGACCAGGTTAGGATAAAGGGTGTGTCTCCATGCTGTTGAACTCGATGACTCTCTATGGCTGTAACATTGATCACTGTTAGTGGCACAGCATTCCATACTCCAGTATCCCTTTCCACGAAGAAACATTGGAATCTTTTTCTTTGCATAAGTTCAGGTTTTCTTGGTTGTGGTTTCTTGTCTTTGCTTTACCTTCAATTGAATTGGTGTATGTGTATTTTTTGACTCTTCCTTTTCTCATTTCAAACAGTATTAAATCACCCCTTTGTGTTTGCCATTATGCCAAAAGCCAGACTAGTTTATATGCTTTCTGCTGTGTATCATAGCTACCAGGTGTGAATTAATTGTTGTAAATTTGCATTACAGTTTCTTCAGGGATATAACATCACTTCTGTGGTGCAGAGTACCCACTGCACCTAAGTGTTTCACATCCTGTTTAAAATAAAAAGTGATCATATAATCCAAATATTTGCCAATTCTTTGACAATACATAATGAAATTAACACCCGGAACCTTGCATCCTGAATGAATAGGAAAAGTGAAGTCAACTTTTATTTTAACTTATTTTAGAAATGCACAAAATAAATTACAATGATCTCCCTTTAGTCATGGTGTATAAAATAATCAATGGTAAAGATAATGTGTACTTGAAATATTCTTGAATAAATCGGGCTAATGGATTGTATGTTAAATGAGTGAGAATTAAATGTATAAAAACATCATTGCATAAAGCACATGAGTGTTTACTTTATTCATAATTGGGATTTAGGCACTCACTGTCAATTTTTATTTGTCCAGAAGGCAATTAAAAGTCAACTATATTGCCATAGTTCTGGAGTCAGGTGTAGGCCAGGCAAGAAAAGGATTTCCTACCCTAAAGGACACTAGTAAACCAGATGGGTTTTTATTACTTGCGCCCACACCTCCCCCCTTACTTCCCTCCAAGGCCCCAAGGGCTCCTTCCATATCCGCCACAAATTCACCTACACCTCCACACACATCATTTATTGCATCCGCTGCACCCGATGTGGCCTCCTCTACATTGGGGAGACAGGCCACCTACTTGCGGAACGTTTCAGAGAACACCTCTGGGACACCCGGACCAATCAACCCAACCACCCCATGGCTCAACACTTCAACTCCCCCTCCCACTCCACCAAGGACATGCAGGTCCTTGGAATCCTCCATCACCAGACCATAGCAACATGACGGTTGGAGGAAGAACGCCTCATCTTCCGCCTCTGTACCCTCCAACCACAAGGGATGAACTCAGATTTCTCCAGTTTCCTCATTTCCCCTCCCCCCACCTTGTCTCAGTCAAATCCCTCGAACTCAGCACCGCCTTCCTAACCTGCAATCTTCTTCCTGACCTCTCCGCCCCCAACCCCACTCCGGCTTATCACCCTCACTTTGACCCCCTTCCACCTATCGCATTTCCAATGCCCCTCCCCCAAGTCCCTCCCCCCTACCTTTTATCTTAGCCTCCTGGACACACTTTCCTCATTCCTGAAGAAGGGCTCATGCCCGAAACGTCGATTCTCCTCCTCCTTGGATGCTGCCTGACCTGCTGCGCTTTTCCAGCAACACATTTTCGGCTCTGATCTCCAACTTCTGCAGTCCTCACTTTCTCCTCAAGGGTTTTTATGACAGCAATACTTACATAGTTACCATTAACCCAACTTTTTAATCCCTTTTTTTATTGAATTCACACATCATCCATCATGGTGGGATTCAAACCCATGACCTCAGAACTGGGGTTCTGGATTACTAGTCCAGTGATATCACCACTACCCTGCCACCTTCACTTAAAATGCTCAACAATGTCACAGTAAAGCAGCAGAAACCAAAGCATTGAATCCAACTGAATGCTGAAATGCAGCAGTGATGAACAGAATCACTTCTTCCTGTATTTTATTTTCTAAGTAGTTCAGTGGATGTAAAGAATTTGTAAATCCTGTTTCAGTGTGGTTCCAGGGTGTCATTCCTTTTCTATTTGGACATTAAAATGTGTTACTGGAAAAGCGCAGCAGGTCAGGCAGCATCCAAGGAGCAGGAGAATCGATGTTTCGGGCATGAGCCCTTCTTCAGGCACTTTCTCCATTAAATTGGCTTACCTGGTTGAAGTTCAATTTTGATTTTCTATTCATAGTGTCGATTGTGAGGAGCATTTGGAGGAATGTCCTAAGCGACTGCTAGATGGCACACTGTATAGCATTCCGTTGGAAATGCTGAAGCCAGAAAGGAATGAGGAAACCATTTATATTTCACAATATTGACTGTAATGTGATTGGTTCTAGCAAAGGTTGACTGTTACCCAAGTGGATAGTGAAAATGTAGCATCAGTAGGAACCTAATTTCTGCAACGGGTATGAGTAATAACTTCGGAATTTGATGTGGGTGAGATTAATTCTGGAAATATTTTCTCAAGGTTTAATTTAAGCTGTCAGATTCTGACATAAACAGCCAGCACTTTTAAATTTTAAGAAGCCCTGTTAGCAGAAACTACCTGACAGCAGCAGTTGTCTGCCAATCAACTGAAAGTGAATGGGTATTGATTACTTTAGTTAAATTACTATTATTCAGTTAGTTACTTTAGTAAACGCTGACTTAGCAGTTGAAACTTGGGTGCAAGTCATCTGCTCTGTAGAAACATCGACAGGTTTCACTGTCACATCAAGTGACAAGGATGGAATTTGGCTATGTACAAGCAAACCTTGGAATTTTGATGTGGAGATGGAAGGAGGTGTGTGCTGATTTTTAAAATGAATTTTCAGTCTCTGGAAGTTGTTGGGTGTTCACAGCTTTAAGAGGTGAACAGGCAGCTGAGTTAACATTTTAAAATTCTAAGTGTGGACAGTACTTTAAACTGTTAGTGGTTGAATAGGTATTGAATTAAGTTTATAGTTTGACCAGTTAAACTACTTGGTTTAACTACAGACAAGCCATGAAGGATGTTCTTAAACTAGAAATCTAATTGTTTAAATGAAATGTGACACTTGTTGGTGTCCACCATGCTGTTAGTGTCATTCTAAATCATAAACCAGCCATTCAGTCAACTGAGCTAACCAACTACCACATATGCAGTAAAGGCAGAGTTAGATTTTGAGGAAATCAATGATTATGGGGGCAGGCAAGTAAATGGAAGTTGAGGTCTCAATCAAATCAACCATGATCTTATCCAGTGGTAGAATATGTTCAAGGGGCCGAATGGGCCTACAGTGTCTGCAGTAATTTAGTTTGAGGGAGTGTAGTGATGGATTTTGAATTATTAGTAATAGAACTTTTTTCCAAAGCTGGGTTTGTTTATAGTGCAGTTTAATAAATCGTTCTTCCTTGCCATATTCTTCCATAGAAGTATCTACAACTAATTAAAACTGAAAGAACTGTGGATGCTGGAAATCAAAAACAAAAACATAACCTACTAGGAAAGCTCAGCAGGTCTGGCAGCATCTGTGGTGAGAAATCAGAGTGAACGTTTCAGATCCAGTGACTCTTCCTCAGAATTCAGTGAAGTCGCTGGACCTGAAACATTAACTCTGATTTCTCTCCACAGATGCTGCCAGACCTGAGCTTATACAGCAATTTCTGTTTTTGTGCCAGCAATTAATACTAGGAAGATACATTTAATTTGAGACTTTAAAATTTAATCTTGGCTCATTTCTGCTCTGTGAATAAAGATTGGATTCACTGAATTAGATACGGCAAGGAACTACTTAACTCCAATTTAAAGCATGAGGAGATTTCCTGAAAGTTGTTTTTTATGCTTCTGTTGCACCCAGTTTGATGCTTCAAGGAAAAGTAACTTAAAGTAATGCTGGATTGCATTGCTGGCTTTCACTGTTGATATTTTACTCTGAAATGTCTCCATTTTGCATCCACGTTCCCCTCCTTAAAATTTATAGAAGTGAATTCTGTTTTATAGCCCAATATACATATTTTCTTTACAGACCTCTGTTACAGATAAAGTCTGTTCTGAGTTAAACCTTTTTTTCTTATATGAAGAGTATTTGTAAATATCATGGACTGGACAAACTGGAGGATCTGATCAGTGATTCAACAGTCATGTTGAGGCTTACAAAAAAACAGAATCAGTCGGGTAAGTTATTGAAAGACAAACATTACCACGATGTTCTATACCAGTCTGAATTTGATCTCTGGAGAGGATAAGAATCAATAAAATTCAATTTACAAAGGGGGAAAAAGAAATTCAGACTTTTCTTTGGGGGAAAAATGAACATTATTTCCAGTACCTCCAGTTTTGGTTTCGGGAGTTTTGATGAGGAGTAGTACCACTCTGCAGACAGCAGAATCTAACATTTGGGTTGAATTTAATTACTTTGAATTTGTTATTTTCAGGTCCTGTTCTCAATGTCATCCCCTCTGTGTGCTCCAGAGTCTTCTCTGACACGGTGGCACAGTGGTTAGCACTGCTGCCTCACAGCGCCAGAGACCTGGGTTCAATTCCCGCCTCGGGCGACTGACTGTGTGGAGTTTGCACGTTCTCCCCGTGTCTGCGTGGGTTTCCTCCGGGTGCTCCGGTTTCCTCCCATAGTCCAAAGACGTGTGGGTCAGGTGAATTGGCCATGCTAAATTGCCCGTAGTGTTAGGTAAGGTGTAAATGTAGGGGTATGGGTGGGTTGCGCTTCGGCGGGTCGGTGTGGACTTGTTGGGCCGAAGGGCCTGTTTCCACACTGTATGTAATCTAATCTAATCTAATCTAAAACAGTCTATTTATAGAATTGAAGTCATACTTGATCTCAGGATGAATTAAAATTCACACCATCATTTATGTCTGTTTGTTTCGTCCTACCTAACATTACTTGACTTAACACTTGGCTCAGCTTTTCAGTTATTGAAACCCTCATTCATGCCTTAGTTACTTCTAGGCGTGGTTATTAAGTTTGCAGATGACACCAAAATAGGCAATATCAAGAGGAAGTTTATCAGAAATTGCAGCAGAACCCTGATCAGCTGGCGAAGTGAACCGAGAAATGGCAAATGGAGTTTAATGTAGATAAGTGTGAGGTCCTGCATTTTGGAAAGTCAAATCAAGACAGGAGTTTCATGGTGAATGGTAGGGCCTTACGTAATGTAGTGGAACAGAGGGACCTTGGAGTTCCGGTGCATGTTTCTCTTAAAGTGGAGTCACAGGTAGAAGGGCAATGAAGAAAGCTTTTGGCACACTGGCCTTTATCAGTCAGGGCACTGAGTATTGAAGTTGTGATATTATGTTGCATTTGTGCAGGACGTTGGTGAGGCAACACTTGGAGTACTGTGTTCAATTTTGATCACCTTGTTACAGGAAGGATGTTATTAAACTGGAAAGAATACAGAAGAAATTTACAAGGATGCCTCAAGAGACTGAGTTATGGGGAGAGGTTGGACAAGTTAAGACTTTTTTCTTTTAGAGCATTGGAGACTATGGGGGATCTTATAGAAGTGTATAAGATCATGAGAGGCATGAATCGGGTGAATGCATTCAGGTCTTTTTCCCAGGGATGGGGAATCAAGGACTAGAGGGCATTAGATTAGAGGGGAAAGAATAAAAGGAAACCTGAGGGGCAACTTTTTTGCACAGAAGGTGGTACTCATATGGAATGAGCTGCCAGCAGAATTGGTTGAAGTAGGTACATTAACAACATTTAAAAGGCATTCGGTCAGATATATGGATAGGAAGGGTTTAGAAGGATATTGGCCAAGTGCAGGGAAACGAGGTGAGTGTGGATGGACCAGTTTGGGCCAAAGGGCTTGTCTCCGTGCTGTAGGACTCTATGGCCCTAGATTCAACTATTCCAACACACTCTTAGCTAGTCTCCCATGTTCTACCCCAGGCGACTGACTGTGTGGAGTTTGCACATTCTCCCATGTCTGCGTGGGTTTCCTCCGGGTGCTCAGGTTTCCTCCCACAGTCCAAAAATGTGTAGGTTAGGTGAATTGGCCATGCTAAATTGCCCATAGTGTAAGGTGAAAGGGTAAATGTAGGGGAGTGGGTCTGGGTGGGTTGCGTTTCAGCGGGTTGGTGTGGACTTGTTGGGCCGAAGGGCCTGTTTCCATGCTGTAAGTAATCTAAAAAAAATCTAAAAAATTGGAAGTCACCAGAAATTTGGCCCTGTACTGACCCAAAGCAAATCGCAATCCATAACAAACTCTCCGATTGCTGACCTACATTCGCTCCAAGTCAAGCAACATCTTGACTGTAAAATTCTCATTCTTGTTTGTAGGTCTTTCCACAGCCTGGTCTCTCCTCTCTCAGTAATTTCCTTTTCATAACAGTTATATGTTGGTTGATCACTTACTGTTGCAATTAGGCAAAGAATTAGTTTTAGATTAAACCCTTGGGGCCCAGTAAAAAAAAAATCATACATTGTTCCATCCATAAACTTGGATTTAATGTTGAATAAATTGAGCATCAATTTGTATTAGCATTCAAAAAATTTCAAACAAGAACAATAATTTTGATTCTTCAGTAAAGGCAAAACTCCACAAAAGTCTTAATTTTGACATCTGAAGGTGACAATTTAAGAGTGAACCCCAAATAACTGTACAGTACAGCAAATAACTATGTAAAAACAAAGAATTTGGAAAAATTCCATTGGTTTCTTTAATGATTACAGTTTTGTAGTAATGGAAATGTGAATTCTGTTGTAGAGCATGTGTCAAGAAACAAACAACTCATTTGCAGCACAGAGTAAATTTTGTGGGGAACCATGACTGAGCTGTTGAGGTGAGGGCTGACCCACTATCGTGATGTCTGGCCTCTGGAACAGCATTACTCACTTTAATGTTGAGACTTTCCTCCTTTCTCAGGAGGACATCCTGCCCATGAGAGCTGCCAGTCAATCCAGTTGACTGATCCCAGTGGCATCAGATGGGTGTTACACCTGCTCCTGGGACTACAGACAAGTGACTGCGGGGTCATGTTTAAGAAGCAAAGGGAGAAGGTTAAACCGGATTTGTTGACACCCCATATGACTGTGAAGGGCCTAGTTTCCCCCATTGCCTGAGAGTAGGTGTTTGCTGGATACTTTGCATGTCATGGACCATTCTGCCACAGGCAAAATACTAGTATGGAAGGAAAAGACTCTTATGTGGTTATTATTTGGAATAATAAGTGACTCAAAGGGCCTCAACTCTTCACCAACTCCCCCCCCCCAAAAAATAAACACACACACACACAATTCCTCTCCCCTGCCCCTTGTACAACTTTATATGGGACAGCAGGCACACACTCTCCAAATCCGAACCCGAGCCCTGGCAGGGGAGCATGAAATCCGGCTCGTAAAATCAACCAATGATTTCGTGCATGTTGGTCTTGATGCATTAGTGGGCTGAAATTGCATCACGTGCGTAAAATCAACTGGCTTTAAATTGACTGTTCTCCCCTCATTCTAGCTGCTTATTCTGGTTTAGCTTCTGAATGTTGCAGCCTTTCTCTACAACCTTTCCAGACTAACAGGAAACCAACAATTCATAGGCATTTAAACTGGCTGGAGCCAAGCCATTTAACATGTCAGCCTAAAAATAAGCAGTTTATATTTGATATAGCAAACAGTGAAATGGAATAGTTGGTGCTAATTTAGTGAATAGTCGAAAGTATGTCACTTATAATTGCAGTGCATCAGCCATTCAAATACCATGGTTTACATTATCCCTGAGGATTGCTAACCCTCCTACTTTAGAACAGCATAAGGCTTTAAACATTTAACAGTCACTGTCCTGCCCCCACTCTCTCAGAACTGCACACACTGTAGAGAAGCCACTGACTCCATGACATCATCCCTTGCTGCTGCAGAATGGTAGGCCATTGTTTCGGGGTGCATGGAAACAGTCAGCAGAAAGCTGAGAGACTCTGTGGAGCTGAAGGGGCAGTCTTTAGAGATGGAACAGGGAGAGTATTGGTTATTAGAATACTTGGAGCGGGAAGGGGCAAAAGTAACAGTAGAATGAGGTTTGCGGAATTGCAGACAAGTTGGAAAGTGACAGGGACTGAGGCCAGTAGAGAGAGAGCAAACTGAGGGATTGGAGCTTGGAGAAGGATTTGGGCATGAGCAGATGAGGAAAGGAAGCATAGGGAGAGGTTGACAATTAGTGACTGCTTGCGCAAGAGCAACAAGAGCTGCCAACACATGAACAGACTAATAGCCATAACATCACCGGAACAGACCTTTCAGCCCATTTAAGAGCTTGTTCTCTCTAAGTTAGTCAAACTGGTTCTATTCTCTCACACTATCCATGTAACCCTGCAAGTTTGTTTCTTTCAAATTATTTGCACATTCTGTTGTGAAGAACTGTGTAAAATATCTGTTCAATTCATCTGCTATTTTATTTTTCATTATTATTTCCAGTCTCTCTTTCTGTAGGACCAGCATTCACAGTAATGATTTTCGTTCTGAAAATACTTGCAGAAACTGTTCCCTGCTTTTATATTTCTGGCTAGCTTTCTCTTATTGTTTTCATCTCCTTGTTCATTTCTTAGACTTTGTTCTTTTTATATTATTTCAAATTTTCTGCTCTGCCTTCTGTCTTTGCACTACAATATGATTTTTTTGAAACTATTTCTAACGTTTCTAGTTAACTATGGATGGTTCTTTTTTTTAACTCACTCGAATATTTCTTTCTTGAATTCTGAAATATCCCCTTAACTGTCTGCCAATGCATCTCCATTGACCTAGCCTTTAAACTAAATATGCCATTTCACTTTAGCCAGCTCTGATTTCCTGCCCTCATAATTGCCCTTGTTTAAGTTTTTTGTTAAAATATGTCAAGGACTTACTCTCTTTCCCCTCCCCCGAAACTGAACGTAAAGTTCAATAATATTATGGTCCCTCCTCCCTAGGAGAACCTACACTAAGGTTGTTAACCCTATCTTGTACAATACCAGGTCTGATATAGACTGCTCTCTGGTTAATATCAGCATGGGTAAAAACAATGACTGCAGATGCTGGAAACAAAGTCTAGATTAGAATGTTGCTGGAAGAGCACAGCAGTTCAGGCAGCATCCAAGGAGCAGTAAAATCGACGTTACGGGCAAAAGCCCTTCATCATGAATACAGGCAGAGAGCCTGAAGGGTGGAGAGATAAATGAGAGGAGGGTAGGGGTGAGGAGAAAGTAGCATAGAGTACAATAGGTGAGTGGGGGAGCGGATGAAGGTGATAGGTCGGGGGGGTGGAGTGGATAGGTGGAAAAGAAGATAGGCAGGTGGGACAAGTCATGGGGACAGTGCTGACCTGGAAGTTTGGAACTGGAGTGAGGTGGGGGTAGGGGAAATGTGGAAACTGTTGAAGTCCACATTGATGCCCTGGGGTTGAAATGTTCCGAGGCGGAAGATGAGGCGTTCTTCCTCCAGGCGTCTGGTGGTGAGGGAGCAGCGGTGAAGGAGGCCCAGGACCTCCATGTCCTCGGCAGAGTGGGAGGGGGAGTTGAAATGTTGGGCCACAGGGCGGTGTGGTTGATTGTTGCAGGTGTCCCAGAGATGTTCCCTAAAGCGCTCTGCTAGGAGGCGTCCAGTCTCCCCAATGTAGAGGAGACCGCATCGGGAGCAACGGGTACAATAAATGATATTGGTGGATGTGCAGGTAAAACTTTAATGGATGTGGAAGGCTCCTTTAGGGCCTTGGATGGAGGTGAGGGAGGAGGTGTGGGCGCAGGTTTTACAATTCTTGCGGTGGCAGGGGAAGGTGCCAGGATGGGAGGGTGGGTTGTAGGGGGGCGTGGACCTGACCAGGTAGTCACGGTGGGAACGGTCTTTGCAGAAGGCGGAAAGGGGTGGGGAGGGAAATATAGTGGGGTCCGTTTGGAGGTGGTGGAAATGTTGGCGGATGATTTGGTTTATGCGAAGATTGGTAGGGTGTAAGGTGAGCACTGGGGACGTTCTGTCCTTGTTACAGTTGGAGGGGTCAGGTCTGAGGGTGGAGGTGCGGGATGTGGACGAGATGCATTGGAGGGCATCTTTAACCACGTGGGAAGGGAAATTGCGGTCTCTAAAGAAGGAGGCCATCTGGTGTGTTCTGTGGTGGAACTGTTCCTCCTGGGAGCAGATATGGCTGAGGCGGAGGAATTGGGAATACGGAATGGCATTTTTGCAGGAGGTAGGGTGGAAAGAGGTGTAATCCAGGTAGCTGTGGGAGTTGGTGGGTTTGTAAAAAATGTCGGTGTCAAGTCGGTCGTCATTAATGGAGATGGAAAGGTCCAGGAAGGGGAGGGAGGGGTCAGAGATGGTCCAGGTAAATTTAAGGTCATGTGCTGTTCTGAGAAACAATCTTAAATATTCTGTATGAATTACTTATCTAGGATACCTTTGCTCATCTGATTTTTCTAATCTTTGTGGATTGAAATCTCGCATTATGATGCTGATCATGCCATTCTGACAAGCTCCCATTATTTCTCCTTTTATGTTCCACTCTTATGCATGGTTACTGTTAGGTGCCAGTGCATTACTCCTACAACTGACTTTTTGCCTTTACCATTTCTCATCTCTTCCCGTTTCCTAAATTTATGTCAGCCCTCTCTATGGTGCCCAATTCTATCATTAACTAGCAGATCCACCTCCCTACCTTTCCCTGGCTTCCCATCCTTCCTAACTTAAATTTATATACAACTCTTTTGATTGCTTACCCACCAACTATCAGAATTCTATTGATGACTTTGGCATATGCTGACTAGTGTGTGAAACTCAAATGTAGGTTTACTCAAAATGAATTTCCCATTGCAGAAATGTCACCTTCTCATACAATCTGAATCAGCTGATAATCTGACTTGTGCAGTAATACTATCTGTTTTTATTTATTTTAGTTAACGTAATGGTCATTCACTTAAGCAAAGTGAATTTCATTGTGGATTGTCTTTAACCACAGAACAGATGTTTACTACACAAAAGACAAAAATCCAACCATGCAGATGTAAACTTCGAAAAAATTTAAAACAACTAGTAAAACAAAGTTTCAACCTATTTTCCAACACCATCATTTCACAGCATCTCAAATCTGGAGAAATGACACATCTGTGTTGAATATTTAGGTTTGACTTAACTGATTCACCTCTGGTTTGTCCTGTGAACTGTTGAGTTCTCACATGAATTCCCATAGAGTTGGTCCTGAGGTGGCTTGGGTTCAAGTCTCTCCTGTTTCGCAGGTGTAGAATAATGTCCCTAAACAGGTTAAATAGAAGAATCTAAAATCCTGTGGATTTCTAACCAAACATTCCTGATCTGGAAATTGAACAAACCTAATTTTATTTTGTACTGAGGTTACTTATTCCCTTAACTGCTCTGAAAAACTCCTTTCTAGGAGTGAATCTGGTTTTAATCCTAGTCAGATCTCCTTAAAACTGTCCTGAAAACTTTTAATCTCTGTTTTCAGAACGAAAAATTGATCCTTGCTTGTTTAAAACTGTAAGCTAACTAATGGCTTTTAATGTTTTACTCCACTTATCGTAAATACCCCAATATAAGCTATTTTCCTTCAACACTGGGGTTTCCCTGCTATATAACACAGACTGGATTGGGTCACTGTTTGAAAGATCATCTGACCTAGTTTTTTTTTAAAACAGCACCCTTCACAGAAGTATCCATCACTATTTTAAATTCAACTTTTAAGGATGACAATAATGTCTGAGTCTGATCAACAGACTGAGGAAGGTGAAAATTTCCAGAGAAGAATGAAGAGTCATCTCGCCATTGCTACTTTCCTGAAATCTGCCCTAGCTTAGAAGCAGTTTAACATCAGCACTAAAATAGGGTCTGATCTGAACAAAAATCACAACTTTATTCTCCAGAGAGTTAGGAATACAGGAATTGGAGTAGGCAGTTCAGCCCTTCAAGCATGGTCTGCTGCTTAATAAGATCATGACTGATCCGTGGCCTAACTCCATATGGCTGCCTTGAGCACAAATCCCTTGCCTTCTATTGATTCTAAAAGCAGATTGTAACCCTGGCTCAACTGAGTTTATAATACTAATGAGTGAGGCTTACATTAATAGTTTAAATGCACTCAAATTTCATTTAAGTTGCCTCCAATTTGAAATTTGTTCACTTTAATCAAACTGTCTTTTCAGTTTTTGTTCACTAAGCGTCTAATAACAATCTCTCACATTCTTTTGGATAGCTGAATAGATGGTGACTTTATACAGAAATTGTTTTGTTCCTGCCTTTTAGCTGTATACACCCCAGTGCTAATGATGAACTGGTTTGTGTTTTTTGTTTCAGATTCCTTCAGCACTACATAAACAGGAATATTTTCAATAGTGAATATTGACAACTAGTGTCCATATTTGCACAGAAATGTTTCCATGTATCTCCCATTTGTACTTTATCGGCTGGCTGCAAAATAGTTTCTATTTCACAGTGCTACAGAGGTATATTAAAACTGAGGTCAGAATTCAGCTTCCTGGACAGTAGCAGTGACCTGTTTAAGGATGCAGTTTTTCTTTTCATTCTTGGAATATGAGCATGATGGTAAGAACAGCATTTATTGTTGATCCCTTGAGAAGTGATAATGTGTTGCTGCTTTGAACCACTGTAAGACAAAGAAGTGGAAGCAAGGCCATTCGGCCCTTCAAGTCCACTCCACCATTTAATCATGGCTGATGGATGCTCCAACTCCACTTACCCGCACTCTCCCCAGAGCCCTTAATTCTTTGCGAGATCAAGAATTTATCAATCTCTGCCTTGAAGACACCCAACTTCCCAGCCTCCACTGCGCTCCATGGCAATGAATTCCACAGGCCCACTGCTCTCCGGCTGAAGAAATGTCTCCTCATTTCCGTTCTAAAT
Source organism: Chiloscyllium plagiosum (assembly GCF_037043375.1). Taxonomy (NCBI): domain Eukaryota; kingdom Metazoa; phylum Chordata; class Chondrichthyes; order Orectolobiformes; family Hemiscylliidae; genus Chiloscyllium; species Chiloscyllium plagiosum. The sequence goes on from NW_028270142.1 coordinate 379,823, forward strand.
TGACCCCCTCTAATTTTAAGGCTGTGCCCATGGGTCCTAATTTCCCCGCCTAATATAAACAACTTCCCAGCGTCCACCCTTTCTAAGCCATGCATTATCTTATAAGTTTCTATTAGATCTCCCCATAACCTTCTAAACTCTAATGAATACAATCCCAGGATCCTCAGCCAATCATCATATGTTAGGCCTCCTATTCCAGGGATCATCTGTGTGAATCTCTGCTGGACACGCTCCAGTGCCAGTATGTCCTTCCTGAGGTGTGGGGCCCAAAAATGGACACAGTATTCTAAATGGGGCCTAACTAGAGCTTTATAAAGTCTCAGAAGCAAGTTGCTGCTTTTATATTCCAACCCTGTAGTTCATGGACAGAAGGTGCACACACTATGCTTTTAGAAAGAATATTCCAGGATTTGACCATTTTACTCGATTCACAGTGGGGAGTACAAATTAGACAAACTGTGTTGGTAAAATGCTTGAGCCAGCTAGATATTCTGAAGACTTTAAGAAAATCACAATTTGGAGTCATGTTGTTTGAGAAAATGAATATCTTGATCGCATTTTCAGTACATTCAAAGTCGATGGGCTGTATGCAGAGTTCCAACCTTTTATTCTGTAAAGCAGATCCACTGGCACAACTAGTGGTATAGCTCATGGCTGCATCTGCTGTACAAATCAGAAAGAGTCTTTGACTTAAATTTGATCAGACCAATCTGCTTAATCTCCTCTTCGTTACACCATTTTAATATCCTCACCTTTTAATGAGTTATCAGACCAATTTTATCTATCTCAGTAAGCACTTAAAACATAGGGGCCAATCAAAATCAAGAAGCCTCAGGCACTCCCATTGCTGGCTGAGGTGCAGTGTGGTGAGAAATAAGTCAAGTTATATATTATTACCTTTATCCTAAAGGCATTATCACTATAAAATGCAAGTTGATGTTTAGGAATATTCTTCAAATTATGCTATCATGTTCACTGGGGCAAAATCACCCCTGAAATAGTGACTTCAGTACTTTGCAAAAATTTGTTTTTTGTTGGCATGAATATGTTCTGCTTCAATCAGCATTGCTCTTTATTTAACATTCAGGAATACTGTTCCATTTTATTGGAGTCATTTGCCATTGTCTTTGACACCATAAAGGTAAATACAATAGATACAAGAATACGATGTGTGGAATCTGTATTTCAATAAGGTCATTGTCAATTCTAGTTAACATTTGCTTAATGCTCATTTCTGTGTACACAATTTTTCTTAGTTTATGGAAAATAATCTATTTAAAGCTCTTTAAAAAAATAGAGAGAGAGAGAGACGATTCCTGTCAATGTGTCCTGCTAACATTGGCAAGGACTTCTGACATTGTTGAATTTGCTGTGGTGGCTGCCTCAGTTTTGCACGTAGGAATGTGACTGCAAAACAAAGTTGCACATTTCCAAGATGTGTTTCATGGGAGACTAGATTTTGGCAGAGTTGACTATGTCAAACTGATGCATTATTTCCACTCCTTTTAAGTAAGATCCAAAGCCCGTAATACTTGCAGCTGCTGCTTTCCTGATGAAACCAACTTTTATTTTACTTTTCTAATACCTCAAAATGCACATAAACTGTATTTCACATTTTCAGGATAAATTCATTTCAGCAAATTAGAACATTGAATTGTACAGCACAAGTCCACTGTGTCTCTACCAACCATGATGCCATTCTAAACTAATCCTATTTGCCTGCACGTGGTCCATGTCCCTCTATTCCCTGCCTAAATATTACTATTGCATCTGCTTCCACCACCTCCCTTGGCAGTGTGTTGCAGGCAATATCACACTCTGTGTAAAAAAAAACTTTCCCTGCACATCTCCTTTAAACTTGATTTGCTTTAATTTATTATTGTCACATGTGCTGAGATATGTTGAAAAGTATTTTAATCTAAAACCTATGTCCTCTCATAAGACACTTGATTTGATTTATTATTGTCACATGTATCTAGATACAGTGAAAATTTTGTTTTTGCACACAGTACAAGCAAATCATACCTTATAAAAGTGCATTAGGGTAATAGATCAGAGCAAAAAATGCAATGTTATAGTTGCAGAGAAGGTGCACAAAGAGAGAGATCAACATTAAATTTGAAATTTGAGAGGGTCTATTCAGAAGTCTAATGTCAGCAGGTAAGAAGCTGTTTGTGAATCTGTTGGTACAGGTGTTTAAGCTATTGTACCTTCTGCCAGATGGAACAGGTTGGAAGAGATTATAACTGGGGTGTGGGATGGGTCTTTAATAATGCTGGCTGCCTTTCCATGGCAACGAGAAGTATAGATGGAGTCAGTGGATGGAAGGTTGGCTCCTATGATAGTCTGGGCTGCATTCACAACTTGCTGTAGTTCTTTATGGTCCTGGGCAGAGCAGTTGCCATACCAGGCTGTTATGCACCCGGACAGTATGCTTTCTATGGTGCAGTTATAAAAGTTGGTGAGGATCCTTTGGACATGCCAAATTTCCTTAGCCCCCTGAGGACGAAGAAGCATTGTTGTGCCTTCTTGACCATTACATTTACATGGGTGGTTCAAGGCAGGTTTTTGGTCATCGTCATTCCAAGGAACAAGATACTCTCTACCCTCTCCACCTCAGCTCCATTGATGCAGATTAGGGCGTGTCCTCCTCCTTGCTTTCTGAAGTCAGTGGTCAGCCCTTTAGCTTTGCTGACATTGAGGGAAAGATAGTTATCTTTACATCACATCGCCAAGCACTCTACCTCTTTAATGAATTTTGTCTTGTCATTGTTTGATATCTGACCTTCAACGGTGGTGTCATCAGCAAACCATCAGTAGATGGAGTTCAGATGAAATTTGGCCACACAATTATGAGTGCACAGGGAGTACAATGAAGGCCTGTCTCCACAGCCTTGCAAGGTGCTGGTGTTGAGAATTATCATGGAGGAGATGCTGTTCCCAATCCTTACTGATTGTGGTCTATGGGTCAGGAATTTGATGATCCAGTTGCAGAGGGTGGAGCAGAGACCTAGGTCTTGGAGTTTGGAGATTAGTTTGTTTGGGATTATAATGTTGAAGTCAGCTGAGTAGTTGATAATTAGAAGTCTGACATAGGTATCCTTAATATCCAGATATTTCAGGGATGAATGTAGGGCTAGGGAAATGGCATCTACCATGGACCTGTTGTGCCATTACTGTTGTACCAGTAGGCAGGCTGGGAGGCTAAAGTTGATGTGAGCCATGACTAACCTCTCGAAGCCCTTCATAACTACAGAAGTAGAGCCATTGGGTAATGGACATTGAGGCACGTTTCATGTGTTTTGTTTGGTTACGGGGATGATGGTAGTCTCCTTGAAGCAGCTGTGGACTTCAGGTTGTAGCAAGCAAAGATTAAAGGTGAATACTCCCGCCAACTGGTTTGCACAGGATCTGAGTGCACAGCCGGGACCAAAACTTAAATCTGCAACATGAGTTGCCAACTTTTATACTCAATGATCCAACCAATGAAGGTGAGCATGCCATTTGCCTTCTTTAACATCTTATCCACTTGTGTTGCCATTTTCAGAGAGCAATGGACTTGCACCTCCAGACCCTCTCTTTGACAATGCTCCTAAAGGTTCTGCCATTTACTGTATACTTTCCTATTGCATTAGATATCCCGATTTCACTTGTCCAAAGTAAACTCTGCCTGCCATTTCTTCGTCTTACTTTCCAACCAATCCATATCTTTCTATTTCCTTTGGTAACCTTATTCACTATCCCCGCCTCCACCAATTTTTGTGTTATCTGCAACCACATTAATCAGATCACCAACATTTCAACCTAACCAGGAGTTAGCACTGCTGCCTCACAGCACCACCCTCGGGCAATTGTCTTGTGTGGAGTTTGTATGTTCTCCCTGTGTCTGCTTGGATTTTCTTCAGTTTCTTCCCACAGGTATGCAGGTTTGGTGGATTGGCCATGGTAACACTGAACTCATCTCTACCACTCAGCATGCTCCTGCCCCACTGAACTCATCTCTACCACCCCATCATGGTAACTTGCCCTGTACTGTCCAGGGATATGTAGGTTGGGGAGTTAGCCATGGGAAATGCAGGATTACAGGGATAGGATGCTGTTCGGAGGGTCAGTGCTGATTCAATGGCCTCTCTCTGCACTGTACAGATTCTATGAATCCATTATTTCCTGGATCTCTGGATTGACAGTCAAGTGATAATACCATTAGGCCATCGCCACCACCGCCACCCATGCCCAGATTAGATTTTAACTAATTTAACTAATATTTACTGTTAGCAGTTTGATGACCATTGAATATAGATATCAGATTATTGACTATTTATTATCAGTTATCAGATTATTGAATGTAGTTATCAGATTTGATAAAATAGATTATTTTTGCAAAAATGGATACAATCCGATATCTGTATCTATGTCACTAACATTTTACATCCACGGGTGATTTCACGATACTTTGATAATGTATTCTGAACGATCTAACTGCTATCACCCGTCTGAAAGGAGAACATCCAGATATCAGGGCTCCAGTGGGCATCTCTTCCACATTTATGAAAATACATTTTAATATGGACAGTTTGCAAATATCCACCATGACTCTAACAAACAGACCCAGATAACAGATGTAAGATTTGCTCCTGTTTATACCATAGCCTAGATTGCACCAAACACTAGTTTGAAAGAGTTGTGTTCTTAATTTAAATCAAATTTCTAATAGGAAGCAATGAGCATTCATGCAGCAGTCTATGAATCAGAAGCTGTTCTATTCTAAAATTTAACACACTTCATGCCAATACGATATTTTAATGTGGAAGCAGCAACGTGAGATAAAGATAGTATTTGTTTTCATTTTGAAGTCAGTCCAGATTAGTTTTTCCATGACACATGATCAGAGTATTCTGATTTGACCCCAGGGAGACACTGTTTCACTTGTGTATGACTTTCATTCGGCATCTTCATCTTAATGCTAAATCCACAGGAACACTGCCTGCTCAATACATCTGCACAAAACAAATTTACTGAATATTAACTGCTTATTATTTTTAGCAATCTTCCATAATATATACATATATGACATAAGCAGAGTTTTAACACTGGGTATTACTAACATTAATTATCCTTTTAGTTGAAATTTGATAACCTTTACTTAGGTTGTGATCTGTTATTCAGGGACTTTTTTAAGATCAGTGCCATGCGTTCTTTCCTAATGTTTATTCTGTTTGTGTAAGGTGAGGAACAAAACAAGTACACATGCACAGCTTTGGCTTTGATATCATGCATTTGGTTTATAGGTTTGTTTGGATTTTGTACATTTGTTTCCTGCTAAATTGATAAAGCCAGATATTTATTCTGTGCAATTCTCTTTAATTTATTATACAGCCTGATGAATTGGAACAACTGCTTACGCACAGTGTTTTAAATAATGATTTGTTTACTATTGGGGCTAATACATGTCCTCAAGGTGCACCAGGGCAATTTTAGCCAATTACATAATTTAGAAGTGCCATCATTGTTGTATTCTAGGGAAACACAGCAACAAATCTGCATGCAGCATGAGACATGATGATGGGGCTCTGGCTTCTCAATTTTGCCGAGGTCTGATGAAATTACTTGCTACATTTTTTCAAAAATGGCGGAGCAAATTGATTCTGGAAAGGCAAAGTCTGCAACTCATGTTTTGTTTTCCAGAATTTTGTAAATTTCAATGTGATCACCTCTGATTCTACTTGACATCTGAGCAGGTGGTTTGGCCCAATCAACCCTTCATCACTAGACAGCCTTCTCCTCTCATTGATTAATGTAGTGAATCTTTTGCCTATTGCGTCCAATGCAAATATATCCTCCAGGCTGCAAGGCTCTTCCATTTTGTTCATCTGACCAAACCAGGAAAACATCCTTTCCTTGTTTAGCACTAACCTGCTCAATATGTTTGCTCCAGAAAATTGCTTCATTGGTGATTTTGTCTTTCCAGGGTATGCTGTCGATGTATTATAGACATTGGTGGTGGACACTCTTGTGTTGTGTCTCTTGGTAGTTGTATGTTGCCCAGCTTTTGCAGCTGTACAGCAGTATTCTTGGGATACAGATCAATTAAATAAGCACCTTGAGCCTTTTTTCCAATTTTAAGCTATTTTTTCCATTTCTGTTTTGAAGCCAATAGCTTTATTAATTTGAACATGGATGAATTAAATAGCACATTGAGAACCTGGTACTTTACCTTGTCTTGTATAGTGTGGAGTATAGACAAACTGTGATGAGTAGATTGAGGGAGGGCAAGAGCATGGGAGGGTGGTGGTAAGCTGAAAGTAAGTGAGAGGACTGAGAAGTGACGAGGTGGCAAAGAGACATTGGGGGGACGAGAGACTGCCAGAGAAAATAGCAAACAGTTGAAGAGAGAGGGACTTTGGCAGTTAACTTGTAACAAAAGTCATGAAGCAGTTGCAGGCATGGAATAATAGGTAGACAGGAAAGATCAGCAGGTGGTATACAGGTCGAGATAGTGAACAAGCAGATGCTAAGGGAAATAGACAACAGAAAAATTAGACAATATACGGCAAATACTGTTCATTGGAATCAATAAAGATATATCAGTGTTACCCTTAAAGATGAAGATAGGAAGCATAAATATTTTGCTTGGTGTTCACAATAAATTGTATAAAAATGTTAAATTAGCGTCAGCCACATCATTTATTATCTCAATAAATTTATTAAATCACTGCTTTGCACTAGGAACAGGGTAACTATCAGAAATTGCACTCGAGCTCCGGGAAATCCAGCCAGCAGTGCCATAGAAGATCCGTGATTGTGAGCTATGTCTCCAATTCTTTTGCATAATCATTATTCGCACATCAATAAAGCCCTTTCTGCAGAAATCCGTCACAAGCTTGACACACTTTCTCTGGGTGAATCAATTATTTTGGTTCAAAATAATTCAATTTTACATGATTTTCTCCAGCCATTAGTTGTTTGATTTGGTAAAGATGAAAATGCTTTGACAAGAAGACATTGCTGATATTTTACATTACAAAGATCATTTGTGGTTTTAATTTCAATTTTGTTTTATTGAATTGCTGCACAAGTAAATCTCAACAGTAAAGGCAGAATGTCATATCTGCAACAGCTTAGCCTTAAAGTTACGCTTAATAGTACTTCTGTTAATAGAATTTCATAAAAGCAGATCAAACAGTCAAGTTCAAATATTTAATTTGAAGCCTTTTTATGTTTCCACAGCTCCACTTAAGTTTCGTTATTTTTAATGTCCTGACTTGGAGGAGCTGGTGTTGGACGGGAGTGTACAAAGTTAGAAATCGCACAACACCAGGTTATAGTCCAACAGGTTTATTTGGAAGCACTAGCTTTCAGAGCGCTGCTCCTTCATCAGGTGATTCAACCTGTGCTTCGAAAGTTAGTGCCTCCAAATAAACCTGTTGGACTATAACCTGGTGTTGTGTGATTTTTAAATATCCTGAGTACACTTGTTGAGTTGATTAACTAAGAGTCGTAAGCTTGTCATATTTACCTTTGGGTGCAAAGAAATCATTAAAAATGTAACCAGTAATCTAATTAGTTGACAAGGTTATTTGACTTCTGATTAAATTGGCCACCTAGTTTAAATCTTGTTGTGCTGTACCTTTTGGTACAAGAGTGTAATTATACAGTTCTGTGCCGTTCCCCATTTCTCCAATAACCAATAGTTATTTGTCTCAAGAATTCTGTACAAGACACTTTCTAATTGTTGGGCAGATTCATAAAAACAGTGCACGCCAAAATAGGCAGCAATGCTTATTTTGCTCGATCACATGATCGGCAAGGAATGAGAACTGAGATGACCAATCAAATTTATTCTGTATTGGCATTGACCATATGGCCTCCTAATAAAATGTTGAATACTTATCTCAATGCCTTGTTTGAATACAAAGTTAAAAATCACACAACACCAGGTTATAGTCCAGCAGGTTTAATTGGAAGAACACTAGCTTTCGGAGCGACGCTCCTTCATCAGGTGATTGTGGAGGGCTCGATCGTAACACAGAATTTATAGCAAAAATTTGCAGTGTGATGTAACTGAAATTATACATTGAAAAATTGATTGTCTGTTAAGCCTTTCATCTGTTAGAATACAGTGAAAGTTTCTTTCACCGGCATCTCCAAATCTTGTTTGAATACCATAGTCTACCTTACTTGTCATACTATAGCAGTACTTGTATTATTTTTTTAAGTTCTTCATTTGGGATTGACCATCACTGGCTAGGCCAGTCTCTGTGGTTTGTCCCTAATTGTTCTTGAGGCGGTGGGAGGTGGGGGTATGGGGGTGGGGGGGGTTGGGGGTGGGGGTGAGGGGTGGGAGGTGGGGGGTTGGGAGGGTGGGAGGTGAGAGGTGGGGGGTGGGGGTGGGAGGTGGGGGGGTTGGGAGGGTGGGAGGTGAGAGGTGGGGGGTGGGGGTAGGAGGTGGGGGGGTTGGGAGGGTGGGAGGTGAGAGGTGGGGGGTGGGGGTGAAGGGTGGAGGGGTGGGAGGTGAGAGGTGGGGGGGTGGGAGGTGAGAGGTGGGGGTGAGGGGTGGGAGGTGAGAGGTGGGAGGTGGGGGTGAGGGGTGGAGGGGTGGGGGTGGGGGATGGGAGTGAGGGGTGGGGGGTTGGGAGGATGAGAGGTGGGGGTGAGGGGTGGGGGGTGGGGGTGGGGGTGAGGGGTGGGGGGTGGGGGTGAGGGGTGGGGGGTTGGGGGGTGGGAGGTGGGGAGTGGGGGGTTGGGAGGTGGGAGGTGGGAGGTGGGGGTGAGGGGTGGGGGGTTGGGAGGTGGGAGGTGGGGGGTTGGGAGGTGAGGGGTGGGGGGTTGGGAGGTGGGAGGTGAGAGGTGGGGGGTGGGGGTGAGGGGTGGGAAGGTGGGAGGTTGGGGGGTGGGGAGGCGGGGGGTTGGGGGGTGGGGAGGCGGGGGGAGTGGGGGGTGGGGAGGTGGGGGGGTGGGGTGTGGGGGGTGGGAGTTGGGGGGGTGGGAGGTGGGAGGTGGGGGTGTGGGAGGTGGGAGGTGGGGGGGTGGGAGTTGGGGGGGGTGGGAGGTGGGAGGTGGGTGGGGTGGCAGGTGGGAGGTGTGGGGGTGGGGGGTGGGAGGTAGGGGTGGGGGTGGGGGTGCAGTCCATGTGATGTAGGATATGTCCTAAGTGTTGTTAGGAATGAAGTTCCAGCATTTTGAACCAATTGGCAGTGAAGGAACAACAAACAGTTCCAAGTCAGGATTTTGTTCTCCTTATACTTGCGAATTTTAAACAACTAAGTTATACTAAATCTCACTTTTTATAATTACATGCAAATAGGACTGTAATATCTCCTAAGGGATGCCAGACTACCCTAAGTTGTTACTGGTAAAGACTAACAGATACACAGCATGTTGACTAACACCAAAAAAGAGAAAATGCTGAAAAATCTCAGCAGGTCTGGCAGCATCTGTAAGGAGAGAAAAGAGCTGATGTTTCGAGTCTAACTGACCCTTTGTCAAAGCTGTGAAAAAGGGTCAGTTAGACTCGAAACGTCAGCTCTTTTCCCTCCTTACAGATGCTGCCAGACTTGCTGAGATTTTCCAGCATTTTCTCTTTTTTGGTTTCAGATTCCAGCATCTACAGTAATTTGATTAGATTAGATTAGATTACTTTACAGTGTGGAAACAGGCCCTTCGGCCCAACAAGTCCACACCGACCCGCCGAAGCGCAAACCACCCATACCCCTACATTTACCCCTTACCTAACACTACGGGCAATTTAGCATGGCCAATTCACCTGACCTGCACATCTTTGGACGGTGGGAGGAAACCGGAGCACCCGGAGGAAACCCACGCAGACACGGGGAGAATGTGCAAACTCCACACAGTCAGTCGCCTGAGGTGGGAATTGAACCCGGGTCTCTGGCGCTGTGAGGCAACAGTGCTAACCACTGTGCCACCGTGCCGCCCTCAACTGCTCTGCCCAGCACCATAAGAAACTACAGAAGATTGTGTGCACAGCCCAGACTATCACAGAAGCCAACCTTCCATCCTTGGACTCCATTTCCACAGAAAGGCTACTGGCATCCTCAAATTTGCTTTTATTTATGTTGACTAACGTCTCTGAGAAACTTCAGAGTTAACCCTTTCAGGCCAACTGCCTTAGAAATAGAATGTGTATTGTAGGGAAAAAAAAGGTGATGTTCCATATCCAAGTTTGTGGATAGTTTTTTAAAGTAATGAATTCAACTCAGAGACCACAAAATCATAAGATATAAGAACTGAATTAGACCATTAGGTCCATCAAGTCTGTTCCATCATTTGACTCAAATTTGTGGAGATATCTTCTCCATGTACACTCTATCCAGGCTTCTCAGTATTCTGCAATTTTCAATCAGATCCCCTTTATCTATAAGCTTGTTGAAGGCACTACTGTAATAGGTTGGTTATCTTACAATGATGAGTCAAAATACAGAAAAGAATTAGCAAGTTTGGTGACATGGTGCAAAAAGAAAAACTCTCTCAATGTTGGTAAAACTAAAGAACTGATTATTGACTTCAGAAAGAAAGGAGAACACTCCCCCATTTATGCCATAAGAGCTGAGGTCACAAGGATGGAGTGTGTCAAGTTCCTCAGAGTCTTCCTATGTAGTTGCAATGGTCAAGAAGGCACAACAATGCCTCTTGTTCCTCAGACATCTCAGGAAATTCGACATGTCCATAAGAACCCTCACCAACTTTTGCAAATGCACCATGTCTGGCTGCATAACAGCCTGGTGTGGCAACTGCTCTGCCCAGCACAATAAGAAACTACAGAAGATTGTGTGCACAGCCCAGACTATCACAGAAGCCAACCTTCCATCCTTGGACTCCATTTCCACAGAAAGGCTACTGGCATCCTCAAAGACCCATCACAGCCTGGTAATGATCTCCTACAGCCTCTGCTGTCAGGCAGAAGATACAGAAGCCAGAACACATGCACCAGCAGGTTCTGAGACAGCATTTTCCTGGCTGTTCATTAGGCTATTGAATGAACGCTGTAGCCTCAAATAATGTTGAAACTTTATTGCTGGAACAGCACAGCAGGTCAGGCAGCATCCAGGGAACAGGAGATTCGACGTTTCGGGCACAGGCCCTTCTTCAGGAATTCCTGAAGAAGGGCCTGTGCCCGAAACGTCAAATCTCCTGTTCCCTGGATGCTGCCTGACCTGCTGTGCTGTTCCAGCAATAAAGTTTCAACTTTGATCTCCAGCATCTGCAGACCTCACTTTCAGCCTCAAATAATGCTGATCTTGCTAACGTTGATCTCTCTTGTACACCCTGTGCAATACTACCTGTATGCCTCTGTCTAAATCTTTTGTTCTGTATATCTTTGTGTACTATGATCTGACTGTAGTGCTCGTAAACAAAGCTCTTCACTATTTCGGTACATGTGACAATAAATAAATTAATCAATCAATCATCCTTCTCAACTCCATCAAGTCAGACTCAGAGTCCTCAACTGCTCTTCCTACAACAAGCTCATCACAGAACATAAAACAATACAGCGCAGAAAAGGCCCTTCGGTCCTCAATGTTACACCAACCTGTGAACTATTCTCAGCTCGTCCCCCGACACTATCCCAAAATCATCCATGTGCTTATCCAAGGATTGTTTAAATCTCCCTAATGTGGCTGAGTTGACTACATTAGCAGGTAGGGCATTCCACACCCTTACCACTCTCTGAGTAAAGAACCTGCCTCTGACATCTGTCTTAAATCTATCACCCTTCAATTTGTAGTTATGCCATCTCATACAAGCTGACGCCATCATCCTAGGAAAAAGTCTTTCACTGTCTACCCTATCTAATTCTCTGATCATCTTGTATGTCTCTATCAAATCCCCTCTTAACCCTCTTCTTTCCAATGAGAACAGACCCAAGTGTCTCAGCCTTTCCTCATAAGACCTTCCCTCCAGACCAGGCAACATCCTGGTAAATCTGATCTGCATCTGATCCACATCCTTCCTGTAATGGGGCGATCAGAACTGTACACAATATTCCAAGTGTGGCCGCACCAGCGTTTTGTATAGTTGCAGCATGATATTGCGGCTCCGGAATTCAATCCCTCTACAAATGAAACCTAACACACCATATGCCTTCTTAACAGCACTATCCACCTGGGTGGCAACTTTCAGAGATCTATGCACATGGACTCCAAGATCCCTCTGCACATCCACACGACCAAGAATCTTTCCATTGACCAAGTACTCTACCTTTCTGTTATTCTTCATAAAGTGCATCACCTCACACTTAGCTGCATTGAACTCCATTTGCCACCTCTCAGCCCAATTCTGTAGTTTATCCAAGTCCCCCTGTAATCTGTAACATTCTTCCAAACTGTCCACTACTCCACCGACTTTAGTGTCATCTGCAAATTTACTAATCCATCCACCTATGCCTGCATCTAAGTCATTTATAAAAATGACAGACAGCAGTGGTCCCAAAACAGATCCTTGTGGCACACCACTAGTAACCAGACTCCAGGCTGAATATTTTCCATCAATCACCACTTGCTGCCTTCTTTCAGAAAGCCAGTTTCTAATCCAAACTGCTAAATCACCCTCAATCCCATGCCTCTGCATTTTCTCCAACAGCCTACCATGTGGAACCTTATCAAAGGCTTTACTGAAGCCCATGTATACCACGTCAACTGCCCTACCCTCATCTACATGCTTGGTCACTTTCTCAAAAAACTCAATGAGGTTTGTGAGACACGACCTGCCCTCGATGAAACCATGTTGACTATCTGAAATCAAATTGTTGCTTGCAAGATGATCATAAATCTTATCTCTTATAATCCTTTCCAAAATCTTTCCTACAATAGACGTAAGGCTCACTGGTCTATAATTACCTGGGTCATCTCTGCTGCCCTTCTTGAACAAGGGCACAACATTTGCAATCCTCCAGTCCTCAGGTACTAAACCTGTAGACAATGGCAACACAAATATCAAAGCCAAAGGCTCTGCTATCTCCTCCCTAATTTCCCAGAGAATCCTCGGACAAATCCCATCCGGACCAGGGGACTTGTCAACTTTCACTCCTTCTAGAAATGATAACACCTGTGCGTAACTAACCTCGATCCTTTCTAGTCTAATGTCTCGTACTTCATTCGTCTCCTCTACAATATTCTCCTTTTCCTGAGTGAACACCGATGAGAAATGTTCATTTAGCACCTCTCCGATCTCCACAGAGTTCACACTCAACTTCCCACTTCTCTCTTTGATTGGCCCTATTCCTACCCTAATCATCCTTTTATTCCTCACGTACCCTATGGAAAGCTTTAGGGTTCTCCTTTATTCTATTTGCTAAAGACTGCTCATGTCCTCTCTTTGCTCTTCTTAACTCTCTCTTTAAATCCTTCCTAGCTGATCTATAACTCTCCATCGCCTCATCTGAACCATCTTGCCTCATCAACACAAGAGATGCAACTTCTGTACCTATCAAGGACACCCAATGTCTGTTCCTTAAACCAGCTCCACATTTTGATTGTCTGCATCCCCTGCATTTTGCTACCCCATTCTATGCATCCTAATTCCTGCCTAATCACATTATAATTGCCCTTGCCCCATCGATAACTCTTGACCTGTGGCGTGTACTTATCTCCTTCCATCGCTAATCTAAATGTAACTGAATTATGGTCACTCTCTCCAAAGTGCTCACCCACAACTAAATGAAACATCTGGCCTGGTTCATGACCAAGCACCAGATCCAATGTGGCCTCCCCTCTTGTCGGCCCTTCGAGATACTGTGTCAGGAAACCCTCCTGTACAGATTGGACAAAAACTGATCCATCCGACGTACTAGAGTTATAACATTTCCAGTCAATGTTGGGGAAGTTAAAGTCCCCCATAATGACCACCCTGTTCCTTTCACTCCTACCCAGAATAATTTTGCTAATCCTCTCTGCCACCTCCCTGGAGCTCTGCGGAGGCCAATAAAAAACTCCAAGGAGTGTGACCTCTCCTCCTGTTTCTAACCTCAGCCCACATTACCTCAGTAGACGAGTCCTCATCAAAAGTTCTGTTAACCACCGTTATACAATCTTTGACTAACAAGGCCACACCTCCCCCTCTTTTACCGCCTTGCCTGTTCTTAATGAAAGATCTAAACCCTGGAACCTTTCTCATCCATTCCTCACCCTGCTCTATCCATGTCTCTGAAATGGCTGCAACATCGAAGTCCCAGGTACCTATCCATGCTGCAAGCTCACCTACCTTATTTTGGATACTTCTGGCGTTGAAGTTGACACACTACAAACCAGTTTGCAGTCTGCCAGCACAATCCCGTGACCATGAAATCCTGTCCCTATCCTTCCTCCTCTCATCCCCCTGTGCATCGCAACTACACCTCTGGTTCCAATCCCCCTGCTGAGCTAGTTTAAACCCACCAGAATAGCATCAGCAAATTTCCCACCCAGGATATTAGTACCCCTCTGGTTCAAGTGAAGACCGTCCTGTTTGTACAAGTCCCACCTTCCCCAGAATGAGCCCCAATTATCCATGTACCTGAAACCCTCCCTCCTGCACCATCCTTGCAGCCACGGGTTCAGCTGATACCTCTCCCTACTCCTTGCCTCGCTATCACATGGCACGGATAATAATCCAGAGATAACAACTCTGTTTGTTCTTGCTCTCAGCTTCCACCCTAGCTCCCTGAAATTCTGCCTTACATCCCTATCCCTCTTTCTACCTATGTCGTTGGTACCTACATGGACAACGACTTGAAGCTAGTCTCCCTCTCCCTTCAGGACCCCAAAGATACGATTCGAGACATCACGGACCCTGGCACCTGGAAGGAACACACCAACCGCAGTCTCGCTTGTTCCCTACAAACCTTCACTCTGAGCCTCTAACTACTGAGTCCTCAATGGCTAACACTCTCCTCCTTTCCCTCCTTCCCTTCTGTGCAACAGGGACAGGCTCTGTGCCAGAGACCTGGGCCCCAGTGCTTGCCACTGGTAAGTTGTCCCCCTCAACGTGTCTTTCGGGGGAACGACCACAGGGGATCCCTCCACTGACTGTTTTTCCCCCCTTTGAACAGTCACCCAGCTTTCTTCATGCCTAGGTGTAACGACTTATATAGCAGGACGGAAATAAAAATAAGAGGTCCCTCCTTTCCCAGAAACCTCTGATCTGACTTCAAATTTAAACTGACTCACCGGTCCCGGCAGGCCCCTGGAGCAAGTTCCTGTCCTTCGAGTTGCTGCTGCCACTTATTGATATATCCATCCATATGTCTAGATTAGAGTGGTACTGGAAAAGTACAGCAGGTCAGGCAGCATCCGGGGAGCAGGAAAATCGACGTTTTGGGCAAAAGCCCTTCATCAGGAATAGAGGGGGGCTTTTGCCCAAAACATCGATTTTCCTGCTCCCCGGATGCTGCCTGACCTGTTGTGCTTTTCGAGCACCACTCTAATCTAGACTCTGGTTTCCAGCATCTGCACTCCTTGTTTTTTACCATATCCATCGAGCTGCCTTTTCAGTTTTGTAATTGTACCAGCCACCACCATTTCCTTTGGCAGCTCATTCCATACACCCAACACCTTATTCATCAAAAAGTTGCCCCTTAGGTCCCTTTTAAATCTTTCCCCTCTCACCTTAAACCTATGCCTTCTAGTTTTGGAATCCCTACGGAAAAGATCTTGGTTATTCACCCTATCCAGGCCTCTCATGATTTTATAAATCTCCAAGGTCATCCCTCAGCTTCCGATGCTCCAGGGAAAATAGTCCCAACCTATTCAGCCTCTCCCTATAACCCACACACTCCAACTCTGGTAGCATCCCTATAAATGTTTTATGAACCCTTTCAAGTTTCACAACATCCTTCCTTTTACAGAGAGACCAGAATTGAACCCAGTATTTCAAAAGTGGCCTAAGCAATGTCCTGCAGAGTCACAACATGACCTCCCAACTCCTAAGAACATAGAACATAGAAGAATACAGCGCAGTACAGGCTCTTCGGCCCTCGATGTTGCGCCGATCCAAGCCCACCTAACCTACACTAGCCCACTATCCTCCATATGCCTATCCAATGCCCGCTTAAATGCCCATAATGAGGGAGAGTCCACCACTGCTACTGGCAGGGCATTCCATCAACTCACGACTCGCTGAGTAAAGAACCTACCCCTAACATCTGTCCTATACCTACCCCCCCTTAATTTAAAGCTATGCCCCCTTGTAATAGCTGACTCCATACGTGGAAAAAGATTCTCACTGTCGACCCTATCTAAACCCCTAATCATCTTGTACACCTCTATCAAGTCACCCCAAAACCTTCTTTTCTCCAATGAAAACAACCCCAAGTGCCTCAGCCTTTCCTCATACGATCTTTCTACCATATCAGGCAACATCCTGGTAAACCTCCTCTGCCCCCGTTCCAGTGCCTCCACATCCTTCCTATAGTATGGCGACCAAACCTGCTCACAATACTCCAGATGTGGCCGCACCAGAGTCTTATACAACTGCAACATGACCTCAGTACTCCGGAACACAATTCCTCTACCAATAAAAGCCAGTACGCCATATGCCTTCTTCACCGCACTATTTACCTGGGTGGCAACTTTCAAAGATCTGTGTACATGGACACCAAGATCCCTCTGCTCATCCACACTACCAAGTATCCGACCATTAGCCCAGTACCCCATCTTTTTATTACTCTTACCAAAGTGAATCACCTCACACTTAGCTACATTGAACTCCATTTGCCACCTTTCTGCCCAGTTCTGCAGCTTATCTATATCCCGCTGTAACCTGCCACATCCTTCCTCACGGTCTACAACTCCTCCGACTTTCGTATCATCCGCAAACTTGCTCACCCAACCTTCTAACCCCTCCTCCAGGTCATTTATAAAAATGACAAACAGCAATGGTCCCAAAACAGATCCTTGTGGAACACCGCTAGTGACGGCACTCCAAGATGAACCTTTGCCATCAACTACTACCCTCTGTCTTCTTCCAGCCAGCCAACTCCTAATCCAAACCTCCAACTCACCCTCAATGCCATACCTCCGTATTTTTTGCAGTAGTCTACCATGGGGAACCTTATCAAACGCCTTACTAAAATCCATATACACCACATCTACCGCTTTCCCCTCGTCCAGCTCCTTAGTCACCTTCTCAAAGAATTCAATAAGATTTGTGAGGCATGACCTGCCCTTCACAAAACCATGCTGACTATCCTTGATCACATTATTCCTATCCAGATGTTCATAAATCCTATCCCTTACAATTCTCTCTAAGATTTTGCCCACAACAGAAGTGAGACTCACCAGCCTATAGTTACTAGGGTTATCCCTACTCCCCTTCTTGAACAAGGGAACCGCATTTGCTAGCCTCCAATCTTCTGGCACTACTCCTGTAGACAACGAGGACATAAAAATCAAGGCCAATGGCTCTGCAATCTCCTCCCTTGCTTCCCAGAGAATCCTAGGATAAATGACATCAGGCCCAGGGGACTTATCTATTTTCACCCTTTCCAGAATTTCCAACACCTCTTCTCTACATACCTCAAAGCCATCCATTCTACTTAATTGTGACTCAGTACTCACATTGACAACAATGTCCTGTTCCTGATTGAATACTGACGAAAAGTATTCATTCAGTGTCTCCCCAATCTCTTCAGCCTCCACACGCAACTTCCCACTACTATCCTTGACTGGACCTATTCCTACCCTAGTCATTCTTTTATTCCTGACATACCTATAGAAAGCCTTAGGGTTTTCCCTAATCCTACCAACTAAGGACCTTTCATGTCCCCTCCTTGCTGCTCTTAGCTCTCTCTTCAGGTCCTTCCTGGCTACCTTATAACTCTCAATTGCCCCAATTGAACCTTCACGCCTCATCTTTACATATGCCGCCCTCTTCCATTTAACAAGTGATTCCAATTCCTTATTAAACCACGGCTCCCTCACACGACCCTTTCCTCCCTGCCTGACGGGTACATACTTATCAAGGACACTCAATAGTTGCTCCTTGAACAAGCTCCACATATCAATTACGCCCTTGCCTTGAAGCTTACTTTTCCAAGCCACACATCCTAAGTCATGCCTCACCGCATCATAATTTCCCTGCCCCCAGCTATAACTCTTGCCCTGTAGTGCACACTTATCCCTCTCCATCACTAGAGTAAAAGTCACCGAATTGTGGTCACTGTCCCCAAAGTGCTCACCTACCTCTAATTCTAACACCTGGCCTGGTTCATTACCCAGAACCAAATCCAGTATGGCCTCACCTCTTGTTGGCCTATCTACATATTGTGTCTGGAAACCCTCCTGCACACATTGGACAAACACTGACCCATCTAACGAACTTGAGCTATAGCTTTCCCAATCAATATCAGGAAAGTTAAAGTCCCCCATAATAACCACCCTATTACTTTCACTCTTCTCCTGAATCATCCTCGCAATCCTTTCTTCTACGTCTTTAGGACTATTAGGAGGCCTGTAGAAAACTCCTAACAGGGTGACCTCACCTTTCCTATTCCTAACCTCAGCCCAAACTACCTCAGATGGCGAGTCTTCATCCATCGTCCTTTCCACAGCTGTAATACTATCTTTGACAAGCAATGCCACACCTCCCCCTCTTTTACCCCCACCTCTGACCCTACTAAAACATGTAAACCCTGGAACCTGCAACAGCCAATCCTGTCCCTGTTCTACCCATGTCTCCGTAATAGCCACAACATCGAAGTCCCAGGTACTAACCCACGCTGCAAGTTCACCTACCTTATTTCGTATACTTCTTGCATTGAAGTATACACACTTCAAGCCACTTTCCTGTTTACAGACATCCTCCTTGAAATTGATGCCATGATCCTAACCTCTCTACACTCCAGGTCCTGCACCCTAAAGCTACAGTCTGGGTTCCCATGCCCCTGCAGAGTTAGTTTAAACCCCCCCCCCCAAGAGCACTAGCAAACCTCCCCCCAAGGATACTGGTGCCCCTCAGGTTCAGGTGCAGACCATCCTGTTTATAGAGGTCCCACCTTCCCCAGAAAGAACCCCAGTTATCCAAATACCGGAATCCCTCCCTCCTGCACCATCCCTGTAGCCACGCATTTAACTGTTCTCTCTCCCTATTCCTCGACTCTCTATCACGTGGCACGGGTAACAAACCAGAGACAACAACTCTGTTCGTTCTAACTTTGAGCTTCCAACCTAGCTCCCTGAAAGCCTGCCTAACATCCTCAGCGCTCCTCCTACCTATGTCATTGGTGCCAATGTGGACCACGACTTCGGGCTGCTCCCCCTCCCCCTTAAGGACTCGGAAAACACAATCAGAGACATCACGTACCCTTGCACCTGGGAGGCAACATACCAAACGTGAGTCTCTCTCATTCCCACAAAACCGCCTATCTGTGCCCCGAACTATCGAGTCCCCAATTACTATTGCTCTGCTCTTCTCCACTCTTCCCTTCTGAGTAACGGGGACAGGCTCCGTGCCAGAGGCCTGAGCCCCGTTACTTACCCCTGGTAAGTCGTCCCCCCCACAAGTATCCAAAACGGTATACTTGTTCTTGAGGGGAACGGCCGCAGGGGGTCCCTGCACTGGCTGCTTCCTCCCAGTCCCCCTCACTGTCACCCATCTATCTGCCCTCTTTGGAGTTACTACTTCCCTAAAGCTCCGATCTATGACCCCCTCTGCCTCCCGAATGATCCTAAGTTCATCCAACTCCAGCTCCAGTTCCCTAACACGGTCTTGGAGGAGCTGGAGATGGGTGCACTTCCTGCAAGTGTAATCAGCAGGGACGTCCATGGCATCCCTCACCTCAAACATGTTGCAAGAGGAACATTGCACTGCCTTCACTGCCATCCCTCTGAAAGTAACCTTTTATATAAAAAAAAAACTGGGCCTAAAGAATACAACAAGCAAAATGCAGCACTTACCTACTTACCACAACGGGTCTTATTATTTAGGTTAGAGGAGGAGGGCGGGTGGGAGGCACTACCTCTGTAGTGCCTCGGGTTCTTCTCCTGCACGCTTTTAAAGGGAAAAAAAACCTACCCGGCTGCCCCTCTGGTCTTTGTCACTTCCCCCTGCTGCACCCGCTCTTTCTGTAAAGAGAGAAAAAAAAACACCGCTGCCCGCTACCGGTAAGTAATTTTAAAACAAACTGTCTTACCTTAGCTGCTGCTCGCACTCCTATACTCACTGCACTAACCGATTAAGGCAAGCATACTGAACGCTGCCTTTACCATCCTGTCTATCTGCGATAGGGTTAGGGATTTGGAAAGGCAAGAACTAATTAGGGATAGTTAACATGGCTTTGTATGTGGAAAATTATGTCTCACTAAGTTGATTGAGCTTTTTGAAGAAGTAATGAAGAGGAATGATGAAGGCAGATGTGATCTATCTGGACTTCAATGAGGCATTTGACAAGGATCTAACCTACAAGGTTAGAGCTTAAGCAATACAGGAGAACTATTTGGATTTGCCATTTGGATACAGAATTGGCTCGAAGATAGGAGATGGAGGGTCATGGTGGAGGGTTGCTTTTCAGATTGGAGGCCCATGACCAGCAGTGGGCCACAAGGACTGGTGCTGGGTCCATTTGCTTTTTGTCATTTATATAAATTTTTGGATGTGAATACAGAAGGTTAGTAACTTTGCAGATGGCACCAAAATTGAAGGTGTAATGGACAGTGAAGAATGTTACCTCCTAGTACAACAGGACCTTGATCAGATGGGCCAATGACTGAGGCGTGGCAGATGGAGTTTAATTTAGATTAATGTGAGGTGTTGTATTTTGGAAAGGCAAATCAGAGCAGAATTTATGCACTTAATGGTAAGATCCTGAGGATTACTTTTGAACAGAGACTTGGGAGTGCAGGTTCATTGTTCCTTATAATTACTAATAAGTAATGACTTGCATGTATTATTTTTAGTACCTCATCACATCAATTTTTCTGCAATGAATTACTTCTGAAATATAATCATGGTTGTTGTATAAACAACACCCCAATATCATTCAAAAAGCTCAACCCCATCCAGAACAGAGCAACCCCTTCAGTGCTGTCAATATTCACTCCCCTGATCATTATCCAACCCTAATAAACTTAGAAACAACAGGAATACGTTGAAGTCAGGGCCAATATGATAATGGGATATGTCAGCAAAGTAGGCTAAGCACGGTATAGTCAGTGTAAGGGAAGTACTTTAACAGTATTCTTACGTTATCATAATTGTTTTTTATAGAACATAGAACATAGAAGAATACAGCGCAGTACAGGCCCTTTGGCCCTCGATGTTGCGCCGATCCAAGCCCACCTAACCTACACTAGCCCACTATCCTCCATATGCCTATCCAATGCCCGCTTAAATGCCCATAATGAGGGAGAGTCCACCACTGCTACTGGCAGGGCATTCCATCAACTCACGACTCGCTGAGTAAAGAACCTACCCCTAACATCTGTCCTATACCTACCCCCCCTTAATTTAAAGCTATGCCCCCTTGTAATAGCTGACTCCATACGTGGAAAAAGATTCTCACTGTCGACCCTATCTAAACCCCTAATCATCTTGTACACCTCTATCAAGTCACCCCAAAACCTTCTTTTCTCCAATGAAAACAACCCCAAGTGCCTCAGCCTTTCCTCATACGATCTTTCTACCATATCAGGCAACATCCTGGTAAACCTCCTCTGCACCCGTTCCAGTGCCTCCACATCCTTCCTATAGTATGGCGACCAAACCTGCTCACAATACTCCAGATGTGGCCGCACCAGAGTCTTATACAACTGCAACATGACCTCAGTACTCCGGAACACAATTCCTCTACCAATAAAAGCCAGTACTCCATATGCCTTCTTCACCGCACTATTTACCTGGGTGGCAACTTTCAAAGATCTGTGTACATGGACACCAAGATCCCTCTGCTCATCCACACTACCAAGTATCCGACCATTAGCCCAGTACCCCATCTTTTTATTACTCTTACCAAAGTGAATCACCTCACACTTAGCTACATTGAACTCCATTTGCCACCTTTCTGCCCAGTTCTGCAGCTTATCTATATCCCGCTGTAACCTGCCACATCCTTCCTCACGGTCTACAACTCCTCCGACTTTCGTATCATCCGCAAACTTGCTCACCCAACCTTCTAACCCCTCCTCCAGGTCATTTATAAAAATGACAAACAGCAATGGTCCCAAAACAGATCCTTGTGGAACACTGCTAGTGACGGCACTCCAAGATGAACCTTTGCCATCAACTACTACCCTCTGTCTTCTTCCAGCCAGCCAACTCCTAATCCAAACCTCCAACTCACCCTCAATGCCATACCTCCGTATTTTTTGCAGTAGTCTACCATGGGGAACCTTATCAAACGCCTTACTAAAATCCATATACACCACATCTACCGCTTTCCCCTCGTCCAGCTCCTTAGTCACCTTCTCAAAGAATTCAATAAGGTTTGTGAGGCACGACCTGCCCTTCACAAAACCATGCTGACTATCCTTGATCACATTATTCCTATCCAGATGTTCATAAATCCTATCCCTTACAATTCTCTCTAAGACTTTGCCCACAACAGAAGTGAGACTCACCAGCCTATAGTTACTAGGGTTATCCCTACTCCCCTTCTTGAACAAGGGAACCGCATTTGCTAGCCTCCAATCTTCTGGCACTACTCCTGTAGACAACGAGGACATAAAAATCAAGGCCAATGGCTCTGCAATCTCCTCCCTTGCTTCCCAGAGAATCCTAGGATAAATGCTATCAGGCCCAGGGGACTTATCTATTTTCACCCTTTCCAGAATTTCCAACACCTCTTCTCTACATACCTCAAAGCCATCCATTCTACTTAATTGTGACTCAGTATTCACATCGGCAAAAATGTCCTGTTCCTGATTGAATACTGACGAAAAGTATTCGTTCAGTGTCTCCCCAATCTCTTCAGCCTCCACACGCAACTTCCCACTACTATCCTTGACTGGACCTATTCCTACCCTAGTCATTCTTTTATTCCTGACATACCTATAGAAAGCCTTAGGGTTTTCCCTAATCACACCAACTAAGGACCTTTCATGTCCCCTCCTTGCTGCTCTTAGCTCTCTCTTCAGGTCCTTCCTGGCTACCTTATAACTCTCAATCGTCCCAATTGAACCTTCACGCCTCATCTTTACATATGCCGTCCTCTTCCATTTACCAAGGGATTCCAATTCCTTATTAATCCACGGCTCCCTCACACGACCCTTTCCTCCCTGCCTGACGGGCACATACTTATCAATAGTTGCTCCTTGAACAAGCTCCACATATCAATTACGCCCTTGCCTTGAAGCTTACTTTTCCAAGCCACACATCCTAAGTCATGCCTCACCGCATCATAATTTCCCTGCCCCCAGCTATAACTCTTGCCCTGTAGTGCACACTTATCCCTCTCCATCACTAGAGTAAAAGTCACCGAATTGTGGTCACTGTCCCCAAAGTGCTCACCTACCTCTAAATCTAACACCTGGCCTGGTTCGTTACCCAGAACCAAATCCAGTATGGCCTCACCTCTTGTTGGCCTATCTACATATTGTGTCAGGAAACCCTTCTGCTCACATTGGACAAACACTGACCCATCTAACGAACTTGAGCTATAGCTTTCCCAATCAATATCAGGAAAGTTAAAATCCCCCATAACAACCACCCTATTACTTTCACTCTTCTCTTGAATCATCCTCGCAATCCTTTCTTCTACGTTTCTAGGACTATTAGGAGGCCTGTAAAAAACTCCTAACAGGGTGAGCTCACCTTTCCTATTCCTAACCTCAGCCCAAACTACCTCAGATGGCGAGTCTTCATCCATCGTCCTTTCCACAGCTGTAATACTATCTTTGACAAGCAATGCCACACCTCCCCCTCTTTTACCCCCACCTCTGACCCTACTAAAACATTTAAACCCTGGAACCTGCAACAGCCAATCCTGTCTCTGTTCTACCCATGTCTCCGTAATAGCCACAACATCGAAGTCCCAGGTACCAACCCACGCTGCAAGTTCACCTACCTTATTTCGTATACTTCTTGCATTGAAGTATACACACTTCAAGCCACTTTCCTGTTTACAGGCACCCTCCTTTGAAATTGATGCCATGTTCCTAACCTCCCTATACTCCAGGTCCTGCACCCTAAAGCTACAGTCTGGGTTCCCATGCCCCTGCAGAGTTAGTTTAAACACCCCCCAAGAGCACTAGCAAACCTCCCACCAAGGATACTGGTGCCACTCAGTTTCAGGTGCAGACCATCCTGTTTATAGAGGTCCCACCTTCCCCAGAAAGAACCCCAGTTATCCAAATACCGGAATCCCTCCCTCCTGCACCATCCCTGTAGCCACGCATTTAACTGTTGAGAAAAGGAGAGTTAGTTGGGAGCTAAAAATAAGTCATGGCAGCAAAGCTCTCACCTGTGGCATGGTCCCCTTGTACTATGTGGCAAATCATGGAAACTGCAGTTGTGCAAGAAGTATGTGCAGCTGCACCTACTTGTGAACTACATTCCAGATCTGAAGGTGAATTCACTGTGGAGCATCCATAATGCTAAGCATGTGATGGGAAGCACTTTCCACCACTGGTGCAGATTGACCAGGAGAAAGAGCACGGTGACCATGAGTCAGAGCAGAGAAAGGCAGGTAGTGCAGGAGCCCCTGTGCCCATCACCCCTTTCTAACAGATATTCTTTTGGATACTGTTGGGGGAGATGGCTATGCAGAGGAAAACAGTGGGAGTCAAATTCATGGCATTGTGGGTGGGAGTGCTACAGAAGGTTGGAGGAAGAAGAGCGCCAGGTCTGCAATGGTAAAGGATTCAATTGTAAGGAGAACAGGCGAGTGTGTCTGAGGCTGCAAGAGAGACTCCATAATGGTGTGTTGCCTCCCTGGTGTCAGGGTCAAGAATATTCCTGGGCATTCTGAAAGGGTAGAGAGAACAGACAGCAATCATGGTACATTTTGGTACCAATGACATAAAGTAGGAAATAGGTCCTACAAACAGCATTAAGGGGCCTAGGAGTAGATTAAAGAACAGGACCGAAAAGATGATAATCTTTGGATTACTTCCAGTGCCACATGAGAGTGATTATAGAAATAGGAGGTTAGTCTAGATGAATTTGTAGCTGGAGAGATGGGGCAGGAGGGAGGGCTTTAGGTTTTTGGGACATTGAAGCTGTTTTTGGCGGCATTGGGACCTATACAAGAAGGTTTGCTATTACACACAACCCATAGTTAGCCACTAACAGATCCCATTAATAGCTATTCACCCTCCCAGCCAGATTGTTATCCTCTCCTTTGTCTGTCTAACTGTTCTTTTCTCTCTTTGGGCTCTACCCCCACCTATCATTTACTCCATACCCCTTCCCCCATTCTATCTTTAGCATATAAACTGACATGTTCCTAGTGACCATTAGTTCAGAGGAAGGATCATTCGACCCAAAATGTTAACTCTGATTTCTCTCCATAGAAGCTGGTAGACATGTGGCTTTTCCCAGCAATTTCTATTTTTGTCTAGGAATTAGCAAAGAACAGTCAGTGTGATTTTAAGGGGAAGTCATATCTGACCAACTTGTTTGAATTTTTTGAAGAGGTGACCAAGCATTAGCAATGCTTTTGATGTAGTCTGCTTGGACCTCAGCAAGTCATTTGATAAGGTCAAACATGAGAGACTGATAGCAAAGGTAAAAGCCCATGTAATCCAAGGGAATTTGGCAAATTGGATCCAGAATTGGATGCATGGCAGGAAGCAGAGGGTGATGGTCAAGGGTTGTTCTCCAAATGGAAGTCTGCTTCCAGTGGGGTCTCACAGTGCTGAGGAACTTGCGTTTTGTGGTTTGTATAAATCTGTTAGTCTTGAATGTTGAAGGGCTAATCATTATATTTGCAGACAATACAAAAATTGGTGGTAAATAGTGAGGAGGATTGCTTTAGACTACGAGATGATATAGACAGCTAATCAGAAGCAAATGGAATTTGATGCAGATAAATGTGAGATGATGCATTCAGGCAAGACAAACAAGGCAAGGGAGTACATAATGAAAGGTAGCATCCTGGGAAGCTCCAAGGATCAGAGGTATCTTGGAGTGTTATGTCCACTAGTCCCTTAAGCTTTTAGGGTTGGTGGATAATGTCGTTAAGGAAACATATGGTGTCTTTGCCTTTATTAGAGTTTAAGAGCAGGAAGGTGATGCTGGATCTGTATAATATATTGGTTAGGTCACAGCTAGAGTATTGTGAGCAGTCTGGAGTCCACCTTTTATAGAAAGGATGTAATAGCACTGGAGAGAGTGCAAAGGGAGATTTGCCAGGATAGTGCCTGGCTGGAGAGTTTCAGTTATGGAGATTGGACGGATGGGTATTGTTTTCCTGAGAGCAGAGAGGGTTGAGAAGGGACATGATAGAGATGAATAAAATTATAAGGTACATAGGGTAGACAGGAAGAAACTTTCCCTTCATGGAGGGTTCATTAATCAGAGGGACACAGATTTAAGGTCTGGGGTATAAGGTTCAGAGGGGATGTGAGCAAAACATTTTTCACCCAGAGGGTGGTGGGAATCTGGAACTCACTGGCTGTAAGGGTGGGAGATCTAATCCATTTGTTGTGGAATCACTTAACCCTGTCTATTTCATGCTCTTTCCTCTGTTTGGCATTGTTGCTTCATCAGGGCAATACCTCACTTTTAGATATGCTACTGACACACCCTCCTGCAGTTTCCATTGAACCAGAGCTGATCTCCCAGTTTGATGGTAATAATAAAGTGAAGGATATGCAGAAAGTGAGGTTGCAAATTATGGTTGAATGCAAGTCCACTCTAATGAACTCACGCAGTGCCTCATGAATGTCCAGTTTTGAGTTGCCCAGATCTGAATTTATGAGGAGAAAGTGAGGTCTGCAGATGCTGGAGATCAGAGCTGAAAATGTGTTGCTGGAAAAGCGCAGCAGGTCAGGCAGCATCCAGGGAACAGGAGAATCGACGTTTCGGGCATAAGCCCTTCCTCAGGAATCCTGAGGAAGGGCTTATGCCCGAAACGTCGATTCTCCTGTTCCCTGGATGCTGCCTGACCTGCTGCGCTTTTCCAGCAACACATTTTCAGCAGATCTGAATTTACTGTAGTAAGTCTTGTATATCTGAAATACACACAGCAAACCCCTCCTGCCCAAATATACACCCTCCCCATGCAAAAAGGTTTTGATCCTGTCTAGAGGAACATTTGAGGAAATTAGTGTTTTTCAGCAAGGAAACATTCAAGAAGGAGCCATAGCTAGAGGGAATAAAACCTAGTCATTAATGGGAAAACAGTACCTCATTAATGAAATTTTTAAATCATCTACATGCCTATGGTTTATTTGTTTTGTATATCAACTGTATCTCCGGACCAAATTGTCTGTTTAGAGAGATAAAAGAAGTGTACTTACTGAGGAGATAAGGCAGATTATTTAATCAATGTGTGCTGGTGATATAATAAAATTCTCTTGAGAACCTAAATTGGGGACTAGAGATGCTGGAGGCATTTCATCAAACTGAACAACTATGAATTTAAATTTTTGCTAATGTAAAGAAGATGGCTCTTAATGATTCAAATAAATTTTAACAAGTTTCCTTTTTCTCTTCTGTGCTGGTCATTATTTTGAAGAAGCGGTTTCCAGCTAATCACGGCTTAATACTGATAGATCCACACGTAAATACAGAAAATTGCAGGTTTTACTGATGTTACACAATTTTTACAATGATGAGTCGTTCGCAGCAAGACTAATTTTCTCTTCATAAAATAATGAAACCCTATTGCATCAATTTTATTGTGGATCTAAGACTGAAATCAGTGCAGAGACTATTTGTTCTGGATTTTCACGGAACTGAGAGCCTCTCTGTCCTTTAGGTAATGGCAAACAAGCCTGGAAATCTGAAGCCCTGCACCCCTTCTCTCAAACAGCATCTAATATTTCTATGGGGATGGATGACTTTTCATGTGTGTTACACATGACAACTGCCTCAAATCCTGTGTAAGTCTGGTGGCCTGGGTGTCAGAAACATTAAGTGCTTAGCTTATAGTTGATAGAAGTAGGTCGGAACTTTGTGGTTTAATGTGGATAGCCAATGTACCCTTTCAGAACGTTGAAGTATCCCTTGGATAGGTGGCCTAATGAGTAAATTTGTAGATGATAAAGATGGGGGGAGCTACAGATAGTGAGGAGGGTTGTCAGAGGATACAGCAGGATATAGACTGGAGACTTGGATGTTAGAAATGGCCGTTGGAGTTTAATCTAGACAAATGTGAACTGATACATTTTGCAAGATCTAGTGCAGGAAGGAATTATACAGTAAATGGCAGATCCCTTAGAAGCATTAACATATAGAGGGATCTAAGCGTACTGGACCACAGTTCCCTGAAAGTGACAACACAAGTGGATAAGATGGTCAAGAAGGCATATGGCATGGTAACCTTCATCAGTCAGGGCATGGAGTATAAAAACTGGCAAGTCGTGTTGCAGCTATGTCGAACTTTAGTTTGTCCACATTTGGAATATTATGTACTGTTCTGGTCACCATACTACCAGAAGGATGTGGAAACTTTGGAGTGTGTACAGAAAATATTTACCAGGATGTTGCCTGGTTTGGAGGGTATTAGCTATGAGGAGAGATTGGACAAACGTGGTTTGTTTTCATTTGAACCTCAGAGGCTAAGGTGACCTGATAGATGAGAGACATTGATCGAATGGATAGTCAGAGTCTTTTTTCCAAGGTAGAAATGTCAGTTATTAAGGGATATAGGTTTATGGTAAAAGGAGCAAGTTTAAAGGAGATCTGAGAGGCAAGTGTTTTACACAGAGGATGGTATGTCGCAGAGGAGGCAGTTAAGGCGGATACAATAGCAACGTTTAAGAGGCATCTTGACAGATACTTGAATAGGCAGGGAATAGAGGGAAATGGGCTACGTGGAGGCAAAAGGATTTTTGTTTTAGAAAGGCACCATGTATCAGTGCAGTCTTGGTGGGCCAAAGGGCCTTCACCTGTGCTGTTCTTTGTTCTTTGCTTTGCTTAAAACTTCAAACAGAACATTAAGGCACCACACCCAGCAGTCTCTCTGTGTACTGTAGCATCACCCAGCTCGACTCAGAGAGAACTCCACCACCCTGGAAAATCCCATCTCAGCCAGATTGTGATGGTGGAGCTGAAAAATATCCTGACTCTGCACTCCTGACCCAGGAGCAAATTCCAGGCCTACAACTTGGTAGTTTGTTTCAAACAGGAAATCTGTAACATCAGATTTATGAACTACAATAGTACTTGTTTTGTTTTTATAATGTACCATAATGTTGTATAACTTCAGCATCATATTTGACTTGGAACTGATGATTTGATACAATAACATTTCCACCTACATAAAACTGCCAGCCTCTGACTTTGCAATTCTTGTCATTGCCTCAGCCTATTTCTTTTTTTAAAAGTTGTGACCAGCCACAGCCTCTGATTGTCCAGTTCTGGTCTTTTGTCCATCTCTGCCTCCATGCACCTCACTGTTGCTGTGTGGACTTCAACCATTTGTTCTTACTCTTTATTGCTTGTTTATCTCCACACATCTCCTCTTCAAACTCTGTAACTCATACTTAAAATCTGTGCAGGTTAGTTGGATTGGCTAGGTGCATTAGCCCACCCTCTGACGACCCCTTCTCCCGCCTCCAACACACCCCATCCACCTGGACACCCCGTGCTGACCTCCTATCTGCCCTCGACCTCTTCATAGCCAACTGCCGCCGCGATATTAACCGCCACCTGAACTCCCCCACCCCTCTTACCCACTCCAACCTCTCACCCTCGGTACGCGCAGCCCTCCACTCCCTCCGTTCCAACCCCAACCTCACTATCAAACCAGCAGACAAGGGAGGCGCGGTAGTAGTTTGGCGCACCGACCTTTACACCGCTGAGGCCAAACGCCAGCTCGCGGACACCTCCTCCTACTGCCCCCTTGACCATGACCCCACCTCCCACCACCAAACCATCATCTCCCAGACCATCCATAACCTCATCACCTCAGGGGACCTCCCATCCACCGCCTCCAACCTCATAGTCCCACAACCCCGCACCTCCCGCTTCTACCTCCTGCCCAAAATCCACAAACCTGACTGCCCCGGCCGACCCATTGTCTCCGCCTGCTCCTGACCCACCGAACTCATCTCCGCATACCTTGACACCGTCCTGTCCCCCTTAGTCCAAGAACTCCCCACCTACGTTCGGGACACCACCCATGCCCTCCACCTGCTCCATGATTTTCGCTTCCCCGGTCCCCAGCGCCTTATTTTCACCATGGACATCCAGTCCCTGTACACCTCCATCCCCCATCACGAAGGACTCAAAGCCCTCCGCTTCTTCCTTTCCCGCCGTACCGACCAGTACCCTTCCACTGACACCCTCCTTCGACTGACTGAACTGGTCCTCACCCTGAACAACTTCTCTTTCCAATCCTCCCACTTCCTCCAAATGAAAGGAGTAGCCATGGGCACCCGCATGGGCCCCAGCTATGCCTGCCTCTTCGTAGGATATGTGGAACAATCCATCTTCCGCAACTACACTGGCCCCACCCCCCATCTTTTCCTCCGCTACATCGATGACTGTATCGGCGCTGCCTTGTGCTCCCACGAGGTGGTTGAACAGTTCATCCACTTCACCAACACCTTCCACCCCGAACTCAAATTCACCTGGACAGTCTCAGATTCCTCCCTCCCCTTCCTCGACCTTTCTATTTCTATCTCAGGCGACCGAATCAACACGGACATCTACTACAAACCGCCCGACTCCCACAGCTACCTGGACTACACCTCCTCCCATCCTGCCCCCTGTAAAAACGCCATCCCATTCTCCCAATTCCTTCGACTCCGCCGCATCTGCTCCCAGGAGGACCAGTTCCAAAAACGCACAACCCAGATGGCCTCCTTCTTCAAGGACCGCAATTTCCCCCCCAACGTGGTCGACGATGCCCTCCACCGCATCTCTTCCACTTCCCGCTCCTCCGCCCTTGAACCCCGCCCCTCCAACCGCCACCAGGACAGAACCCCACTGGTCCTCACCTACCACCCCACCAATCTCCATGTTCAGCGCATCATCCGCCGTCATTTCCGCCACCTCTAAACGGACCCCACCACCAAGGATATATTTCCCTCCCCTCCCCTATCAGCATTCCGTAAAGACCACTCCCTCCGTGACTCCTCGTCAGGTCCACACCCCCCATCAACCCAACCTCCACTCCCGGCACCTTCCCCTGCAACCGCAGGAGGTGCAAGACTTACGCCCACACCTCCCCCCTCACCTCCCTCCAAGGCCCCAAAGGAAACTTCCATTTCCGCCACAGATTCACCTGCACCTCCACACACATCATCTATTGCATCCTCTGCACCCGATGTGGCCTCCTCTATATTGGGGAGACAGGCCGGCTACTTGCGGAGCGTTTCAGAGAACACCTCTGGGACACCCGGACCAACCAACCCAACCACCGTGTGGCTCAACATTTCAATTCCCCCTCCCACTCCACCAAGGATATGCAGGTCTTTGGACTCCTCCATCGCCAGACCACAACAAAACGACGGTTGGAGGAAGAGCGCCTCATCTTCCGCCTAGGAACCCTCCAACCACAAGGGATGAACTCGGATTTCACCAGTTTCCTCATTTCCCCTCCCCCCACCTTGTCTCAGTCTAATCCATCGAATTCAGCACCGCCTTCCTAACCTGCAATCTTCTTCCCGACCTCTCCGCCCCCACCCCAGTCTGACCTATCACCCTCACCTTGACCTCTTTTCACCTATCACATTTCCGACGCCCCTCCCCCAAGTCCCTCCTCCCCACCTTTTATCTTAGCCTGCTAGACAAACTTTCCTCATTCCTGAAGAAGGGCTTATGCCCGAAACGTCGATTCTCCTGTTCCCTGGATGCTGCCTGACCTGCTGCGCTTTTCCAGCAACACATTTTCAGCATTAGCCATGGGAAATGCAGGGATACAGGGATCGAGTTGAAGGGTTGTGTCTGGGTAAGATGCTCTTCAGAAGGTCGGTGTGAACTCAATGGGCTGAATGGCCTGCTTCCACACTGTAGGCATTCTACTTAACTCTGATTCAGCCATCATTCCTGTCCAACTCCCATCCAAAAATTACTTTATATTAAAATCCTCACTTTTGTTTCAAGTCTAACTGTGACCTTGCTGCTTTTACATCTTTATAGCCAATTCCACCTCCTACAGTGCTCACCCGAATCTGGTACCTTGCATATTTCCAGTTGTAGTCACTGTACATTGTTATTTTGGATTAGTGGTGCTGGAAGAGCACAGCAGTTCAGGCAGGATCTGAGGAGCAGTATTCCTGATAAATGGCTTTTGCCCGAAACGTCGATTTTGCTGCTCCTCGGATGCTGCCTGAACTGCTGTGCTCTTCCAGCACCACTAATCCAAAATCTGGTTTCCAGCATTTGCAATCATTGTTTTTACCTACTGTACATTGTTAGCCATTCTTGGCCCTGAGATCAGAAATTCCCCTCCAAACCTTCCTATTCCCTTTATCTTTGAAGATGGTCCTTATAAACCTGCATCTTTAAACATCCTTTAGTCATCTGTCCTTGCTTCGTGGGAGGGGGTGGTGGCCTAATGGTATTATCACTGGACTGTTAATCAAGAGTCTGGAAACCCAGGGGTTCTGGGGACCCAGGTTCAAATCCTGCCAATGACATATGGTAGAATTTAAATGTGATTTAAAAATTTGGAATTAAGAGCCTCATGATGACTGTGAATCTATTGCCAATTGTTGGAAAGAAAACATCTGATTCACTACGTCTTTAGGGAAGGAAACTGCTATCCTTGGTCTGGCCTACATGGTCCAGACCTACAGCAATGTAGTTGACTCTAACTGACCTCTGAGTAATTAGGGATGGGCAATAAATGATGGTATGCAGAAAGAATTAAGTGTATAGAGAGCCCAAATGATGGTATACATTCCAGATCAGACAGGCCAGTGTCTTTCAGACACTTACATCTGTCATCAACGTATGATAATCAAGTTGGCTTCAGTAAAGCCTTTGATAAGGTTCCACATGGTAGGCTGATGGAGAAAATGCAGAGGCATGGGATTGAGAGTAATTTAGCAGTTTGGATTAGAAACTGGCTTTCTGAAAGAAAGCAGCGAGTGGTGGTTGATGGAAAATATTCAGCCTGGAGTCCGGTTACTGGTGGTGTGCCACGAGGATCTGTTTTGGGACCGCTGCTGTTTGTCATTTTTATAAATTACTTAGACGCAGACATAGGTGGATGGATTAGTAAATTTGCAGATGATACTAAAGTCGGTGGAGTAGTGGACAGTTTGGAAGAATGTTACAGGTTGCAGGGGGACTTGGATAAACTAGAATTGGGCTGAGAGGTGGCAAATGGAGTTCAATGCAGCTAAATGTGAGGTAATGCACTTTGGGAAGAATAACAGGAAGGCAGAGTACTGGGTTAATGGAAAGATTCTTGGTAGTGTGGATGTGCGGAGGGATCTTGGAGTCCATGTGCATAGATTCCTGAAAGTTGCCACCCAGGTGGATGGTGCTGTTAAGAAGGCATACGGTGTGTTAGGTTTCATTGGTAGAGGGATTGAGTTCCGGAGCCGCTATATTATTCCTGCAACTATACAAAACGCTAGTGCGGCCACACTTAGGATATTGTGTACAGTTCTGGTCGCCATATTTCGGAAAGGATATGGAAGCATTGGAAAAGGTGCAGAGGAGATTTACCAGGATGTTGCCTGGTCTGGAGGGAAGGTCTTATGAGGAAAGGCTGAGAGACTTGCGTCTGTTGGAAAGAAGAAGGCTAAGAGGGGATTTGATAGAGACGTACAAGATGATCAGAGAATTAGATAGGGTAGACAGTGAAAGACTTTTTCCTAGGATGATGACGTCAGCTTGTACGAGGGGGCATAACTATAAATTGAGGGGTGATCGATTTAAGACAGATGTCAGAGGCAGGTTCTTTACGCAGAGACTGGTAAGGGGGTGGAATGCCCTGCCTGCTAATGTAGTTAACTCAGCCACATTAGGGAGATTTAAACAATCTTTGGATGAGCACGTGGATGATGATGGGATAGTGTAGCGGGACGAGCTGAGAATAGTTCATAGGTCGACGCAACATCGAGGGCCGAAGGGCCTGTTCTGCGCTGTATTGTTCTATGTTCTATAAAGATACCTATCTTACCTGCAGGCACTCTGTCTGAATCATGGAGTTAGTGTAGTGTCAGTTATGTGTGCGTAATGTACTGTGATATCATCAGACTGTGTGTGTAAGTTTGTGATATTGTAGCTGTAAATAATTAGTATTACAAATAAGCTTCAAGGTATCTGGCTCAAAAAGAATCCAGTTTCGTGGTATATTTACGCAAGCTGAAATGCAGCAAGCTATAATCTGCATCAAGAACATGCTGAGGAGTTAATGTATTTCAAACTAATTTATTGTTTGCAAAACGCTAAGACATTTCTAACATGCAATAATCTCGATATGTGGAAGTCTTTTTCTTTTATTAGATTACATTAAAGTTGACCACATTGATTTTTTCATTTCTATTTTGTTATCTGTAAGTTTTTTAAAACTTAAAACGGGTGAGGATTCTGGTTAATCCAAGATGGAGGTTGGGAAAAATTTCTGGCTGAAAGAGCTGCTCCTTTTATTGAGGTATTTTAGGTGCTGGAGGTGATTTCCTCGAATTCCAGGAGCAGCAATTCCTGTTTTATATGCTGTTGCATTGTTTTGGAACTTTGGGGAAAAAAAAGTCAAAACAACAGCAGTTTTAAAAGGAGAAGAGCAGACAAAGGAAGCACATGGTGAGGACAGTGCAGGAGAGAGAGAGAGAGAAAACCTGCACGGTTACCACCTTTGCTGTTTGAATTCGTGTATCGCTGGACATCGGAGTGCATCTGGGAAAAATTAACAACAGTGAAATTCACAACTAATCTTGGAGGAACTGTTGGGCGAAGTTCACAGCACAGAATCAAATAAGTTAATTGTTGTTTTAAGTCTGTCCAAGAGAAAGGCTGCAGTAGTGAGTATAGTGGGTTCTTTCTTGATTATATGTTTTTGGAGATAAGTCTCTTGATTAAGCTTAAAATATAAGCCATAGCTATTAATTTAACCTGGGGCAGTGTTTGTAGAGGAATAAGACGGTGTTATTTTCTGGGTCTGTAGATTGTGAAGGAGCAAAAATGGCCTTTGCAGTGATATTCACTTCTTGTCAGATGTGGGAGTTTAAAGAGAGTTTAAGGGTTACTGCGGATGATATCTGCCATAAATACTGTTGGATGCAAATCTTATCAGATCGAGTGGATTGGATGGAGAGACAGAAGCGATGAGGAATTTGCAACAGCAACAGTATGTGATGGATGGCAGTTATAGGATGGGGGGAAAGTCTCAGATACAGTCACATAGATGGGTTAACTCCAGGAAGGGTAAGAGAGGTAGACAGCTAGTGCAGGGGTCTTTTGTGGATATACCCATTTCAAACAGGTATGCTGTTTTGGAAAATGTAGGGGGTGATGGATTCTCAGGGGAACGTAGCACAAACAGCCAAGTTTCTGGTATTGAGACTGGATCTAATGCAACGAGGGGTACGTCGGCTTCCAAGAGATCAATTGTGTTAGGGGATTCTGTAGTCAGAGGAACAGACAGGCGGTTCTGTGGCCAGCAGAGAAAAAGCAGAATGGTGTGTTGTTTCCCTGGTGCCAGGATCAAGGATGTCTCAGAGAGGGTGCAGAATGGGAGAGGGGCCAGCAATAGGTCATTGTCTACATTGGAACCAAAGATAATAGAAGGGAAAAAGTTGAGATTTTGAAGGGAGATTACAGAGAGTTAGGCAGAAATTTAAAAAGGAGGTCCTCAAGGATAGTAATATCTGGATTACTCCCAGTGCTACGAGCTAGTGAGGGCAGGAATAGGAGCTGAGGAGCTGGTGTACGGGAGAAGGATTCACATTTTTGGAACATTGGAATCTATTTTGGGGTAGAAGTGACCTGTACAAGAAGGATGGATTGTACCTAAATTGGAAGGGGACTAATATACTGGCAGAGAAATTTGCTAGAATTGCTTGGGAGGATTTAAACTAGTAAGGTGGGAGGGGTGGGACCCAGGGAGATAGTGAGGAAAGAGATCGATCTGAGACGGGTACAGCTGAGAACAGAAGTGAGTCAAACAGTCAGGGCAGGCAGGGACAAGGTAGGACTAATAAATTAAACTGCATTTATTTCAATGCAAGGGGCCTAACAGGGAAGGCAGATGAACTCAGGGCATGGTTTGGAACATGGGACTGGGATATCATAGCAATTAGAGAAACATAGCTCAGGGATGGGCAGGACTGACAACTTAATGTTCCAGGATACAAATGCTACAGGAAGGATAGAAAGGGAGGCAAGAGAGGAGGGGGAGTGGCATTTTTGATAAGGGATAGCATTACAGCTGTGCTGAGGGAGGATATTCCCAGAAATACATCCAGTGAAGTTATTTGGGTGGAACTGAGAAATAAGAAAGGGATGATCACCTTATTGGGATTGTATTATAGACCCCCTAATAGTCAGAGGGAAATTGAGAAACAAACTTGTAAGGAGATCTCAGCTATCTGTAAGAATAATAGGGTAGTTATGGTAGGGGATTTTAACTTTCCAAACATCGACTGGGACTGCCATAGTGTTAAAGGTTTAGATGGAGAGGAATTTCTTAAGTGTGTACAAGACAATTTTCTGACTCAATATATGGATGTACCTACTGTTGGGAAATAAGGCAGGGCAAGTGACTGAGGTGTCAGTGGGGAAGCACTTTGGGGCCAGCACCATAATTCTATTTGTTTTAAAATAGTGATGGAAAAGGATAGACCAGATCTAAAAGTTGAAGTTCTAAATTGGAGACAGGCCAATTTTGATGGTATTAGGCAAGAACTTTCGAAAGCTGATTGGGAGCAGATGTTCGCAGGTAAAAGGGCGGCTAAGAAATGGGAAGCCTTCAGAAATGAGATAACAAGAATCCAGAGAAAGTATATTCCTATCAGGG
This sequence comes from Chiloscyllium plagiosum, assembly GCF_037043375.1. NCBI lineage: Eukaryota > Metazoa > Chordata > Chondrichthyes > Orectolobiformes > Hemiscylliidae > Chiloscyllium > Chiloscyllium plagiosum. The sequence continues at coordinate 416,835 of NW_028270142.1, forward strand.
TGAAAGGAAAGGCTAGTAGGCATAGGGAATGCTGGATGACTAAAGAAATTGAGGGTTTGGTTAAGAAAAAGAAGGAAGCATATGTCAGGTACAGACAGGATAGATCGAGTGAATCCTTAGAAGAATTGTGGGCGGCACGGTGGCACAGTGGTTAGCACTGCTGCCTCACAGCGCCAGAGACCCGGGTTCAATTCCCGTCTCAGGCGACTGACTATGTGGAGTTTGCACACTCTCCCCGTGTCTGCGTGGGTTTCGTCCGGTTGCTCCAGTTTCCTCCCACAGTCCAAAAATGTGCAGGTCAGGTGAATTGGCCATGCTAAATTACCCACAGTGTTAGGTGCAGGGGTAATCATAGGGGAATGGGTCTGGGTGGGTTGCGCTTCGGCGGGTCGGTGTGGACTTGTTGGGACGAAGGGTCTGTTTCCACACTGTAAGTAATCTAATCTAATCAATATAAAGGAAGTAGGAGGGAAATCACGAGGGCAAAACCGGGACATGAGATAGCTTTGGCAAATAGAATTAAGGAGAATCCAAAGGGTTTTTACAAATATATTAAGGACAAAAGGGTAACTAGGGGGAGAATAGGGACCCTCAAAGATCAGCAAGGTGGTCTTTGTGTGGAACCACATAAAATGGGGGAGATACTAAATGAATATTTTGCATCAGTATTTACTGTGGAAAAGAATATGGAAGATATAGACTGTAGGGAAATAGATGGTGACATCTTGCAAAATGTCCAGATTACAGAGGAGGAAGTGCTGGATGTCTTGAAACGGTTAAAGGTGGATAAATCCCCAGGACCTGATCAGGTACCCGAGAATTCTGTAGGAAGCTAGAGAATTGATTGCTGGGCCTCTTGCTGAGATATTTGTATCATCGATAGTCACAGGTCAGGTGCCAGAAGACTGGAGGTTGGCAAACGTGGTGCCACTGTTTAAGAAGGGTGGTAAAGACAAGCCAGGAACTATAGACCGGTGAGCCTGACCTCAGTGGTGGGCAAGTTGTTGGAGGGAATCCTGAGGGACAGGATATACATGTATTTGGAAAGGCAAGGACTGATTCGGGATAGTCAACATGGCTTTGTGCGTGGGAAATCATGTCTCACAAACTTGATTGAGTGTTTTGAAGAAGTAACAAAGAAGATTGATGAAGGTAGAGCAGTAGATGTGATCTATATGGACTTCAGTAAGACGTTCGACAAGGTTCCCCATGGGAGACTGATTAGCAAGGTTAGATTTCACGGAATAAAGGGAGAACTAGCCATTTGGATACAGAACTGGCTCAAAAGTAGAAGACAGAGGGTGGTGGTGGAGGGTTGTTTTTCAGACTGGAGGCCTGTGACCAGTGGAGTGCCACAAGGATCGGTGCTGGGTCCTCTACTTTTTGTTATTTACATAAATGATTTGGATGCGAGCATAAGAGGTACAGTTAGTAAGTTTGCAGATGACACCAAAATTGGAAGTGTAGTGGACCGCGAAGAGGGTTACCTCAGATTACAACAGGATCTGGACCGGATGGGCTAATTAGCTGAGAAGTGGCAGATGAAGTTTAATTCAGATAAATGTGAGGTGCTGCATTTTGGGAAAGTAAACCTTAGCAGGACTTATACACTTCATGGTAAGGTCCTCGGGAGTGTTGCTGAACAAAGGGACCTTGGAGTGTAGGTTCATAGCTCCTTGAAAGTGGAGTCGCAGGTAGATAGGATAGTGAAGAAGGCGTTTGGTATGTTTTCCTTCATTGATAAGAGCACTATGTACAGGAGGTGGGAGGTCATGTTACGGCTGTACAGGACATTGGTTAGGCCACTGTTGGAATATTGCGTGCAATTCTGGTCTCCTTCTATTGGAAGGATGTTGTGAAACTTGAAAGGGTTCAGAAAAGATTTACAAGGATGTTGCCAGGATTGGAGGATTTGAACTATAGGGAGAGGCTGAACAGGCTGGGGCTGTTTTCCCTGGAGCGTCAGAGGCTGAGGGGTGACCTTATAGAGGTTTACAAAATTATGAGGGGCATGGATAGGATAAATAGACAAAGTCTTTTTCCTGGTGGCAGGGAGTCCAGAATTAGAGGACAAGGGTTTAGGGTGAGTGGGGAAAGATAAAAAAGAGACCTAAAAGGGGCAACTTTTTCACGCAGAGGGTGGTACGTGTATGGAATGAGCTGCCAGAGGATGTGGTGAAGGCTGGTACAATTGCAACATTTAAGAGGCATTTGGATGGGTATATGAATAGAAAGGGTTTGGAGGGATATAGGCTGGGTGCTGGCAGTTGGGACTAGATTGGGTTGGGATATCTGGTTGGCATGGACAGGTTGGACCGAAGGGTCTGTTTCCATGCTGTACATCTCTATGACTCTATGACTGCTTGTGTGGAGTTCGCACATTCTCCCTGTGTCTGCATGGATTCCTTCCAGGTGCTCTGGTTTTCTCCCACAATCCAAAAATATGCAGGTTAGGTGAATTGTTCATGCTAAATTGCCCATAGTGTTCAGGGATGTATAGGTTAGGTGCATTAGGGGGTAAATGTAGAGTAATAGGTTTGGGGAATGGGTCTGGGAGGGTTACTCTTCAGAGGACTTGTTGGACCAAATGACATCGAGAACATAGAACAGTACAGCACAGAACAGGCCCTTCAGCCCACAATGTTGTGCCGACCATTGATCCTCATGTATGCACCCTCAAATTTCTGTGACCATATGCATGTCCAGTAGTCTCTTAAATGTCCCCAATGACCTTGCTTCCACAACTGCTGCTGGCAATGCATTCCATGCTCTCACAACTCTCTATGTAAAGAATTGTAGGGGTTTCCACATTGTAGGGGTTCTATCTGTGAAAAGATTTGTAGATAATAACAGTTAGGTATTCTAAAATTAATGGGATGAACTTCCATGAGTTGTCCTTTATTTGTGCCATAAATTGCAGTCACCCAGGAAGTGGCTGTTTGCTCCATATTTCTGCCTCTGTTTTACCACAGAAGCCCCAAAATGATTCTCCGACAGCAAAATCTTTAGAATTGGGTAATTTGTGAATGGAGCTGCATGTTCCAACATTGTACATTCACAATACATCAGATACTTTGTTCCTGGAAAACTGCTCAGGCAAGCTGTGCAAAAACTTTGAGTCATGCTTCATATCTCTTTGCATTTAATGTTCATTTATGGATTGTTATAGAGTCATACAGCACAGACCTTTGGTCCAATCAGTCCATGCCGACCATAATCCCAAACTAAACTCGTCCCCCCTGCCTAGCTTGGCCCATCTCCCTCCAAACATTTCTTATTCATGCACTTATCCAAGTGTCTTTTAAACATTGTAACTGCATCCCCATTCACTACTTCCACACACGACCCACTCTCTATGTAAAAAAAGTGCGCCCCATGTCTTTTTTAAATCTTTCTCCTCTAACCTTAAAATTCTACCCCCAGATTTGAAATCCCCCACTTTATGCCCTCCACCTGCCATTCACCTTTACCTATACCCCTCATAGTTTTATAAACCTCTATAAGGTCACCTCTCAACCTTGTACGTTCCAGGAAAATAAGTCCCAGCCTCTCCTTCATTTCCGGCAACATCCTGGTAAATGTTTTCTGAACCCCTTCTAGCTTAATAATATCTTTCCTGTAACAGGGCAACCAGGACACACTATTCCAGAAGAGGTTTCACCAACTCCTTACAACCTTGGTATGGTGTACTAACTCCTATACTCAAAGATCCGAGCAAAGAAGGCAAGTGTACTAAATGACTTCTTAACCACTCTCTCCATGTGTGACACAAACCTCAAAGAATTATGTACCTGAACCCTAGGTCCCTCTATTCTACAACACTACCCAACGCCCTACTTTTAATTGTATAAGTCCTGGCCCTGTTAGTTTTACTAAAAGGCAATACCTTGCATTTATCCAAGTTAAACTCTATCTGTTACTCCTTAGCCCACTGACTCAATTGATCAAGATCCCTTTGTAATCTAAGATAACATTCTTCACTGTCCACTGTACCACCATCGCAAACTTACTAACCATGCCTCCTATATTTTCATCTAAATCATTTATATAAATGACAAACAAAAGTGGACCCAGCACAACTCCCTATGGAGCCCTGCTAGTAACAGGCCTCCAGTCCAAACAACAACCCTCCACCACCAACCCCCTGTCTCCTGCTGTTAAGCCAGTTTTTTTTAATCCAGTTGGCAAGCTCACCCTGAATCCCTTGTTATATTGCTTTAATAATTAGTCTACCATGTGAAACCTTGTTAAAGGCTTCAATCTTCTTAGTTATTTCCTCATAAAACTTCAAGATTGTGAGACACAAATTCCCTTGCACAAAACTGTGCTGACTATCCCTATTCAATCCTTGCCTCTCCAACTGCATATAAATCCTATCTTTGAGAATTACTTCCAACAACTTACTCACTGCTAAAGTCAGATTCACAGGTCTATAGTTGCCAGACTTCTCCTTAATCCCTCGTTTAACAAGGGTGCAACGTTAGCCACAACAGCATTGTTAAACTGGTAAAGCACTTAAACAGATTACAACTAAGTTTAGATTATACACATCTAAAATACTGGTTGCCAAGTGATGTTTAAAAATGAATCATATCTGCTGTCGGGGAAGTGTAACTTGTGTGAATCTCAATGGATTGTGAAGGTCCTTCCTCAGTGTTGCCAAATGTTTAAGCATTTTTCAATAGACCACTTCAACAATTGTTTAACTTACACACTTGTGTTGCAAACGTTATGTCACTTAAATCGTTAAAACTTAAAAACTTGGGCAGTTCATATAACTTCAATTTGCTACGTAACAACTGTTTTTCTTTGCAACATAATTGCAATTCGCACTGTGCCTGCAACAGCATATTGCCTGCCACCAGCAAGAAAACTCTTTAATAGCTCTATTTTTATATGGGCTAAGCTCGTGAACTCGCAAAAGCTGATCAATAATTATAAAAAATGCTGACGCAGAATCTTAAAGAGCTGACAGCCTAAGAACTGCCTTGACATTTAAAAGCTAAGTGATTGTAATTTAAGTTACAGGAAAATTCAGCTCAGAAATTCCAGGGAGGACTTTTTGGCGTGGATCTTGGGTAAATTAGTTGTTTTCTCCATTCATAGCTGTGCTGTAATTTCCATACATGTTTTAGATACAATATGCCCATCAGTGCAGTTGGGAAGGAGCGAGATTATACCTCTTCACAACACGTAGACCTGTGAGCCTTACTTCGGTTGTCGTAAAGTGTTGGAAAGGGCTACAATAGAGAGGATTTATAGTCATAATCTAGAAAGGAATAGGTTGATTAGGGATAGTCAACGTGGTTTTGTGAAGGGTAGGTCATGCCTCACAAAATGTATTGAGTTCTTTGAGAAGGTGACCAAACAGGTGGATGATGGTAAAGCTGTTGATATGGTGTATATAGATTTCAGTAAGGCATTTGATAAGGTTCCCCACGGTAGGCTCTTGCGCAAAATATGGAGTCATGGGATTGAGGGTGATTTAGTGGTTTGGATCAGAAATTGGCTAGCTGAAAGACGACAGAGGGTGGTGGTTGATTGGAAATATTCAGCCTGGAGTTCAGTTACTAATGGGGTACTGCAAGGGTCTGTTTTGGGTCCACTGTTTTTTGTCATTTTTATAAATGTCCTAGATGAGGGCAGAGAAGGACGGGCTAGTAAATCTGCGGATGACATAGGGTTGTGGATAGTGACGAAGGATGTTGTAGGTTACAGAGAGACATAGATAAGCTGCAGAGCTGGGCTGAGAGGTGGCAAATGGAGTTTAATGTGGAGAAATGTGAGGTGGTTCACTTTGGAAGGAGCAACAGGAATGCAGAGTACTGGGCGAATGGTAAGATTCTTGGTCGTGTAGTTGAGCAGAAAGAGAGCTTGGTGTCCATGTACATAGATCCTTTAAAGTTGCCACCCAGGTTGTTAGGGTTGTTAAGAAGGCATACAGTGTGTTAGCTTTTATTGGTAGAGACATTGAGTTTCGGAACCATGAGGTCATGCTGCAGCTGTACAAACTCTGGTGCAGCTGTACTTGGAATATTGCGTACAGTTCTGGTCACCGGATTATAGGAAGGACGTGGAAGCTTTGTAAAGGGTTCAGAGGAGATTTACTAGGATGTTTCCTGGTTGGAGGGAAGGTCTTACAAGGAAAGGCTGAGGGACTTGAGGCTGTTTTTGTTAGCAAGAAGAAGGTTGATAGGTGACTTAATTGAGACATATATGATAATTACGGTTAGATAGGGTGGACAGGGAGAGCCTTTTTCCTCGGATGGCAATGCATAGCACGAGGGGACATAGCTTTAAATTGAGAGTCATGATTTGGAGATGCCGGTGTTGGACTGGGGTGTACAAAGTTAAAAATCATACAACACCAGGTTATAGTCCAACAGGTTTAATTGGAAGCAGACTAGCTTTCGGAGCGACGCTCCTTCATCAGGTGATTGTGTTACGATCGAGCCCTCCACAATCACCTGATGAAGGAGCATCGCTCCGAAAGCTAGTGTGCTTCCAATTAAACCTGTTGGACTATAACCTGGTGTTGTGTGATTTTTAACTTTAAATTGAGAGGGCATAGATATAGGACAGATGTCAGAGGTAGTTTCTTAGAGAGTAGGAGGGGCGTGGAACAACAGTGGTAAATTCGCCAACTTTAAGGTCATTTAATGGTCATTGGATAGGCATATGTACAAGAATGGAATAGTGTAAGTTAGATGGGCTTCAGATTGGTTCCACAGGTCAGCACAACATCGAGGGCTGAAGGGCCTGTACTGCGCTGTAAAGTTCTATGTTCTAACATAACCAGTTCCACAGTTCTCTTTCAACAGTTTTTTAATTCTATGTTCTGCCAGTTTCCTGTTTGATCTGATACCTAAATCCCATGTAAGTGTTCCATGTGTCAGTGTTGAATAAGCTAATGGTTCTGAACATCCTAATATTCATGTTACACTTAGCCCTACCCTGTCTGATGATGACACATGGTATTTGGGTGGAGGCAGTAGTGATCTGCATAAATATTGGAAAGAGCAGATATATTGAGAACTGTCCTAGAGAGTCCTTCATAATTATGTCAGACTGTTAAACTTATCTGTTCCCATCATGCAATAACCCACCTTGTTCTGCAAGATTAGTGCCTCTTGTGTTTGGGCTTTTTCATTTATACTCTATCACTGATAATTTAATTGGTCTGAGATGCAGAATAGAGAAGGGATTCAGTTCATTCTCTCCTCCAATTTTTTTTAGTTTAAAAAAATTAAGCAGAGGACTGCTTATGGTCTTGGCAACCACATTCACATGTTTCAGGTAGGGAGGGGAGAGGATAGTGTTTGAACTGTGTTATGGAGAATGAGGAGAAATTGCCTTGAAAAGAGGGTGTGCCTCCGTCATGGGGGAAGATCAGGAAATCACACATGTTAAATCAAACCGTCTTTGAGGGATGCAGCTTTAACTTACATCTTCCACCCATCCTGTTTATTTCTTTTAACAAGGGAATGTATAAGCAGCTCACATTTAAATAAAATGAGCAGTTTTTTTTTAAACCTGATTGCAATTTTAAAAATTTTTAGCCCCTTTCCCTAGCAGGGCCCTAAAACACTAACATCTTCACTGGCCTATGACAAAACCAGCCGGTCTGTTATCCATATACCTTATCATCAATTTTCGTAAAATCTCATTCGGTTCACTAATGCCCTCGTAGGGAAGGAAATCTACCACCTTCACTTGGTCTGACCTGGTCTGTGACTCCAAATTCACAACAATGTGGTTATCTTCATTGCCCTTTGAAATGGCCTAGCAATTAAGGATTGGCAATATAAACAAGCTATACCAGTAATGCCCACATTCCATGAAAGAAATTTTTAAGAAGCTTGACTGTGTAACTGATCTGATGTGTACATGTGCAAAATCACAGAATTCCATACCTGTGCACAAATTGTCTTTTTGCACGCGTGCAGATTCACCCTTGCAATAATTTTTCATGGCATTCTAAGGTAGGAGTAGCAAAACATTGATTTAAAGTTCTGTCTGAAGAAATTATGCCCATTAAAATGAAACATTAACGATTTACCTCCTAATATATTCACATTTTGAAAATTGTGTTAGTGTAATATTTTGCGATATTAACAATAGGGATTTATTTTGTTTGGTATTCAAAAATTCTGCTTTCTTTTCTTTTTATGTTTGATGCAATTTTGTAAGTTTTTAATTTATTGTCTGTGAGTAAATATCACATTATTTGCTGCTTTCTTTCCCTGGGAACAATTTTATTCTGGCATAAGGCACACTGCAACCTATTGATCTATGATATTAATTCAAAATAGAGAAAAAAAATCATAAAATCCTGGAGCAAGAGAAGGTACTTCAGTCCCACGAGCCTACTCCACCTTTGATACTATCACAGCTGAACTCATCTCAGCCTGAACTCCACTTTCCTGTCTGCTCTCCATAACCCTTCAAACTGTTACTAATTAAAAATCTGTCTATATAATCATTAAACCTACTGAATCTCCCAGCATCCATCACACCCTGGGGGAGTGAATTCCACAGTTTACAACCGCTTTGAGAAAAGGAATTTCTCCCCGTCTCAAAATTTGCATATGTGTTGTTGTTCAAGTTTTCCTTCAAGTTCAGTGAGCTTGTAGTACTGACTTCGCATTAAAGGGAACAGACTTTCTCTATTTACTTCAACACAAGTCTTAAATTTAAAAGCCTGTATTAATTTTTTATTTCATGAAAATGACCAGTATCACAAGTCTGTCGTAATTGCAGTTTTCTTTCCTAGGCCTCAGCATGGTAAGTGTAAATGCAGTCACCAAGGCTGTATAGTAGTCCCCACGTACACATGGGGGATGGGGGGGATCCCATTTATTTAAATGGGAAATTTACCTTCCCAGCAGCCCCCGGTCTCTGGTTCTGAAAGCTTCCTTATATATTTGGGCAGTGGTAAGCCTTGGGTAACTGAAACCGCGGAAAACATTCCGTGGATGTGTGGGTCGCCCCGTATATGCCTTTTTTTGGGGGTATTCAAAACAGCACTGAGTACACTTAACAGTGCTTAGTCATTGCATGCTATAAATTTCTCATTGCCCCTTCACTGTTATACATGATGGCCCTATCAAAAAAGCCCAGAATGGCCTACACTCATACTTTCAGGGAATTCCTTTTTTATTCATTCACAGAATGAGGATGTCACTAGGCCAGCATATACTGCCCATTCCTAATTGCCCAGAGGACAGTTAAGAGTCAACCATATTGTTAAAAATCCCACAGCACCAGGTTATAATCCAACGTGTTTATTTGGAAGCACTAGCTTTCAGAGCACTGCTCCTTCATCAGGTGGTTGTGGAGAATAAGATTGTAAAACACAGAATTTATAACAAAAGTTTACAGTATGATGCAACTGAAATTATATATTGAAAAAGACCTGGATTGTTTGTTAAGTCTTTCATCTTTTAGAATGGCCATGTTGACTTTAGTTCTTTCATATGATTAGGGAAGTTATTTGGGTAGAACTGAGAAATAAGAAAGGGATGATCATCTTATTGGGATTGTATTATAGACCCCCTAATAGTCAGAGGGAAATTGAGAAACAAACTTGTAAGGAGATCTCAGCTATCTGTAAGAATAATAGGTTAGTTATGGTAGGGGATTTTAACTTTCCAAACATCGACTGGGACTGCCATAGTGTTAAAGGTTTAGATGGAGAGGAATTTGTTAAGTGTGTACAAGACAATTTTCTAATTCAGTATGTGGATGTACCTACTAGAAAAGGTACAAAACTTGACCTACTCTTGGGAAATAAGGCAGGGCAGGTGACTGAGGTGTCAGTGGGGGAGCACTTTGGGGCCAGCGACCATAATTGGGCTGCACGGTGGCACAGTGGTTAGCACTGCTGCCTCACAGCGCCAGAGACCCGGGTTCAATTCCCGCCTCAGGCGACTGACTGTGTGGAGTTTGCACGTTCTCCCCGTGTCTGCGTGGGTTTCCTCTGGGTGCTCCGGTTTCCTCCCACAGTCCAAAGATGTGCAGGTCAGGTGAATTGGCCATGCTAAATTGCCCGTAGTGTTAGGTAAAGGGTAAATGTAGGGATATGGGTGGGTTGCGCTTCGGCGGGGCGGTGTGGACTTGTTGGGCCGAAGGGCCTGTTTCCACACTGTAAGTAATCTAATCTAATCTAATCTAATAATTCTATTATATTTAAAATAGTGATGAAAAAGGATAGACCAGATCTAAAAGTTGAAGTCATAAATTGGAGAAAGGCCAATTTTGATGGTATAGGCAAGAACTTTCAAAAGCTGATTTGGGGCAGATGTTCACAGGTGAAGGGACGGCTGGAAAATGGGAAGCCTTCAGAAATTAGATAATGAGAATCCAGAGAAAGTATATTCCTGTCAGGGTGAAAGTAAAGACTGGTAGGTATAGGGAATGTTGGATGACGAAAGAAATTGAGGGTTTGGTTAAGAAAAAGAAGGAAGCATATGTCAGGTATAGACAGGATAGATCGAGTGAATCCTTAGAGAGTATAAAGGAAGTAGGAGTATACTTAAGAGGGAAATCAGGAAGGCAAAAAGGAGACATGAGATAGCTTTAGCAAATAGAATTAAGGAGAATCCAAAGGGTTTTTACAAATACATTAAGGACAAAAGGGTAACTAAGGAGAGAATAGGGCCCCTCAAAGATCAGCAAGGCGGCCTTTGTGTGGAGCCGCAGAAAATGGGGAGAGACTAAATGAGTATTTTGCATCAGTATTTACTGTGGAAAAGGATATGGAAGATATAGACTGTAGGGAAATAGATGGTGACATCTTGCAAAATGTCCAGATTACAGAGGAGGAAGTGCTGGATGTCTTGAAATGCATTAAGGTGGATAAATCCCTAAGACCTGATCAGGTGTACCCAAGGACTCTGTGGGAAGCTAGAGAAGTGATTGCTGGGCCTCTTGCTGAGATATTTGTATCATCGATAGTCACAGGTGAGGTGCCAGAAGACTAGAGGTTGGCAAACGTGGTGCCACTGTTTAAGAAGGGTGGTACGGACAAGCCAGGGAATTATAGGCCGGTTAGCCTGATCTCAGTGGTGGGCAAGTTGTTGGAGGGAATCCTGAGGGACAGGATGTACATGTATTTGGAAAGGCAAGGACTGATTCAGGATAGTCAACATGGCTTTGTGTGTGGGAAATCATGTCTTACAAACTTGATTGGGTTTTCTGAAGAAGTATTGATGAGGATTGATGAGGGCAGAGCGGTAGATGTGATCTATATGGACTTCAGTAAGGCATTCAACAAGGTTCCCCATGGGAGACTGGTTAGCAAGATTAGATTTCACGGAATAAAAGGAGAACTCGCCATTTGGATACAGAACTGGCTCAAAAGTAGAAGACAGAGGGTGGTGGTGGAGGGTTGCTTTTCAGACTGGAGGTCTGTGACCAGTGGAGTGCCACAAGGATCAGTGCTGGGTCCTCTACTTTTTATCATTTACATAAATGATTTGGATGCGAGCATAAGAGGTACAGATAGTAAGTTTGCAGATGACACCAAAATTGGAAGTGTAGTGGACAGCGAAGAGGGTTACCTCAGATTACAACAGGATCTTGACCAGATGGGCCAATGGACTGAGAAGTATCAGGTGGAATTTAATTCAGATAAATGCGAAGTGCTGCATTTTGGAAAGCAAATCTTAGCAGGACTTATACACTTAATGGTAAGGTCCTAGGCAGTGTTGCTGAACAAAGAGACCTTGGAGTGCAGGTTCATAGCTCCTTGAAAGTGGAGTCGCAGGTAGATAGGATAGTGAAGAAGGCGTTTGGTATGCTTTCCTTTATTGGTCACAGTATTGAGTACAGGAGTTAGAAGATCATGTTGCGGCTGTACAGGACATTGGTTAGGCCACTGTTGGAATATTGTGTGCAATTCTGGTCTCCTTCCTATCGGAAAGATGTTGTGAAACATGAAAGGGTTCAGAAAAGATTTACAAGGCTGTTGCCAGGGTTGGAGGATTTGAGCTATAGGGAAAGGCTGAGCAGGCTTGAGCTGTTTTCCCTGGAGCGTCGGATGCTGAGGGGTGACCTTATAGAGGTTTACAAAATTATGAGAGGCATGGATAGGGTAAATAGACAAAGTCTTTTCCCTGGGGTCAGGGAGTCCAGAACTAGAGGGCATAGGTTTAGGGTGAGTGGGGAAAGATAAGTTTCCCGAAAGGGCAACTTTTCCACGCAGAGGGTGGTACGTGTATGGAATGAGCTGCCAGAGGAAGTGGTGGAGGCTGGTACAATTGCAACATTTAATTGGATCGGTATATGAAGGGTATGAATAGGAAGGGTTTGGAGGGATATGGGCCAGGTGCTGGCAGGTGGGACTAGATTGGGTTGGGATATCTGGTCGGCATGGACGGGTTGGAGCAAAGGGTCTGTTTCCGTGCTGTACATCTCTATGACTCTATATGTAAATCGCAGAACGTTTTTTTCAAGCGAACTTTAACAATAGGTACCATGTTGCCCAGGTAATGCATTGAAGGTGTGAGGTGCCCTGTGTGAGGCTGTCTGTGCCCCAATGTTCAGACTGATTCTAATCTAAAAAAGGGATTTACAGAATCTTACATGGATTCATGCAGTTTTTGAGCAAAATAAAATATAATTCTGCAAGTACAGATTCACCCCACAAACTTATATGTGGGATTATGTGTGTGGGGTGGTATAAGCATCTGTAAGAGAGTATGTGTATGTATGTGAGTGTGAATGTAAAGGGGTATAGGTCTGTGAGAGGGTGCGTGTGTGGGTGTGCATGTGTGAGCGTATGAGAGAGGGAGTGCATGAGTGTATGGGTTCTGTGAGTGCAGTGGGGTCACCTGGAGTGTGACATGAACCCAAGGTCATGTTGAGGCCCTCCCTATGGGTACCGAACTTCGCTATCAGCCTCTGTGCCACATTGCGTTGTTGCCTGTCCCAAAGTCTTCAAGGAGAAAGTGAGGACTGCAGATGTTGGAAATCAGAGCTGAAAATGTGTTGCTGGAAAAGCGCAGCAGGTCAGGCAGCATCCAAGGAGCAGGGGAATCGACGTTTCGGGCATGAGCCCTTCTTCAGGAATGAGGAAAGTCTGTCCAGCAGGCTAAGATAAAAAGTAGGGAGGAGGGACTTGGGGGAGGGGCGTTGGAAATGCAATAGGTGGAAGGAGGTCAAGGTGAGGGTGATAAGCCGGAGTGGGGGTGGGGGCGGAGAGGTCAGGAAGAAGATTGCAGGTTAGGAAGGCGGTGCTGAGTTCGAGGGTTGGGACTGAGATAAGGTGGGGGGAGGGGAAATGATGAAACTGGAGAAATCTGCATTCATCCCTTGTGGTTGGAGGGTTCCCAGGCAGAAGATGAGGTGCTCTTCCTCCAACCGTCGTGTTGCTATGATCTGGCAATGGAGGAGTCCAAGGACCTGCATGTCCTTGGTGGAGTGGGAGGGGGAGTTGAAGTGTTGAGCCACGGGGTGGTTGGATTGGTTGGTCCGGGTGTCCCAAAGGTGTTCTCTGAAACATTCCGCAAGTAGGCGGCCAGTCTCCCCAATGTAGAGGAGGCCACATCAGGTGCAGCGGATGCAGTAAATGATGTGTGTGGAGGTGCAGGTGAATTTCTGGTGGATATGGAAGGATCCCTTGGGGCCTTGGAGGGAAGTAAGGGGGGAGGTATGGGCGCAAGTTTTGTATTTCTTGCGTTTACAGGGGAAGGTGCCGGGAGTGGAGGTTGGGTTGGTGGGGGGTGTGGACCTGACGAGGGAGTCACGGAGGGAGTGGTCTTTTCGGAACGCTGATTGGGGAGGGGAGGGAAATATATCCCTGGTGGTGGGGTCCATTTGGAGGTGGCGGAAATGACAACGGATGATACGGTGTATATGGAGTTTGGTGGGGTGGTAGGTGAGGACCAGTGGGGTTCTGTCCTGGTGGCGATTGGAGGGGCGGGGCTCAAGGGCAGAGGAGCGGGAAGTGGAGGAGATGCGGTGGAGGGCATCATCGATCCCGTCTGGGGGGAAATTGCAGTCTTTGAAGAAGGAGGCCATCTGGGTTGTTCGGTATTGGAACTGATCCTCCTGGGAGCAGATGCGGCGGAGATGAAGGAATTGGGAATATGGGATGGCGTTTTTACAGGGGTCAGGGTGGGAGGAGGTGTAGTCTAGGTAGCTGTGGGAGTCGGTCGGTTTATAGTAAATGTCCGTGTTGATTCGGTCGCCCGAGATAGAAATGGAAAGGTCTAGGAAGGGGAGGGAGGAGTCTGAGACGGTCCAGGTGAACTTGAGGTCGGGGTGGAAGGTGTTGGTAAAGTGGATGAACTGTTCAACCTCCTCGTGGGAGTCCCCTACCTTGGAGGATGGTTACCTGAAAGTCCGAGGTTGAATGTCCCAGACTGCTGGAGGGAACACTTCTATCTGTTGATTATTGTGCAGTGTCCATTCATCCATTGCCGTAGCCTCTGCTCGGACTCACTGATGTACCATGCCTCAGGACATCCTTGCCTGCAGTGTATGAGATAGACAACATTGGCCGAGTCACATGAGTACCTGAGACACTGATAGCCTTACGATGCTATACTTCTCCAGCTTCCACCCGAAACATATTAAAACAGCCATTCCCTACGGACAAGCCCTAGACACTCGCAGGATCTGTTCAGATGAGGAGGAACGTGACAGGCACCTGGAAGTACTCAAGGATGCCCTCATAAGAACAGGGTATGATGCTCAGCTCATTGACCGCCAGTTCCGACGTGCCACAGCAAGGAACCGTAATGACCTCCTCAGGAGATAGACACGAGCTGCAACCAACAGGGTACCCTTCGTTGTCCAGTACTTCCCAGGAGCTGAAAAACTACGCCATGTTCTTCACAGTCAGCAACACATTATCAGTGAGGATGAGCACCTCACCAAGATCTTCCCCATGCCTCCACTTCTCGCCTTTAAGCAGCCACCCCAAACCTCAAACAGATCATTCTACACAGCAAACTGCCCAGCTTTCAGGAGAAGACCATATAACCCTGTCATGGCGAATGCTACAAGATGTGTCAGAAAATCGACTTGGATACCACCATTACTCGTGGGGATTCCTCCCACTATGTACGTGGCAGATACGCATGTGACTTAGCCAACGTTGTCTATCTCGTACGCTGCAGGCAAGGATGCCTTGAGGCATGGTACATTGGTGAGACTGAGCAGAGGCAATGGGTGAATGGACACCACACAACACTCAACAGACAGAATGTTCCCTCCCAGTCGGAGAACACTTCAGTGGTCCAGGACATTCAACCTCGGACCTTTGGGTGACCATCCTCCAAGGGGGACTTTGGTACAGGCAACAACGCAAAGTGGTCGAGCAGTGGCTGATAGCCAAGTTTGGTACCAATGGGGATGGCCTCAACTGGGACCTTGGATTCATGTCACACTAAAGGTGACCCCACTGCATTATACTCTCTCTAACATGCACGTGCACACACTCCTGCAGACCCAGACACTCACGCAGACCCTCTCTCATACACAAGCTCTCTCTCATGCTCACACATACACATACACATTCTCACCCATACATGCACCCTCTCATACTTATACCCCTTTACACTCACAGTCATACACATACTCTGTCACAGACACTCGTACCCCTGCGTGTGCACACACACACACACACATATGTTCGTGGGGTGAATTTGTACTTGCAGAATTACATTTTATTTTGCTCAAAAACTGCATGAATCCATGTAAGATTCTGTAAGTCCATTTTTTAGAAATAGAATCAGTCTGAACATTGGGGCACAGACAGCCTCACACAGGGCACCTCACACCTTCAATGCATTATCTGAGCTGACATGGCACCTATTGTAAAAGTTCACTTGAGAATGGTCTTTTTCAAAATATAATTTCAGTTACATCACACTGTCAACTTTTGCAATAAATTCTGTGTCTTACAATCTTATACTCCACAACCACCTGATGAAGGAGCGACACTCTGAAAGCTAGTGCTTCCAAATAAACCTGTAGGACTATAACCTGGTGTTGTGTGATTTTTAACTTTGTCCACCCTAATCCAACACAGGCACCTCCAAATCATAATCATTTTGCTGTGGGTCTGGAGTATATGTAGGCCAGACTAGGTAAAGGTTGGCAGATTCCTTCCTGAAAGGACATTCATCAGATAGATTTTTCCTGACAATTGATAATAGATTCCCAATCCAGACTTTTTTTAATTGAATTCAAATTCCGCTATCTGCCATGGTGGAATTCAAACCCAGGTTCCCAGAAAATTACCTGGGTCTCTGGATTAACAGTCCAGCGATAATGCCACTAGGCCACTCCCCAGTCTACACAGGGGTTACAGCCAGTTTCAGTGGAATACTGATGTGAACACTAACACAGTGTTCCAACTGAAGTGACCAGTGAAGTTTGTCCCATTAAATGCCACTGTTGCATTACAAGGCAGGAAATCTGTGTGGGGTTAGGTGGCAATGACATCAGACTTCACTGTCATGACTCTCTCCCCTGAAGTGGAATTGTCTTTACGTGGCAAGGAATTAACACCTTCAGAGAGGAAGTAAATATTTCATTATTTACATATTTAACAGTTCTGTTGCCTGGTATTACAAAGGAATGAGATGACTACTGATATATTTTGGCTTTATTGAGCATGTTCTCCTCAACTGTCTCGAAATTAGAGCAGAAAGTGCATTTACTGTTTGGACTCTCTTTTGCATGTTCCTCTGGAACATAACCTGAGTGTATTTGGTCACGTGCTTCACCATTTATGCTTGGGATGGTTCTGTTCTAACAATATTCTCATGCATTCAAATATATCAAATTTCCAACAGCTGACGCATTCTTTTAAAAAGCTGATGATTCAAAATAAAGTCAACAGTTGAAAATAACTTCAAATATAGTCCCATATGATTAAATTCCACCTTAAAAATTTAAGGTGGCTAAATAAATTTAGCTGCATTGCACTCCAAAATTCTGTTTGTCTATCTGAAACCCAGTCTCTTACGCAAAGTGGGGCTGGGGATTGGAGGGATAAACATTGCAATTTCTACTCTCAGTTTAATTATGTTCAATGTTCCACCTGTCAAATTATAAAGTGGAAAATGCAAGTTTTTCCCATCAGTAGAGCTTGAAAAGGAGACATTCTGGATAAAATCCAAGTTTTCACCATGTTTTTGCATAGCATCGTGCTTTTTTAAGACTACAGAATTCATCAGAATAACTGATGCATGAAAAGCAATGAAAATAATTTTTCTCTGAACCTTTGAACTTTCGACATTTATGTAATGCCACAACCTATTGGATGTTTGTAAAGGGAAATCCAGACTTTCAGTTTCTGCTTTGTTCTGTAGTCTCCAGGACATCTGATATGCATGTTGCAACGACTCAATTCATTTTGATTTGTTTTGATTTATTACAGTCTCATGTATCTAAGTACAGAGAAAAGTTTTGTTTTACAAGCAGTTCAAGCACATCATAGCAAACGAGAATGTTCTGATCATAGGGTGCTTGGACACAACAAGGCATACAAAGTTACAGCTGAACAGGAGATGCACAAAGCAAGGTCAACATTATTTAAAGTCAGAGGAGTCCATTCAGCAGTCTAATAACGGCAGGGAAGAAGCTGTTCTTGAACCTGCTGGCTCGTGTGTTCAGGCTTCTGTATCTTCTACCTGATGGAAGAGGTTGTAGGAGAGCATTAGCAGGGGTGGGATGGGTCTTTGATATTGTTGACAGCCTTTCTGTGGTAATGAGAAGTATAAATGGAGTCCATGAATGGGAGGGTGGCTTCCGCTGAATTTCCTAACAAAAACAGAAGTTGTTGGAAAAGCTCAGCAGGTCTGGCAGCATCTCTGCAGAGAAATCAAAGTTAACTTTTGGGCCTGGTGACCGTTCCTCAGAATTTCCTAAGCTGCCTGAGGGAAGAAGTGGCCTTCATTTGGTCTCTCTATACACTTCAATTCTCTGTTGATAGATATTTATGTAACATAGAATCTTAAGTACAATTGAGCTATCTCGTTAGTATGACTTCTGTCTGAAAGCTTCAAACAGTTGGGACATTCTTAGATGTTATTTCCTCAAAAACCAGCCAGGAAGCCACCTGACCAGGCTTATGAGTGTATGTATAAGCTCTGTACATACACAAATGACATTCTTAACCATTAAAGAATATTTTGTTGCAAAATGTTTGAAAGTGAGATTCTTTTTGTATGGAGGAGGCTTTTTTTTTACTTTTACATTTGAAATAACAAGTTATTAATCTATTCAGAATCTTCATTTATAAGCCTGTTTTTGAACACGTGATTCTTGCAGCTAACAGTGGGTTACTTCTGAAAATATCGTCAAAGTTTCCAAAAAATTCAACATTTTCCCTATGCAAGTTCTGAATGCATAAACAGTCAGTACTGCTATCGTGTGGTAGTTCCGTTCTCGTGCAATCTCATATTGGCAGCATGGTGGCTCAGTGGTTAGCATTGCTGCCTCACAGCGCCAGGGACCCAGGTTCGATTCCAGCCTCGGGTGACTGTCTGTGTGGAGTTTGCACATTTTCCGTGCGTCTTGTGTGAATTTGTTCCAGTTTCCTCCCACAGTCCAAAGATGTGTAGGTTACGTGAATTAGTCGAGGGAAAGGTAGGGGAATGGGTCTATACGGTTACTCTTCGGAGGGTGGTGTGGACTTACTGGGCCAAAGGGCCTGTTTCCACACTGTATTTTATTTCTAATTTATAGGATTAGATAGGGTCGACAGTGAAAGTCTTTTTCTTAGGATAATGATGTCGGCTTGTATGAGGGGGCATAGCTACAAATTGAGGGGTGACAGATTTAAGACAGATGTCAGAGGCAGGTTCTTTACTCAGAGAGTGGTAAGGTGTGGAATGCCCTACCTGCTAATGTAGTTAACTCAGCCACATTAGGGAGATTTAAACAATCTTTAGATAAGCACATGGATGATGGTGGGATAGTGTAGGGGGATGAGCTGAGAATAGTTCACAGGTCAGTGCAACATCGAGGGCCAAAGGGCCTGTCCCGCGCTGTATTGTTCTATGTTCTATAAGAAAATTGTGTTTGGCAACATCGTTAAACTAATGTGGCCGGAATCACATTATAACCAAAAAATGCTTTAACTCTGTACTTTAGAAGCAATGTCGCCAATTCGTCAATCGTGTTGTAGCAAATTCATGTTAAAATGTGCGCTATAGCAGAACAACCTATTCATTGTCCAGCTAATTTTAGGTTTTCTTCCCTGACAGCAACTTGAATTAGTTCTGAGATACAGAGCACAGTGTTATGAGTGTGTTTCTAAACATTATTTCTTCTGTTCACTTTGTTCCAAATGTGGTAGACATCCAACAGTGATTTTTCAAAGTGATAAGATTGCAGATATTTTAGACAACATTCATTAGCAGATATATGATAGAGTCTGTATATTTAGTTTTGTAGTATGGTGTTGCATTGCGAAAATGTGAAAGGACGCTTAGCAAATTGCCTCAAAAAATTATTTGAACCCAATCCATGAGCAGCAACTTCCTTCAGCTGATATTGGCCATTTCTGCACCTTGTTCCTTAGACCAACTGCTGATGATATCAGTCACTGCCCCTTTTGGGAATGTTCGAAGCTCAGATTGTGTACTTGGAGGTAGAAGGTTATTTTGAAGTGGTAGAGCAGACTGTTTTGTATCTCTCTCTAATCTGTTGCTCCAGCCCTGAATGTAGTATATGGTAGGGAGCTCACAGGCAGATAATTTGCAGTCATAACAGAATTCTTGACATATGAGCTGTGGGTTGCTACACAGCCTTAGGAACACACAACCCTGTTTAGCCATGTTTCAATTAGGATTATAGAAGACAATGCCATGAACAGCACTGAGCACGCCTAAAAATAAGATGCCAACCAGTGTAGCTGTGAAACAGTAGAAAACTAAATGGTATAGGCAGAACTACGCAATTCCATAACAAATAGATCAAATCAAAGCCCTGAAGTTCTGCCACATTCAGTTGTGACTGGTGTCACTCAATTAATTGACCTTTCCAACAACAAAAGCTCAGGACTGGCAATGCACACTGCCAGTTGCACTGAATTTGCAAGTACTCAGAATGAAGCAGTCTGTGCCTGCCTGAAGCAAGATCTGGGTAACATTCAAAATGGAAATGATAAGTCAAAGTAACATTGTTTCTGTACAAGTATCTGACAATATCCACCTCCAATAAGAGACATTCTAACCAATTGAGCTTGGCATTCAACAACATTATCATCACTGAATTCCCACACAAAGAACAAAGAAAATTTACAACCCAGGAACAGGCCCTTTGGCCCTCCAAGCCTGAGCCGATCCAAATCAATTGTCTAAACCTGTCGCCCAATTCCTAAGCATCTGTATCCCTCTGCTCCCCGCCGACTCATACATCTGTCCAGACGCATCTTAAATTAATCTACCGTGCCTGCCTCTACCACCTCGGCTAGCAACGCCTTCCAGGCACCTACCACCCTCTGTGTAAAGTACTTGCTGCGTGTATCCCCCTTAAACTTTTCACCTCTCACCTTGAATATGTGGCCTCTCATTATTGAATCCTTCACCCTGGGAAAAAGCTTATCTCTATCCACCCTGTCTATATCCTTCATGATTTTTTAAACCTCTACCCCCATCTCCTTTTTTCTAATGAAAATAAAGCTAACCTACTCTTCTGTTCTTAGCTGCCTGGATCTTATGTACACTTCCCTTTTCCTCTTGGCTAGTTGTACGATTTCTCCTGTCATCCACGGTTCACGAATCTTGCTCTTCCTATCCCTTGCTTTCAACGGGACATGCCTATCCTGCACTATCTTTAACCTAGCTTTGAAAACCTCCCATATATCAAATGTGGACTTCCCTTCAAATAGCTGTGTCCAATCCACATTTCCCAGCTCTTGCCTAATTTTGATATAATTAGCCTTGGCCCAATTTAATACTCTTCCCTTAGAGCCACTCTCATCTTTGTCTACGAGTATTCTAAAATGTACAGAATTGTGGTGACTATTCCCAAAGAAATCCCCCACCGCAACTTCTACCACCTGGCCTGGCTCATTCCCCAACACCAGGTCCAATATGGCCCCTTCCCTTGTCGGACTATTGACATACTGCTCTAGAAAACTCTCCTGGACGCTTCTTACAAATTCTGCCCCATCCAGACCTTTGACAGTAAGTATCTCCCAGTCAATGTTGGGAAAATTAAAATCTCCCATCACCACCACCACCCTGTTGCCTCTACATCTTTCCATAATCTGTTTATCTATTTGTTATTCTATCTCACGCTCACTGTTGGGAGGCCTGTAATACAGCTCCACCCATTATGCCTCAGTACTCAAGCCCTCCATAGTGTCCTTCTTTAGCACAGCTGTGATATCATCCCTGACCAGCAATGCAACTCCTTCCCGCATTTTATTTCCCTCCCTTTCCTACCTGAAACTTCTATATCCATTGCATTCAAGGCAGTCACTAAAATCAGAACTAGATCACCTAGATAGAATATGTGTCCACAAGACCAGGTCAGACACTGATTATTCTGTAGTGAGTAACTTAGCTCCATGCTCATCAGAGCTTTTCAACCATCAACAAGGCACAAGTCAGCCATCTGATAGAATACTTCTCACATACCTAAATGATTGCAGTTGCGTCATTGCAGAATTAATAGGAGTCAGAGTGAGCCACATGACACTTCTAATCTACTCTGACATTAAATCCAGGCTGATTTACTTCAATTCCACCTTTTGTATCCTTTAATTCCCTTAATATCAAAAATTAAGATCCTGGAATTCCTTACCTAAGGGCATTGTGGGTCTGCCTAAAGCACATTGACTACAGTGTTCAAGAAGGTAGTTCACCCCCACCTTCTCAAGGCTAACTAGGAATGCAAAATAAATGTTGCCCAGCCAGCAACGTCCCTAAGTGAATAAAAAAAATTCAACGGTTCCCATGTTTCATGAGCAAATGAAAAGAACAATAAAAAGTCAGTGGTATCAAGGAAAATGTGGTAAAATTCTGCATATAAGTATTACCTGCTTAAAGGTGCATTGTAGTATCAAACTAAAGTATTGAATTGCAAAATTAAGTGTACATTTTTCATTCTTTGGGAGGAAAATTGGTCAATTGTCCCAATTTTATTGCAGATGTTAATAACACATGAGCGGACTTTTCCTGTGGTTAACTTTATGTTACAGGTTTGTTGTATTGGCTAAATGTAACACGGACACGAAAATGGTTTTATCTTTCTCGAGAACAAAGTCACTGAACCTGTACAATAACAAAAGATCCAGCATTCTAGGTATTGGGTGTGTTAATATGTGTATGAATAGTTCTTTAAAATTGAACAAACAAGTTGGCATTGCCCTTATCCCATCTTGAAATAAACTCTCAAATGCGCCTGGATGGTCCATGACATGTACAGCAACTTAGGTCTGTTCAGCCTGTCTTTGGCCCAAGGTCAGCGTCACTTGGCTGAAGTGAGCCTTCATTCCCAGCAGAGACAGCTATTGATCAGTTATTGCCAATATACAATGGTACAAAATCTTGGTGCGAAGCTAGCTTGTACGACAAGGTTATTTTTAAAGATCACATTTGGCACATTTGATGTATTTTAGCACACAATTGATAATGCAGGTTTTCATTTGTATGTCCCCAGAAGATTTGCTGCATTCTTACTAGCTAATCACCGCAAATCAGGTACTTTGTCACCGAGTGATACTAACATCGTTGGTTATTCTCTATTTCAGATCCCTGTCTGGAATTGTGTAGGAAAGAACAGACAAGTCTCCCAAATCTCTCAGTCAGCATCAAAGAAGCAGCAGCACAGAGGAATACCAAGTTGTGTCTCGGGGCCCTTTGTACAAAGAGAACACTGATATTTATGAGGAATGATATAAGGTTCTGCTGATAATATTTGCAGCATAAGATCCTTCCTCCCTTCAGTCTGTTTGTAATACATGATTCAACGCAGTGCATTTGGAGTTGCTCAACACAGATTCCAAGACGGCTGCTGGGGACAGGCCATCGAGCATGCCTACAGAAATGCTCCAAGCAGATAGCATGGTCAAACCTGTTGGTTCAGCAACCACCTTCACATCAGCTGTTCCCCTTCGCATACTAAATAAAGGGCCAGACTATTTTAGAAGGCAGGCAGAGCCTAACCCGAAAAGACTGAGTGCCGTGGAACGGCTTGAAGCTGATAAAGCAAAATATGTGAAGAGTCAAGAAGTCATCAATGCCAAGCAGGAACCGGTGAAACCGGCTGTGCTGGCTAAGCCGCCGGTCTGCCCAGCAGTCAGGCGAGCAGCAGGTACCCCTTCACAAAAGCTATCTAACAATCATAAAGCAGACAGCACTGCAAAAAGAGAAAACTTGAATCTAGAAATTTTGAAGAATATCATTAATAGCTCGGAAAGTTCCACCTCAGGATCAGTGCACAAACACACTGCACGGAACTGGCCCCAGCATAGACCTGCCTCTACAGAAATCAACAGGCGCATATTTGCAGAATCTATTCAGGTGTATAGTAACCAAGGCCACGGCAGTCTACAGGGAGGCAACCTGAATGTAACCAAGCGATTGTTTGAAGACCAAGTCAGTGATTCAGCCCTGCATATTTCTCACAGTTCAGCAGATGTGAGGAGGGTTGTTGAAGGGAAGCCTCTAAAACCAATCCCCAGCAGCAGTTCTGCTCCTCCTGTTCTCCCCAAACCTAATATTTCAACATGTAATGCACCCAAGTCACCAGCACAAACCCCTCCAGACTTGCCCAACAATCCAAGCAGACGGCCATCACTTCACCGCTCCAAGTCCGATCTCAGCGATCGATACGCCCGTGCCAATGCTGACGTAGAGCGATTCTTTAATTACTGTGGACTCGATCCTGAAGAACTTGAAAACATTGGAATGGAAAACTTCACAAGGGCGAATTCGGACATAATCTCTCTGAACTTTCGCAGTGCGAGCATGATCAGTTCAGACTGTGAGCAGTCACGACGGAGCAATGATGACCTGACAGATGACGAGGAATCTAATGATCGTGTACCATATGGTATTTCAGCTGTGGAAAGGAATGCCAGGGTGATTAAATGGTTGTATAGTTGCAAACAAGCTAAGGAATCCCAGAAAATATCTCATGTTTAAGAAAGGGACAAAAACTAGGGTTGAGTGAGAGATTTTTGTATTTTTATTTTGTCTGTGAATCTTTTAGTTGTGAAGAATTGCGATGTCTACTGGGATATTTCTTGCAGATCTCAATTCCACTGTGTTGCTAGCTGTCTGTTCTTTCATTGCATGCCCATTGACTTGAACTCAGAATTGGCCTATACTTCAGATTATATGAAGACATGGACATTTCAGTTGTATTAGATATATGCCTATATACACATGTATTGATCAAAAACAGCACGGGGTACTATGTCCACACTTTATTGTGCATTTCAAACAATTATATATGAGAACAAATGTTCTTTATTGTGACAGAATCTATTCATAAATAATTGTAACCAGGAGAAAGGAAAAGCATCTGTCTGCAACATTGCGATGGCAGTCATTTTGGTCTTGAAACGCATGGTACAGCCCATGTAATCTCTAATAGTCCCATGTAACCTGTAATAGTAGTGAGTTGTCTATAATGTTTCTCTTGAAGCTGTCCAGTTTAATGCATCAGCACGGTTCAGCTCTGACAATCCATGTCTTCCAAATCTGCTTTGACTGCCAGTCTAACTGTCTGCTGTAATGTGGTGCTCAGAAGTGAAAAGTACAGCGGGTGATCTCATTAACTTGTTCATTGTTGCTTTTTAATATACTCCAATACTGCACTTCATTTCATAAAAAGGCTGGTGCCTGAGCTGATGGGGAAACCAGATTTTTTTTGTATTATATAATTGCTGTTGTAAATACTTTAAAGATGTTATCAGATCTGTAAAGAAGAATCTGTTATACAAATAAATAGTTTCCAGTTCATTCATCACCGTTCTTGATTTTAGCTTTTTCATTCATAACGCTGAAGTTGCTTTAGTTTCAATGTGAACATTTCCAAAAAGGTTTACATTGTTGACTACTTTTTTTTATTCCTATTGAGTCAGTTGAGATTCATGGAGTGTCAGTGCACTGCAGGCAATGTTCAGTAATTGTCTTCGTTTTCAAAACGTCATTGGTCTTCAAATTTTAGAAATGTATTGGGCTCTTAATCATGCTCACCACTGTAATGTGATCTCTTCTAAAGGTTGTAGGAAGATTCCTAAAGTGTGACATTGTAATGCTTTAAATCTGCAGCAAAAAATGTAATGCTGATTTGGAATTATGTCCCAAGTGTTCAGTCACAGGAAAAGTAATTTTTGTTTCACGTTATCTTTTAGAAAGTTATATCTTTAAACTATAATTATGTACTTTATACATTTTCTTTTTTTCATTTCAAATCGTCAGCAAGGGCAGTCAGTCCTAATTTCCATCCTCCTGTACTCAAGTCTGATGCTCTCTTTTAAAATATCTGTCTGTGTTTCACTAAAGCTGCAATAAAGGATCACAGGTAGTATAATTGGACTCAAAAGAGAAGCTGGTGTCTTGTTCATAGTAGAACGTAACTTTAACAGTGAGTGCTAAAAATATCAAATAAAATCAAAATTGATAAAATTCACAGCAATTGAAAGAAAAGATTCTGGAACACTGGTTAATGGTTTCACATGAAGCGTTCATTACTTTTAGCCCCATATGGAGGCAAATATGCAGGTGGGTGGCTGCATATGTTTATGCCGCCAACTAACATAAATCTGTGTTAAAACTCGAGTGGTGCTGGAAAATCACAGCAGGTCAGGCAGCATCCGAGGCGCAGGGAAATCGACATTTCGAGCAAAAGCACTTCATCAGGAATGAGACTGGGAGCCTCTGGAGTGGAGAGATAAATGGGAGGAGGCTGGGGCTGGGGCTGGGGCTGGGGGGATGGTAGCTGAGAGTGCAGTAGGTGGATAGAGGTGGGGATAAAGGTGATAGGTTGGAGAGGAGGGTGGAGCGGATAGGTGGGAAGGAAGATTGACAGGTAGAACAGGTCATGAGGATGGTGCTGAGCTGGAAGATTGGAACTGGGGTAAGGTGGGGGGAGGGGAAATGAGGAAACTGTTAAAAATATCCCACTCCTGGACTATATTTCCTGGAATTGGAATTTGGAACATAATTTTTTTTTAATATATTCATTCAGAGAATGTGAGTGTCGCTGGCTGGGCCAGCTTTTATTGCCCATCCCTAATTGCCCCTGAGAAGGTATTAGTGAGCTGCCTTCTTAACCTTACAGGCCATTGGGTTTAGGTACAAACACAGTGCAATTAGAGACAGAGTTCCAGGATTTGAACCCAGTAACAGTGAAGGAACAGCGATATATTTCTGAGTCAGGATGGTAAGTGGCTTGGAGGAGAATTTGCAGATGGTGGTGTTCCCATATATCTGCTGCTCTTGTCCTTCTGGATGGATGAGGTCATGGGTTTGGAAGGTGCTATCTAAGAATTTTTGGTGAATATCTGCAGTGCATTTTATACACAGTACACATTGCTACTGAGCATCAGTCACAGAGTGAGTGCCAATCAAGCGGGCTGCTTTGCGCTGGATGGTGTCAAACTTCTTGAGTGTTGTTGGAGCTTCACCAATCCAGGCAAGTGGGGAATATTCCATCATACTCCTGACTTGTGTCATACAGACGATGGACAGGCTTTGGGGAGTCAGAAAGTGAGGTACTTGTTGCAAGATTCCTGCCTCTAACTTGCTCTTATATTTACATACCTAGTCTAATTTGGCTTCTCGTCAATGTTGACACCCCACGCCCCGCAGGATTTTGGTAGTGGTTGATTCAGTGATGGTAATGCCATTGAATGTCATGGGGTAATGGTTAGACTGTCTCTTATTGAAGATGGTTATTGTCTGGCATTTGTGTAGCATGAATGTCATTTGTCATTCCAGGTCCTGCCCACTAGCCTTAACTGGAGGGGAAGCATATCCTCTGACCACAAATGGACCAGTTGAGGGAACATCATTACCCAGTGACTGTTCTCCACACAATGCAGGCTGGGGACCCATGCTGTGAAATTGTTTTTGTACATTAATATTTCATTTAGGAATTCAACAGTTTGACAGAAATATTTACCCAATTTCTCTTTCAACTAACCACCCATTGTACATTTTCTGTTTTCATTGTGCTGTTGATCAAAATTATAGTCTATAGTTAGATTGCCTATATGTTTCTTTTTGTTGGTCACATTTTTGTTTTGTTTTTTGTATGTACTGTTCAAAACACTTCATTTTTGAATACTGAATCAAAAGTAGGTAAATATTTACCTGTGCACTTTTTTGTACTTACATTGTACCCTCTTTATGTAATAGCTTTTTTTCTGTAAGCACAATTAACTTTGCAGTTTTGATACTGATGCTCCAGACTACACCTCTTAAAAATAGAAGACAAGAATTGGTGTCTGACTTGGTCTAGCTGTCAGTGCGTTATTCATGACCAATGATTAATAATAAAATAAATGTATATCTGCACTGTCTATTGAAAATAAATAGGATTTTAGGACAGCTAACAAGAATACCGAGAAGTAGCTATGAACCTGACCATGCTTCTATCACAACTGGCACGTACTCGCTATTGGCGGATTGCAATTTAACTGAAATGTGCATGAACATAGAGTTGTACCTGCCTCTTTTTTTTGATTATTTGATCAGGTGCAATATCCATGTGGCAAGATTGTCTCCTACATAGTTTTAGATTTAGTAAATTTAGTAAAATGCCTCATTGTTTTTAATTGTTTTCAGAAGCCACTCCCTTCCAATATAATCCAGCCTATGGAGGAAATTTGCAATAAACTGAAAATAAGCAAGTCCTGCATATCCAAGATTTCCCATTTGAAGTTAAAAAAAATGTAGTGAGTGAGTTTCCACCAGGGCCACATCTTGTCGTAATGAGACAGCAATGGGTAACCAATCCAGTCAATCCCTTTGTGCTACACTAATGAGGTCAGCCAGATGGACCTAATAGAATGAGTTCCCTGATTGGGAACTCCAGATTAACAGCTCCAAATAAGGGAGCCCTGGCTGACAGATAAGAACAGGAGTGTGAGTGACATGACTCTGTGGGTAGCACTGTTGCCTCATAGGTTCAATTCCACCCTTGGGAAACTGTGCAAACTCCACACAGATAGTCTCCCAGTGTCTTCATGGGTTTCTTCCCACAGTCCAAAGATGTGCAGGTTAGGTGGATTGACCATTACTATAGTGCATGTAATTCTGGTCTCCTTGCTATAGGAAGGATTTTGTGAACCTTGAAAGGGTCAGAAAAGATTTACAAGGATGTAGCCAGGGTTGGAGGGTTTGAGCTGACGGAGAGGCTGAATAGGCTGGGACTGTTTTTCCTGGAGGGTTGGAGGCTGAGGGGTGACCTTAGAGGTTTATAAAATCATGAAGGCATGGACAGTGTAAATAAGTTGTTTTCCCTGAAGTGGGGGATCAAAAACTAAAGGGCATAGGTTTAGGGCAAGAGGGAAAAGATTTAAAAAGGAACTTAAGGGGCAATGTTTTCATGGAGAGCGTGGTGCGTGTATGGTATGAGCTGACAGAAGAAGTGGTGGAGGCTAGTACAATTACAACATTTAAAAGGCATTTGGATGAGTGTATGAATGGAGAAAGGGTTTAGAGGGATCTGGGCAAACACTTGCAAATGGGATTAGATTTATTTAGAATATCTGGTCACAGGACAGGAACAAATTGAGTCATAGAGATGTACAACATGGAAACAGACTGTTCAATCCAACCTGTCCATACCAACCAGATATCCCAACCCAATCTAGTTCCACTTGCCAGCACCTGGTCCATATCCCTCTAAGCCCTTCCTATTCATATACCCATCCAAATGCCTTTTAAAGGTTGCAATTGTACCAGCCTCCACCACTTCCTCTCGCAGCTCACTCCCTACACGTACCACCCTCTGTGTGAAAATGTTGCCCCTTAGGTCTCTTTTATATCTTTCTCCTCTCACCCTAAATCTATACCCTCTAATTCTGGACTTCTCACCCCAGGGAAACGTCTTTGTCTATTTATCCTATCCATGTCCTCATAATTTTGTAAACCTCTATAAGGTCACCCCTCAGCCTCCGATGCTCCAGGGAAAACAGCCATAGCCTGTTCAGCCTCTCCCTATAGCTCAAATCCTCCAACCCTGGCAACATCCTTGTAAATCTTTTCTGAACCCTTTCAAGTTTCACAACATCTTTCCGATAGGAAGGAGACCAGAATTGCATGCAAAATTCCAACAGTGGCTTAACCAATGTCCTGTATAGCCGCAATATGACCTCCCAACTCCTGTGCTCAATACTCTGACCAATAAAAGAATGCATACCAAACACCTTCTTCACTATCCTATCTACCTGAGACTCCACTTTCAAGGAGCTATGAACCTGCACTCCAAGTTCTCTTTGTTCAGCAACACTCCCTCGGACCTTACCATTAAGTGTATAAGTCCTGCTAAGGTTTGCTTTGCCAAAATGCAGCACTTCACATTTATCTGAATTAAACTCCACCTGCCACTTCTCAGCCCATTGGCCCATCTCGTCCAGATCCTGTTGTAATCTGAGGTAACCCTCTTCACTGTCCACTACACCTCCAATTTTGGTGTCATCTGCAAACTTACTAACTACACCCCCCATGCTCGCATCCAAATCATTTATATAAATGACGAAAAGTCGAGGACCCAGCACTGATCCTTGTGGCACTCCACTGGTCACAGGCCTCCAGTCTGAAAAACAACCCCCCAGATCTGTATCCAAATGGCTAGTTCTCCCTGTATTCCGTGAGATCTAACCTTGCTAATCAGACTCCCATGGGGAACCTTGTCGAACGCCTTACTGAAGTCCACATAGATCACATCTACTGCTCTGCCCTCATCAATCCTTTTTGTTACTTCTTCAAAATACTCAATCAAGTTTGTAAGACATGATTTCCCATGCATGAAGCCATGTTGACTATCTCTAATCAGTCCTTGCCTTTCCAAATACATGTATATCAGGTCCCTCAGGATTCCCTCCAATGTTAGGCTCACCACCGACATCAGGCTCACTGGTCTGTAGTGCCCTGGCTTGTCCTTACTACCCTTCTTAAAGCGTAGCACCACGTTATCCAATCTCCAGTCTTCTGGCATCTTACCTTGACTATCGATGATACAAATATCTCAGCAAGAGGCCCAGCAATCACTTCTCTAGCTTCCCACAGAGATCTGATCAGGTCCTGGGGATTTATCCACCTTCATGCATTTCAAGACATCCAACACTTCCTCCTCTGTAATATGGACATTTTCCAAGGTGTCACCATCTATTTCCCTACTTTCTATATCTTCCATGTCCTTTTGCACAGTAAATACTGATGCAAAATGCTCATTTGGTATCTTCCCCCATTTTCTGCGGCTCCACACAAAGGCCACCTTGCTGATCTTTGAGGGGCCCTATTCTCTCCCTCGTTATCCTTTGTCCTTAATGTATTTGTAAAATCCCTTTGGATTCTCCTTAATTCTATTTGCCAAAGCTATTTTATGTTCCCTTTTTGTCCTCCTGATTTCCCTCTTAACTATACTCCTACTTCCTTTATACTCTTCTAAGGATTCACTCGGTCTATCCTGTCTATACCATACATACGCTTTCTTCTTTTTCTTAACCAAGCCCTCAATTTCTTTAGTCATCCAGCATTTCCTATACCTACTAGCCTTTCCTTTTGCTCTAACACAAATATATTTTCTCTGGATTTTTGTCATCTCATTTCTGAAGGATTCCAATTTTCCAACCATCCCTTTACCTGCGAACACCTGCCCCCAATCAGCTTTTGAAAGTTCATGCCTAATACCTTGGCCTTTCTCCAATTTCGAACTTAAAACTTTTAGATCTGGTCTATCCTTTCCCATCAGTATTTTAAATCTAATAGAATTATGGTCGCTGGCCCCATAGTGCTCCCTCTCTGACACCTCAGTCACCTGCCCTGCCTTATTTCCCAAGAGCAGGTCAAGTATTGCACCTTCTCTAGTAGGTACATCCACATACTGAATCAGGAAATTGTCTTGTACACAATTAACAAATTCCTCTCCATCTAAACCCTTAACATTATGGCAGTCCCAGTCTAGCAGAATGTCAAGAAGAATTTGACAGCCAGCCATACTATGATATAATTGTGATTTATGTTATCCAGAATGTCTCAAAGAGAGAAAGAAAGATGGAGTGTGCTGTCGGAAGTACTTTCTAAGCCTTGGGTCTAATCATTTACCCTTAATATGCATCAAGTGATACTTAGTATTGTTGCAGCTGCTGACTTGAATAGTGATGACATGTTTGAATGTGAAGATGTTAGACGAGGAACAACGTTTTTAAAAATAGAATCGGAGTGCAGGGGCTGGAGTGCTTCATCTCCTCCCTCCAATTTTATTTTGATTTAAATCCCTACCCTCCCCCTTGTTATTTTCATGCAAGCGTTGGTCTTATTAGGCATTACATATTAATGGTCCACTTGACCGCATGGGTGTTTTTCCTGTGGTGGAAGAATCAAATAGAGTTTTTGCATTACAGTGTCTTTTTACCGAGTCACTGCACACAAACATCAACACAAAAATGGGTTTAGTGGGGAAAATATAAGCACCATCGCTGACTGAGCTGGTTAACTAAAAAAGAAAGCAGTGTCAGAGATCCTGTTTAGTCTGAGAGCTGGCTCTAAGGGAGCTGGATCAGTGTCAAGGACTCTCTTCATGTAAATAAAGAAGGACTTGGTGAGGGATACCGGCCTCTGTGGAGTTATTTCAGTGGTGACGAGAGAGAAGCGTGCTCCTGAAGAAATTCACTTACAACAGTCAACTTTGGGTTGGGGTAAGCATTTTTGGCATCATGCCATTATTTGGGAAGCTTGACTCATTCAATCTTTTTGAGTGCGAGCAGCAGCTGAGTTTAAACGAACCCGGAAGGCTACAGCTAAGGTGAGACAGTTTGTTTTAAAATTACTTACCGGTAGTGGGCAGCGGTGTTTTTTTTCTCTTCACAGAAAGAGCGGGAGCCGCAGGGGGAAGTGACGACGACCAGAGGGGCAGCCCGGGAAGGAAAGCAGTGAGTATAAATAC
This sequence comes from Chiloscyllium plagiosum, assembly GCF_037043375.1. Lineage (NCBI taxonomy): Eukaryota > Metazoa > Chordata > Chondrichthyes > Orectolobiformes > Hemiscylliidae > Chiloscyllium > Chiloscyllium plagiosum. Next base: position 448,935 of record NW_028270142.1, read on the forward strand.
TCACCCTTTGACGCCAACGGTCATTTTGAGTGCGAGCAGCAGCTGAGTTTAAACAAACCCAGAAGGCTACAGCCAAGGTGAGACAGTTTGTTTTAAAATTACTTACCAGTATCGGGCAGCGGTGTTTTTTTTCTCTTCACAGAAAGAGCGGGAGCCGCAGGGGGAAGTGACGACGACCAGAGGGGCAGTCGGAAGCTGGTTTAACGCAAGCTTACCTGGATAGGTTTTTTTTCCTATAAAAGCGCGCAGGAGAATTGGCTGTTGCAGGTTCCAGGGTTTAAATGTTTTAGTAGGGTCAGAGGTGGGGATAAAAGAGGGGGAGGTGTGGCATTGCTTGTCAAAGATAGTATTACTGCGGTGGAAAGGACAATGGATGAAGACTCGACATCTGAGGTAGTTTGGGCTGACGTTAGGAATAGGAAAGGTGAGGTCACCCTGTTAGGAGTTTTCTACAGGCCTCCTAATAGTCCTAGAGACGTAGAAGAAAGGATTGCGAGGATGATTCAGGAGAAGAGTGAAAGTAATAGGGTGGTTGTTATGGGGGATTTTAACTTTCCAGATATTGACTGGGAAAGCTATAGCTCAAGTTCGTTAGATGAGTCGGTGTTTTTGCTCAATGTGTGCAGGATGGTTTCCTGACACAATATGTAGACAGGCCAACAAGAGGTGAGGCCATACTGGATTTGGTTCTGGGTAACGAACCAGGCTAGGTGTTAGAATTGGAGGTAGGTGAGCATTTTGGGGACAGTGACCACAATTCGGTGACTTTTACTCTAGTGATGGAGAGGGATAAGTGTGCACTTCAGGGCAAGAGTTATAGCTGGGGGCAGGGAAATTATGATGCGGTGAGGCACGACTTAGGATGCGTGGCTTGGAAACGTAGGCTTCAAGGCATGGGCACAGTTGATATGTGGAGCTTGTTCAAGGAGCAACTATTGAGTGCCATTGTTAAGTATGTATCCGTCAGGCAGGGAGGAAAGGGTCGTGTGAGGGAGCCGTGGTTTAATAAGGAATTGGAATCCCTTATTAAATGGAAGAGGGCGGCCTATGTAAAGATGAGGCGTGAAGGTTCAATTGGGGCGATTGAGAGTTATAAGGTAGCCAGGAAGGATCTGAAGAGAGAGCTAAGAGCAGCAAGGAGGGGACATGAAAAGTCCTTAGTTGGTAGGATTAGGGAAAACCCTAAGGCTTTCTATGGGTATGTCAGGAATAAAAGAATGACTAGGGTAGGAATAGGTCCAGTCAAGGATAGTAGTGGGAAGTTTTGTGTGGAGGCTGAAGAGATTGGGGAGACACTGAATGAATACTTTTCGTCAGTATTCACTTAGGAACAGGACATTGTTGCCGATGAGAATATTGAGTCACAATTAATTAGAATGGATGGCTTTGAGGTATGTAGGGAAGAGGTGTTGGAAATTCTGGAAAGGGTGAAAATAGGTAAGTCCCCTGGGCCTGATAGCATTTATCCTAGGATTCTCTGGGAAGCAAGGGAGGAGATTGCAGAGCCATTGGCCTTGATTTTTATGTCCTCATTGTCTACAGGAATAGTGCCAGAAGACTGGAGGATAGCAAATGTGGTTCCCTTGTTCACGAAGGGGAGTAGGGATAACCCTAGTAACTGTAGGCCGGGGAGTCTCACTTCTGTTGTGGGCAAAGTCTTAGAGAGAATTGTAAGGGATAGGATTTATGAACATCTGGATCGGAATAATGTGATCAAGGATAGTCAGCATGGTTTTGTGAAGGGCAGATCGTGCCTCACAAACCTTATTGAATTCTTTGAGAAGGTGGCTAAGGAGGTAGACGAGGGTAAAGCGGTAGATGTGGTGTATATGGATTTTAGTAAGGCGTTTGATAAGGTTCCCCATGGTAGGCTACTGCAAATAATGCAGAGGTATGGCATTGAGGGTGAGTTGGAGGTTTGGATTAGGAATTGGCTGGCTGGAAGAAGACAGAGGGTAGTAGTTGATGGTAAAGGTTCATTTTGGAGTGCAGTTACTAGCGGTGTTCCACAAGGATCTGTTTTGGGACCATTGCTGTTTGTCATTTTTATAAATGACCTGGAGGAGGGGCTAGAAGGTTGGGTGAGCAAGTTTGCAGATGATACGAAAGTCGGTGGAGTTGTTGACAGTGAGGAAGGATGTGTCAGGTTACAGCGGGATATGGATAAGTTGCAGAGCTGGGCAGAAAGGTGGCAAATGGAGTTCAATGTAGGTAAGTGTGAGGTGATTCACTTTGGTAAGAGTAACAAAAAGATGGGGTACTGGGCTAATGGTCGGATACTTGGTAGTGTGGATGAGCAGAGGGATCTTGGTGTCCATGTACACAGATCTCTGAAAGTTGCCAGCTAGGTAAATAGTGCGGTGAAGAAGGCATATGGCGTACTGGCTTTTATTGGTAGAGGAATTGTGTTCCGGAGTACTGAGGTCATGTTGCAGTTGTATAAGACTCTGGTGCGGCCGCATCTGGAGTATTGTGTGCAGTTTTGGTCGCCATACTATAGGAAGGATGTGGAGGCACTGGAATGGGTGCAGAGGAGGTTTACCAGGATGTTGCCTGGTATGGTAGGAAAATCGTATGAGGAAAGGCTGAGGCACTTGGGGTTGTTTTCAATGGAGAAAAGAAGGTTTAGGGGTGACTTGATAGAGGTGTACAAGATGATTAGGGGTTTAGATAGGGTTGACCATGAGAACCTTTTTCCACGTATGGAGTCAGCTATTACGAGGGGGCATAGCTTTAAATTAAGGGGGGGGTAGGTATAGGACAGATGTTAGGGGTAGATGCTTTACTCAGCGAGTCGTGAGTTCATGGAATGCCCTGTCAGTAGCAGTGGTGGACTCTCCCTCTTTATGGGCATTTAAACGGGCATTGGATAGGCATATGGAGGATAGTGGGCTAGTGTAGGTTAGGTAGGCTTGGATCGGCGCAACATCGAGGGCCAAAGGGCCTGTACTGTGCTGTATTTTTCTATGTTCTATGTTCTGTGTAATCCTGCCATTGAAGACTGGGTCCATTATGCAGAAGGAAAGTTACTTTTTCTGACTAAGTGACATTGGGGGAGATGAAAACAAGTAATTCTCCTGATTTGGAGATGCTGGTGTTGGACTGGGGTGTACAAAGTTAAAAATCACACAACACCAGGTTATAGTCCAACAGGTTTAATTGGAAGCACACTAGCTTTCGGAGCGACGCTCCTTCATCAGGTGATTGTGGAGGACACAATTGTAAGGCACAGGATTTATAGCAAAAATTTACAGTGTGATGTGACTGAAATTATACATTGAAAAATACCTTGATTGTCTGTTGAGTCATTCATCTGTTTGAATACCATGATAGTTTCACTTCTTTTATGTGTAAATCACAAAACCTTTTTTTAAAAGTTGCATTCTCAGGTTAGCTGTAACAATGGGTGATAGCTAGACAATATGTTGAAGGTATTAGCTCCCTGTGTTCTCTGTCTATGCCATGATGTTTAGATTGATTCTAATCTAAAAAGTGACATAATAGAGTTTTACATAAATTCATGCAGTTTTTGAGCAAAGTACAATGTAACTCTGCAAGTACAAATTCACCCCACAAAATGTATGTGTGCATGTAGGTCTTTGTCTGTGTGTGTGTCTGTATGTCTGTCTGGGAGATTGTGAGTATCTGTGAGAGTGTGTGTGTGTGTATGTGTGTGTGCATGACTGTAGAGTGGTCTAAGTCTCTGAAAGGATGCCTGTGTGAGTGTGGGAGTGTGTGTGTCTGTAAGGGTGTGTGTGGGTGTCTGTGTATATGTGTGTCCGTGTGTATAAGAGTGCCTCTGTGTGTGTAGGAGTGTCTGTGTGTGTGTGTGTATATAGTGCAATGGTGGTCACCTGTAATGTGACATGAACCCAAGGTCCCGGTTGAGGCCCTCCCTATGGGTACAGAACTTAGCTATCAATCTCTGCTCGGCCACTTTTCGCTGCTGCCTGTCCCGAAGTCCGCCTTGGAGGATGGTCACCCGAAAGTCCAAAGTAGAATGTCCTGGACCACTGAAGTGTTCCCCAACTGGGAACATTCCTGTCTGTTGATTGTTGTGAGGTGCCCATTCATCCGTTGTCATAGCCTTTGCTCAGTTTCCCCAATGTACCATGCCCCAGGGCATCCTTGCCTGCAACATGTAAGATAGAGAACGTTGACTGAGTCACATGAGTACCTGCCATGTACAAGGTGGGAGGTGTCCCCACACGTAATAGTGGTATCTATGTCCACACTCTGATACGTCTTGCAGCGCCTACCATGACAGGGTTATATGGAGTTAGGGTTAGGGTTAGGCTTGTGGACCCAAAGTTCTTTTTTGGTTATTAGGAACCTAACTTTCCCTGAGCTACTCTGATCAGGCAATTTGCAGATGACACAACTGATCAGTAAGTTTGCAGCAATAGGTTTAGACAGTGGATTTGGATCAGCTCAGGCTTGGAGGGCCGAAAGGCCTGTTCCTAGGCTGTAAATTTTCTTTGTTCTTTGTACCAGATACTAAAACCTTTCAAGAGTTGACAGATTTATTTAAGGAATATTACAACCCAAGCTTCCTCTAATGAATTTTACTCGGAAATTCAAGAACCAGGGGAGTCCATATCAGGATTTTTGATTGCAGGTCCTTCTTCTGTACTGCAACAGTTGTGTTCCTGTGCAACCTTGCAATATAAAAAATCACTATACCTGTTCAGTAGAAATTCCATGTTATCCAAACAATGTGTACAATTCATCAATCGCATTATAGCTAATTCACACTGACAAAATATGCATTATAACAGAATGACCTGTCGGTTAAGATGACTGACAGAGGCATGTCATTTTTGTTTACCCCTCTGTGATGCTCAGAGACCATTTGGTATGTGAAGTTAACAATGTAACCATGTAAAAATGCCCACAAGCTAAAGCCCAACTGGACTTCAGTCAATACAACTGGCTTTATCATTGGAAGATGCGCCAGTGAAGCATATGAGTTGCACGGTATTCTGATGGAAATGGACACTGTCACCAGTCTGACTTAGCTTGGCAAATGCAATTTGAGTAAAGGCAATTGCATAGCCTTACTCAGGACATAACCTGAACAGAATTTGACCCGCAGCAAAACCCAAAACAAAGCCAAGCCTCAACCAAGCAGTAAAAATTCTCTTCAGGGTCTAGGCCGGCAAGCTATTGTAGTTGTTGCCGGTATGTGGACTCGAGACAGCACAAGAGTCCCACTAGGGCCTAAGTGGATAAAGAGAACTCATAGGCTGGTATCCAGGAGAATGCATACCCTGGAAATTACACATGGATCTGGTTTAAAACAGTTAAATTACTTGCCTACATCCAAATCAGAATAGAAGTCTGATTAAATGATCACCTGGTTCTAATGAAGGTTGATACTAGTGCGGCCGTTTCAGTGATCGTAGACCCAGTTTTTATCAAAATTCACTCGAGACTCAAACACTTAAGTTTGCGCAAGACTTCAGCCAGACTGAGAACCTATACTAGGGAGTCTCTACAGAATAAGGGTATAATAAGGGTGGGCGGCACGGTGGCACAGTGGTTGGCACTGTTGCCTCACAGCACCAGAGACCCGGGTTCAATTCCCTCCTCAGGCGACTGACTGTGTGGAGTTTGCACATTCTCCCCGTGTCTGCGTGGGTTTCCTCCGGGTGCTCCGGTTTCCTCCCACAGTCCAAAGATGTGCAGGTCAGGTGAATTGGCTATGCTAAGTTGCCCGTAGTGTTAGGTAAAGGGTAGATGTAGGAGTATGGGTGGGTTGCGCTTCGGTGGGGCGGTGTGGACTTGTTGGGCCGAAGGGCCTGTTTCCACACTGTAAGTAATCTAATCTAATCATCAACTTTGATTCCAGTCTCTTCTGAGAAGCAGTTTCAGTTACCACTGATTGTAGTCAAAGGCTCGGGCCCAAGCTTGTTGGGGCGAAATTGGTTGAGAGAGATTCACTGAAATTGGCTCAACATTATCAGATTAGAAAATGTTGAGTGAAGTCCTAACTAAATACCTGAAAGTCTTTCAGGAAAGTCTAGGATTTGTCAAAGGAGCCAAGGCCACATTGCAAATTGACCAGGAAGCAATCCCATGGATGTAGGTTTGCTCGCTGAGCTGGAAGGTTCATTTCCAGATGTTTTGTCACCTTACTAGGTAACATCTTCAGTGGGCCTCCAAGCGAAACACTGTTCATGATTCCTGCTTTCTAGTTATATGTTTGGGTTTCTTTGGGTTGGCGATGTCATTTCCAGTGGTGATGTCATTTCTTGTTCTTTTTCTCAGGAGGTGGTAGATAGGGTCTAACAAACACATTGAGTTAGACCCCATCTACCACCCCCTGAGAAAAAGAACCGGAAATGACATCACCAACCCAAAGAAACCCAAACATATAACTAGAAAGCAGGAATCATGAACAGTGTTTCGCTTGGTGGCCCACTGAAGATGTTACCTAGTAGGGTGACAAAATGTCTGGAAATGAACCTTCCAGCTCAGCGAGCAAACCTACATCCAGACCCTCAACCTGAGCTACAAATCTTCTCAAAACCCGCTAAGCAATCCATGATCCTGCAAAGCCTGCCCAGGGCCATTTGCCTTCCAGGCAAAAGCAGAGACAGAAAGCAGGAGGCTGGAAAGTAAAGGAATCAGTAAATGTGTCCAGTTTGTGGAATGGGCAGCACTGTTTGTACCACCTGTGAAGCCTGGTGGCTCAGTTCACTGCTATGGGGATTTTAAACAAGTGGTAAACCATTTCTTGCACCTGGATAAATACCCAGTCCCTCACATTGAGGATTTATACACAAAGCTGGTAGGGAAGCTGTCCTTCACAAAGCTGGATGTGAGTCATACATAACTTGCAATTGCATTCCCAAATGTATTTAATAGCCATAAGGGTTTGTACTAGTGTATGAGATTGCCATTTGGGATACCATGAGCCGGTGCTATTTTTCATTAAATGGTAGAGAACATATTACAAGGTCTCACATTTATCTGGATGATGTGCAAATGACTGGGAAGACCGATAAGGAGCACTTAGAGACCTTGAACATAGTCCTTAGATGTTTCTCCCAGGCAGATGTACATCTTAGGTGGGAAAAATGTGACCTCAATACAGTGAGGGCAATCAAAGGTGCTCCAGCTCCACATCCATACTGGAGCTTATGCTTTTCCTTGGGCTGGTGAACTATTACAGAAAGTTCATGCGTAACTTGGTCTCTATCTTGGCACCTTTGCATCAACTCTTTGAAAAACAAAAAGAGTCAGTCTTTGAAATGATCGCGTAGCCAAACCATCAATTTCAGGGAAGTAAAAAAAACAGCTGCCATTATCTATGTTGGCACACTATGATCCCACGTGAGATCTGGTATTGACCTGCGATGCCTCCCCATATGGGCTGTTGTCATTGAGACATGCTGCATGAGACTTCTTAGGCACAGGGATGATGTTGGCCCTCTTGAAACAGGCAGGGACAGTGGCCTGCTGCAGGGAGAGATTGAGATGTCTGAGAAGGCCTCTGCCAGTTGATCTACACGGCCTGGTACTCCGTCTGGTCTCATTGCTTTCCTTGGATTCACACGAAAGGAATGTTTAAGACAGAACACCATCTCAAAAGCTGCGTTTTAAAGAAAACCAAATAATAACATGATTTGGAGATGCTGGTGTTGGACTGGTGTGTACAAAGTTAAAAATCACATGACACCAGGTTATAGTCCAACAGGTTTATTTGGAAGCACTAGCTTTCGGAGCACTGCTCCGTCATCAGGTGGTTGTCCATCTGATGAAGGAGCAGCGTTCTGAAAGCTAGTGCAAACAAATAACAGCGTGTTCCTCATGAGAAGGACTTCTCCAGTGCACTCCCCCATCCCTCCATCTTCCTTCCTCCCCCTCCCACCCACTCCCTCTCCCACCCCTCTCTTTCCCCCCTCTCTCCTCCCCCTCTCTCTTCTCTCCCCACTCTCTACTCTCTCTCTCCTCTCTTCCTCCCCCATCATTCTCCCATTCTGTATCTCTCTCCACAACCTACTGAGTTTCTCCACTAATTTCTTTTTATTATTTTAGATTTCTAGCATCTGCAGTTCTTTGTTTTATTTTACTATTAAGGCCATCCTCCCCTTACCTGTGGCAATGGGGACTCTATGCTATTGGAAGTTGAGCAGCTGCAGCTGCACAGATTGGTGTCAGGTAAGGGCAAAGGAGAGGCTTCTTGTTCAGCCTCAAGATCCATTGGAGGCATTCCACCCCCCTCATAATTTTATCCCTCATCAAGACCTTCCATCCCAGGGGCCAGTAAAATTCTCCCCGTGGTCATGATGTCAGATGTGGGATTTGATGATTGCCAGTTGGCTACCTTCTTCCCTACATTACAACAATGTGCAAACTCAAAGTATTTCCTTGGCTATAAAGTGTTTTAAGACATTGCGGTTCAAGAAGGCAGCTCACCACCACCACCTCAGGGGCAACTAGGAGCAGGCAATAACTGCTGACCTAGTCAGCGACACCCACATCCCACGAGGGAATGAGAAAAAGTGAGTGTTTTCTTTGCACTAATTCTTTGCTTGAGCTAACCAAAAATAATCCACTCATCTTATCATCTTGCATTCTCCTCAGTCTCAAGTATTAATTCAGTTTAATTTTACTCTGTGCATCAATCATTGCCTGTCGAAAAGATTCCAAGATTCAAAAACATTGAAAGAAACTAGTTTTATTGGATCATTTGAATTTAAAAAACATATCATCACTGATTCTGGAGTAAATAATCTTGCTGAATTCAGTCAATCATCATGTTTCAAACATTTATATTTAAACAGTTAAATTTCAACCTTTTCTGTTATGGTGAAAGCCATTCCAGTATCTGGCAATATCTAGTGAATTTACGTTGTGCTATACTGGACATACAAAACTGCACATCATATTCTAGCTGTGACCTAACCACTATGTCATATAAATATATCACTATGACCTTACTGTGACAACCCATGCTCTGTTAGAACTCCAAACACTTCATCAGTCTGCTTTTCTCAGCCTGTGTTGCCTTGGCCTTTGTCCCGGCTCAACACATTTTTCATACTTTTGGACGATTGTAAAACTGTTTCCACTGCCTCTGTTGTCTTATAAGAACAAATAGGAGCAAGAGTGAACTATTTGGCCTCTCCCCCATTCAACAAGATCATGACTGATTTGATCCACTTTCTCACCTGCTCTCCAATCTCCATAACCTTGGCTCCACTACAAATCAAAAATCTGTCTAACATGCCCTTGAATACATTCAATAACTTGCCTTTCGTACTCTCTGAGATGATGAATTCCAACAATCAACAGACACTGAAAGAAAATCCACCTTATCTCCAACTGAAATAGGAGACCCTTTATTTTGAAACTGTGGCCTCTAATTTGAGCTTTCAACATGAAGGGCAACTATCCTGTCAGAACTTCCTGTGACTTCTAGAAATATGTAAGGTGTATGACACAAGCATCTCTGACAGCTTGTTCACTTTGAGTTATATCATTTTTTAGAATTAATTCCTTTTCCAAAGTTGGTCTAGTACAATAACATTAGTGACAATGTTATTTGTAAAATAGACATAATATTTAATATAATTGCCCTGTCTCCATTCTCTCTTCTCCCCCCTTCTCCCCATCCTCTCCTCTCTCTCTCTCCTTTCTCCCCCCATCCCTTTCCCGTTCTGTATCTCTCTCCACAACCTACTGAGTTTCTCCACTAATTTCTTTTTATTATTTTAGATTTCTAGCATCTGCAGTTCTTTGTTTTATTTTACTATTAAGGCCATCCTCCCCTTACCTGTGGCAATGGGAACTCTATGCTATTGGGAAGTTGAGCAGCTGCAGCTGCACAGATTGGTGTCAGGTAAGGGCAAAGGAGAGGCTTCTTGTTCAGCCTCAAGACCCCCTCCCTCATAATTTTATCCCTCATCATAACCTTCCATCCCAGAGGTCAGTAAAATTCTTCCCGTGTTTAAACACCCTTCTTCATCCTTACAGTCTGATTAGTTTTGAGTATGCTTTAAAAGGCCTTTACTAGTTTTCCTCCTAACGTTTCTAATTTCCTGTTTTACCCCTCTACTACTCTTCATAGATTTCTCATAATAAATAGGAAAAGAATGGAACTTTAAACTGTTGCCCTCTAGTTTTGGACTCCCCACCTTGGGAAGAAGACCATGGCTATTCACCTGAATCATGCCCCTCATAATTTTATAAACCTCTCTAAGGTCACCCCTTAAGACCTGATGTTGTAGAGAAAATAGCCTCAGCCTATTCAGCCTCTCCCTATAGCTCAAACTACTTACCAGTTAACTCAGTTAAGTGTTAACTCTGATTTCTCTTCACGGATGCTGCCAGATCTGCTGAGCTTTTCTAGCAATGTCTATTTTTGTTTCTGATTTTCTGATTTTCAATTTTTATTTAGGTCAAACTACTTACCAAACTATAACCATTATACAGTAAATATTCAGGTTGGAAATCAATGTTACTTCCATGGTCTGTACCTCACTTCTAAGTCTTCCTTATAAGTTAAGAAGGGATGTGGGAGTCTGAAGGTTGAATGGAGACACTGGGGTATCTAAGAAAATTATGTTAATTTCTAGTCAGTCAGATATATGCAGCTTGAAGTGAAATTTCTTAGTAGATGTATAAAAATGTTACTTCAGCTGAATAACAATTTGTTCCTTTACTTCATGTTGACATAAAAACACACTTGCATGTTTACTTGTGTTTGATAGACGAGTGAAATAAAAACATGATGTTATCAATACTTTTGGGTGAACTATCTTGTGAGTCACCATTTTTCATCTGTCAAGCATGTCATTGTGATGAACAACTGGAAAAGACCTGCTCATTTGAAGCCTTTACACAACACACAGTACCTCAAACTGTCATGATTCGGAGATGCTGGTGTTGGACTGGGGTGTACAAAGTTAAAAATCAAACAACACCAGGTTATAGACCAACAGGTTTAGTTGGAAGCACACTAGCTTTCGGGTGACAATCACCTGATGAAGGAGCGTCGCTCCGAAAGCTAGTGTGCTTCCAATTAAACCTGTTGGACTATAACCTGGTGTTGTTTGATTTTTAACTTTGTACCTCAAACTGGTTTGCTTAGTTTCGAGAGCAGTTTCCCTTGATGTGGCTTGAGCTGTTGTCTGCTGCATCAAATCAATTTGAGTTGGGCTGTACTAATTGCAAATGGTCTCATTGTATTAAAATAATTTGCACCTAAAGCGGTTGGAATTCTGTCAAAATCTAAAGTCAGTTACACATCGACTTCAAAATGATTTTTGATGGAGCAATAATTTGCATGACGTTTTCTATTTTTTTCTGTTGTGTCTTTCAATTGTTGGAAAGCATTACATTTTTTGAAGTAACCAAATAATTGTTATAGAATGGAGCTATTTATAGAAAATGCTGTCCAAATAATTGTAAGACTCTATGTGATTGATCTTTTCTTCTTTGGACTTGCATGGATTAATCTTGATACATGGAGTGAGTGCTTCATTGAAAGCTTTCAGTGTAATCTTGCCCCAGGGGCAAGGCCATGATACTGCCGGTATTAGCAGTTATACCTGTAGGTGATGCTCTGATAGACGTTTTCAATATCAAAAGTGTCACACCTGGTTAGTCACACCTGCCAATGCTGGCATCTTGTACAACATTGGTAAATTGTACTGGCAATGTTTAGCTCTGTGTTCAATACCTACAGTGAAATGATACAGTAAAATAATTACAATTTTCTTTTATCCATTCCATGATTCAGCAAATAGAGAAGGATTCTAGAACTCGATGGTAGAGTTTTCCAGAACTCCCCCACTTCAACAGTTTGCAACACTTCTTCATCATTATTTCCCTTTGTTTTATGCCTCTATCATCACCCTTTGAAATACTTCATTTCTCTCAATTTTCCCAAACACCCTTCCCATTTTTTTTATCCTGACCCTCTGACCACACAATCCCTACTTAGATCCAATTCTACCCTTGCTCACTTACCCTACTTGGAACATAATTTGGAGGGGGCAGATTAAGGCTATTCAGTCCACTAAGTCTGCTCTCCATTTAATGAGACCATGGTTAATCTGGTATTCCTCAACTCCATTTTACTGCCTTTTCCCTATAAACCTTAATTCTCTTACTGTTAAAAATCTGTCTCAGTCTTGAATATACATAATGACCTAGCCTCCACAGCCCTTTGTAAACTAAATTAGATTAGATTCCTTATAGTATGGAAACAGGCCCTATAGCCCAACAAGTCCACACCGACCCTTCTGAAGAGTAAACTACCCAAATCCATTCCCCTCCCCTATATTTATCTGACTAATGCACCTAACACTATGGGCAATTTAGCATGGCCAATCCTGACCTGCACATCTTTGAATTGTGGGAGGAAACTGGAGCACCTGGAGGAAACCCACGCAGACCCAGGAGATTGTGTAAATTCCACACAGATAGTTACCTGAGGCAGGAACTGAACCCAGGTCCCTGGCGCTGTGAGACAGCAGTGCTAACCACTGAGCCACCGTGCCACCCCAGTGATTCACCATCCTGTGAGAGAATTCCTCCCTTTGTCCGAACTGGCTTACCCTTTACTCTGAGGTGATGCCTACAGGTCCTAGATTCTCTCACAAAGGGAAATGACCCCACCGCCCCACACCCCCCTCCCCACCCACATCTACCTCGTCAAGCCCCTTAAGAACCTTGTACATTTCCATAAGGTCACCTCTCATTCTTCTAAATTCTAATGAGTATAGGCCTAAACTATTCAGCCTGTTCCTCATAAGACAGTCCCTCCACACCTGGTTCAACTGGTAGTTCTCCATTAGTTCCAGGTTACCTTGTGAAAATGTTCCCCTTACCTAAACTCTTTGTCTTCTATGAGTCAGGCATTCCTCAGTCAACACTATAGTACCCAACATGTGGTACCTTATCAAATACTTCTGGAAAATCAAACATATTACGTACGCTGCTTCTTCTTCATCTACCCTGCTTGTTACCTCTTCAAAACGCTTCAGTAAATTAGTCAGGCATGATGTCCTCCTCCTGAAGCTATATTGACCCTGTTGGCTTATATTATGTATTTTGAATTTCAATAGACTCTAACATTTTCCCAGTAACAGATGTTCTACTTCTACTAAAAACTGTTTGTAGCATTAGCTCACCTGGACAGGAGATGCACATTTTAAATTCAATATGTAGACAAACTTCTGCTATCCTGACAGCAATTTACATCCCACCCCATGCGGAAGTGAAGAGCAGACTTGATGAAATATACACTGCGACAAATAGCCTTAAGCTGGAATACCCTGAGGCCTTGTTCATTATAATCAGTGACTTCAACCAGACTAACCTCAAAAGTGTACAACCTTGATTCCATCAATACATCTCCTGTCCCACCAGAGGATCACTGCTGCATAACAATCAAAGTTGCCTACTGCTCCATCCCCTACCTGCATTTTGGTAAATCAGACCAAAAGAATCATAGAATTCCAACAGTGTGGAAATAGGCCATTCAGCTCATGAAGTCCACACCGATCCTCTGAAGAGCATCCCACCTAGACTCCTATTCTATCCCTGTATCCATCTAACCTATATATCCCTAAACACTATTGACAATTTAGCACAGCCATGACACCTAACTTGTGCATTTTTGGACTGTGGGAGGAAACCAGAGAACCCGAAGGAAACCCATGCAGACACGGGGAGAATGTGCAAACTCCATACAGACAGTCGCCTGAGGGTGGAATTGAACCTGAGTCCCTGGCGACTGTGATGCAGCAGTGCTAACCACTGAACCACCATGCTACCCCTTCTCCAGGCTTACAAGCAGAAATTGAAGCCTGAGCATCCAGTACAGAAAGTTGTACCATGCTGGTCTGAGGTAACAGATGAGCTCCTACATGACACCTTGATGTCAGGGAACTGATGAATGTTCAAGAACTCAGCAGCCAACCTAAATGAATATGCCACTACCGTCACAGACTTCATCAGTAAATGTGTGCAGGATTGCGAGCCAAAGAATTTAATCTGAGTGTTCCATAACTTGAAACCATGGATGAACCGAGAGATCACTCTCTACTGAAGTCTAGGTCTGAGACATTCTAGTCACGTCACCCTGACCTATAAAGGAAATCCAGATACAATCTTTGCAAATTCATCAAGGATGCCAAGAGACAATATCAGACTAAACTAGAGTCCCAGACTAACCACATGAACATACATTGACAGTGGCAAGGCTTAAAAGAGATACAAAGTGAAGTTGAGTAGAATTGCTGACAAAAACACATCCCTCCCTGATAGGCTCAATTCATTCTACATTCGTTTTGATCAGAAGCTCAGTGACATGATGTCACCTGCCTGACAGCTTCTGTGCCCCTGTACTCAGAGTTACTGCTGCAGGGGTCAGATTGGTCTTCTTGAGGGTGAACGCATAGAAAGTGATTTCCCGGATGGGGACCGAGCCGTGAACTCAGATCCTGTGTGGACCAGCATATAGGAGTATTTGCAGACTTCTTTAACCTCTCCTTACTACAATGTGATGTTCTCACCTGCTTCACAATCATTCCGGTGCCAAAGAAAAATCAGACAACGTGCCTTAATGACTACTGCACTGTGGCTCTGGTTTCCATCGTTATGAAGTGCTTTGAGAGGTTAGTAATGGCTCACATCCATTATGTGCCATAATCTAGCCTTTCCGATTGCCTTGATAATTACAATAAACCTATTGTTGTAACAGGTCCATGGCAAGCACCAACTCCTTGGCCCTACACTCATTTCTGGAACCTTGGATAACAAGGACACCGATGACAGACATCTATTGACTTTAGCTCTGCCTTCAATACCACAATTTCCAACCAAATTCATCTTCAACATCTGAGAGCTAGGACTCTTCTCCCCCCTTTGCAACTGGATCCTTGACTTCCTATCCCACAAATTGCAATGAGTTAGGATAGCCCAACATTGGTGCCCCGCAAGGCTGCGTACTCAGCCCCTGACTATATTCCTCATATACTCACAGCTGTCTGGCCAAATTCAGCTCTAACTCCATTTACAAATTTGCTGATTGCACCACTGTAGTGGGTCAGATCTCAAACAACAACAAGAGTACAGGAAAGAGACAGCTCAGTGGCATGGTGTAAAGAAAACAAACTCCCCCTCATTGTCAGCAAAATGAAGGAGGTGGTCATTGACTTCAGGATGTGGAGTGGAGGGCACACCCCTGTCTGTATCAATGGTGCTGAGGTGGAGATGATCGACAGCGTCAAGCTCCTAGGAGTGACCATCACCAACAATCTGTCCTGGTCCATCCACATCAATGCTACAGTCAAGAATGCACACCAATGCCTCTACTTCCTCAGAAGACTAATGAAATTTGGCATGTCCACAGTGATCCTTACCAATTTTTATAGATGCACCATAGAAAGCATCCTATCTGGATGCAACACAGCTTAGTATGACAATTGGTCTTTGCAAGACCATAAGAGATTATAGAGAATTGTGAACGCAACTAAGTCCATCACAAAACCAACCTTCCTTCCATTTACTCCATCTCCACTTCAGCTGCCTTGGGAAAGCATCCAACATAATCAAAGACCCCTCCTACCCATGTTATACTGTCTTCCACCCTGTTCCAGGGGAAAGTGAGGACTGCAGATGCTGGAGATCAGAGCTGAAAAATGTGTTGCTGGAAAAGCGCAGCAGGTAAGGCAGCATCCAAGGAGCAGGAGAATCAACGTTTCAGGCATAAGCCCTTCTTCAGGAATGAGGAAGGTGTGCCAAGCAGGCTAAGATAAAAGGTAGGGAGGAGGGACTTGGGGGAGGGGCGTTGGGAATGCGATAGGTGGAAGGAGGGTGATAGGCCAGAGAGGGGGTGGTGGCGGAGAGGTCAGGAAGAAGATTGCAGGTCAAGAAGGTGGTGCTGAGTCTGAGGGTTGGGACTGAGATAAGGTGGGGGGAGGGGAAATGAAGCTGGAGAAATCTGCATTCATCCCTTGTGGTTGGAGGGTTCCTAGGCGGAAGATGAGGCGCTCTTCCTCCAGGTGTCGTGTTGCCATAGTCTGGCGATGGAGGAGGCCAAGGACCTGCATGTCCTTGGTGGAGTGGGAGGGGGAGTTAAAGTGTTCAGCCACGGGGCGGTTGGGTTGGTTGGTGTGGGTGTCCCAGAGGTGTTCCCTGAAATGTTCCGCAAGAGGAGGCCACATCGGGTGCAGTGGATGCAGTAAATGATGTGTGTGGAGGTGCAGGTGAATTTGTGACGGATATGGATGGATCCCTTGGAGCCTTGGAGGGAAGTGAGAGGGGAGGTGTGGGTGCAAGTTTTGCATTTCTTGCGGTTTCAGGGGTAGGTGCCGGGAGTGGAGGTTGGGTTGGTGGGGGGTTTGGACCCGACGAGGGAGTCGCGGAGGGAGTGGTCTTTCTGGCACTCTGATAGGGGAGGGGAGGGAAATATATCCTTGGTGGTGGGGAAATGTTGGGAGGTGGCGGAAATGACGAAGGATGATACGATGTATCTGGAGGTTGGTGGGGTGGAAGGTGAGGACCAATGGGGTTCTGTCCTGGTGGCGATTGGAGGGGCGGGGTTCAAGGGCGGAGGAGTGGGAAGTGGAGGAGATGCGGTAGAGAGCATTGTCGATCACGTCTGGGGGGAAATTGCGGTCTTTGAAGAAGGAGGCCATCTGGGTTGTTCGGTATTGGAATTGGTCCTCCTGGGAGCAGGTGCAGTGGAGGCAAAGGAATTGGGAATATGGGATGGCGTTTTTACAGGGGGCAGGGTGGGCGGAGGTGTAATCTAGGTAGCCACCCCCATGCCCAACTCCGCCCCCACGCCTAACTCCACCCAAATACCTAACTCCGCCCCCACACCTAATCCCACCCCCACTCCCAGCTCCAGCCCCACACCAGGTCCCAG
This sequence comes from Chiloscyllium plagiosum, assembly GCF_037043375.1. Lineage (NCBI taxonomy): Eukaryota > Metazoa > Chordata > Chondrichthyes > Orectolobiformes > Hemiscylliidae > Chiloscyllium > Chiloscyllium plagiosum. The sequence goes on from NW_028270142.1 coordinate 465,829, forward strand.
GTCCTAGCTCCCAGCCCTGCTGTGTTTTCACCATCCCTTCAGACCTCCCCCTCTCTGAGGATGAAAGATCAGTCCTCGGCAGAGGCCTCACCTTCATCCCCCTACGCTCCCGGATTAACGAGTTCAACACGCAGCGAGACATCAAACAATTCTTCCGCCGCCTTCGCCTCCGTGCCTACTTCTTCAACCAGGATTCTCGCCCACCCTCTGACGACCCCTTCTCCCGCCTCCAACACACCCCATTCACCTGGACACCCCGTGCTGGCCTCTTACCCGGCCTCGATCTCTTCATATCCAACTGCAGCGCGACATTAACCGCCTCAACCTGTCCACCCCTCTCACCCACTCCAACCTCTCACCCACGGAATGTGCAGCCCTCCACTCCCTCTGCTCCAACCCCAACCTCACTATCAAACCAGCAGACAAGGGAGGCGCGGTAGTAGTTTGGCGCACCGACCTTTACACCGCTGAGGCTAAACGCCAGCTCGCGGACACCTCCTCCTACTGCCCCCTTGACCATGACCCCACCTCCCACCACCAAACCATCATCTCCCAGACCATCCATAACCTCATCACCTCAGGGGACCTTCCATCCACCGCCTCCAACCTCATAGTCCCACAACCCCGCACCGCCCACTTCTACCTCCTGCCTAAAATCCACAAACCTGACTGCCCCGGCCGACACATTGTCTCCGCCTGCTCCGGCCCCACTGAACTCATCTCTGCATACCTCGACACCGTCCTGTCCCCCCTAGTCCAAGAACTCCCCACCTACGTTCAGGACACCACCCACGCTCTCCACCTCCTCCATGATTTTCACTTCCCCGGTCCCCAACGCCTTATCTTCACCATGGACGTCCAGTCCCTGTACACCCCCATCCCCCATCACGAAGGACTCAAAGCCCTCCGCTTCTTCCTTTTCCGCCGACCCAACCAGTACCATTCCACTGACACCCTCCTTCGACTGACTGAACTGATCCTCACTCTGAACAACTTCTCTTTCCAATCCTCCTGCTTCCTCCAAACCAAAGGAGTAGCCATGGGCACCCGCATGAGCCCCAACTATGCCTGCTTCTTCGTAGGATATGTGGAACAGTCCATCTTCCGCAGCTACACTGGCACCACCCCCCACCTTTTCCTCCGCTACATCGATGACTGTATCGGCGCTGCCTCATGCTCCCACGAGGAGGTTGAACCCCCCCAACCACAAGGGATGAATGCAGATTTCTCCAGCTTCCTCATTTCCCCTCCCCCCACCTTATCTCAGTCCCAACCCTCGGACTCAGCACCACCTTCTTGACCTGCAATCTTCTTCCCGACCTCGCCGTCCCCACCCCCTCTCCGGCCTATCACCCTCACCTTAACCTCCTTCCACCTATCGCATTCCCAACACCCCTCCCCCAAGTCCCTCCTCCCTACCTTTTATCTTAGCCTGCTTGGCACACCTTCCTCATCCCTGAAGAAGGGCTTATGCCCGAAACGTCGATTTTCCTGCTCCTTGGATGCTGCCTGACCTGCTGCGCTTTTCCAGCAACACATTTTTCAGCTTCCACCCTCTTCCATCAATCAGAAGATACAAAAGTTTGAAAACATGTACCAACAGATTTAAGAACAGCTTCTTCCCTGCTGTTATCAGACTAGAGAATACAGAAAGGAGATAGAGGGCTTGGTGTCCTGGTGCAATGATAACAACCTCTCTCTCAATGTCAGCAAAGTAAAAATACTGATCATTGACTTCAGAAAGAAAAGAGAACACTCCCTCATCTACATTAACAGAGAGAAGGTTGAGAGGGTGGAGAGTGTCAAATGATGATAATCGACAACCCGCCCCAGACGTCCCACATAGATGCGATGGTCCAAGAAGGCACAACAATGCCCGAATTTCCCCAGGTAGCTTAGGAAATTTGGTATGACCATAAGGACCGTCACCAACTTTTACATATCCTCCATAGAAAGTATACAGTCCAGGTGCATAACGGCCTCGTATGGCAACTGCTCTGCCCAGGACCATAGGAAACTACAGAAGGTTGTGTGCACAGCCCGGACCATCATGGAAGCCACCTCCCATCCATGGACTCCATTTAAACTTCTCATTGCCACGGAAAGATTGCCAATCTCATCAAAAACCCAACACAGCCCAGTAATGCTCTCTTGCAACCTCTTCCATCAGCAGAAAATACAGAAGCTTGAACACATGGCTCAACATTGTTCAAGAACAGCTTCTTCCCTGCTGTTACTAGGCTGATGAATGGACCTCCCTAACTCAAATAATGCTGATCTTGCTTTGTGCGGGGTGACCTGTATGCATCACTCTGTCTAAGCAACCTCTGATCTGGATGTCCTTGTTTGTTATGTTCTGTATGTACTGCTTGCAAACAAAGCTTTTCACTGTAATTAGTTACACGTGACTACAATAAATCAGATCAAATCAAATCACATGTGAATGGACCTCTCATATGTTAGAATTGATCTTTCACTGCACCTTTTCTGTAGCTAGAACACTATCTTCTGCATTCTGTATTTGTGTTAGGTTTGATTTGTCTGGATGCCACACAAAACAAAACAATACTTTTTGCTGTAACTCAGGACATGTGACAATAATAAATCAAATTAAATCAAAAAACATTTGTTTGAAAACAATTTAAAAGGTGCTACAGTACTTGTTGCTATCATAGCACCATGAATAGGAGTTAGTCTAAATGTTGGCTATTACATTGCAAAGAACATTATCTTATATTTTATGCTGACAGTTTATTACCCAGACCATTAAATATTCTGGGCACTGTTTTCCTAAACTTGCTTCATATGCTTTCTGATCATCATTTAATTTTAAAGGTATAATTATCTGTGATAGGAGTTCTAAGTGAAAGTGCCTGTACATTTTCTTCATTTTACATTTGGTTTTTAAAAATAAATGTAAGTTTGAAGCCAACTAGATGTCCGTAATGGTTCAGTGGTATCAATGCTACCTGATTTGAAAAGGTTGTGGCTTCAGGTCTCAAGTCGAAAGGCCCAAGGACCAAACCTAGGTTCATACTGATGTGTGGTCCTGAGGGAATGTTGGAACTGCAGTCTTTCAGTGGATTTTAAAGATTCCATGACACTATTTGAATGAGCAGGATGGGGATTATACCATGATGCCTTATTTAAATTCATCTCTCAATCAATTACACGACAGTAGGGCATTTGGCCATTATGTCAGTGCTGTTAGAAGAAACTTGCTGAGTTCAAATTCGTTGATCCAATTCCTACATCCTAGCCAGTGAAGTGTAAACAACATTGTAAAGTATTTCAGGGACATCCTGGAGTCATGGAAAATACTATATAAAGGCACTATATAAATTCAAGACATCAAACTATTGATGACAATGTAGCAGAAGTAATTCAATATTAAATTGAATGAAATATAAATGAATGATAGCTACAGGAAATGGCAAAATAGTTAACCATTGGAGGAAATATTGCTAAAACTAAAATAACTGATTGTGCAGACCACAAAGCTGAATGATTAAAGACTTGAACACTTTCAGCACGACTTGATAACCATAATTTGCTTGATTGAAAGTTCTTTCCCATACCATATGGCAGGAAGATCGAAGAGTTAGACAACAAATTACCTTGACAGAATTTGAGGAATTCTGTCTTTACAGAAAAGCACACACTCAGCATTGCTTTACACTCTTTACCCTTACCTGGCATTTAATTCTGTTTGTAATGAAAATTTGGTAAAAGATTTGACTGATTTTTTGGTAAGGCAGATCTTTGTGAAATGTTTATTATTGATTTTGCTCCTTCAGATCCTTCTGCCATTTTTTGTACATTTTATATTCATTATTGATATGATAAGTCATCTTAATCTTTGTTAGAAACATTTACTTCACTCATTGCTAGTTCAAGATCATGATGATGTAAGAAATTCAATATCATACCATAGGGTGTAATAAAAAAGGACACAAAATCCTTTCGTTCTCAGAAATAAATACGACAACTATTGGGTAACATTGACCCCGGAGTAACTGTCATGGTTTTAAACTCTCTAGACCTTTAGATGTGCAATTTTAGATGTAAAGCTGTATTTTCAAAAGTTCTTTTTTAACAGTTTAGTTGTTGCCTTCATATACTCAAGTTTACAAACATTGTTTGATTGAAACTGATACATTTCATGATAAGTGGTTGTGGCATCATATATTTATAGCTCGCAAGCAAATTCTTTTGGATGGAAACTCCCTGTTCAGCAGGATGCAGTTCTGGCCATAGACTATAATCTTTTCAATGTTTTTGAAGCTTGCTTTATAATTTTTCACAAGATCTCTCACAATATTACCGTCATTCCTGGGAATTAGGAGTTCAATTTGGAAACAGTGAGACTAACAGTCTGTCTCTAAAGCAAAATAATATGTAGGCACCGGAACAACCGAAGGAAATACAGTGAATTGGATTCAAATAGCTCACAGGAGAGTGAAGAAATAAAGAAAGAAATTGTATTAACTGATAGGGAAAAAGATTTGTTTTAAACGTAAAAAATTAAAATATTTTAAAAAAGGAAAAAGATCAAGATTTCATACCTGCTGGATTTAGAAGTCATTTGCAATTCGTTTTCTCTTTCTGACTGAGGATGCTGAATGGGATTGCAGGAACATAAATTTAATTTTAAAAGATCTTTAAGGAATTAAAAGCCCACTGTAACTTCTTGTTGTGGGTTTAATTTGTATTTAGTGCACAGATTCAACAACCAAAAGCACCTGCAGCCAGGTTGACAGTAGGTTATCATTTCCATCAGAGTAGTGCAAATCATCTGGCAATATGTTGTAATTTCCAACTTGCAGGGTACCTCTTGCTTGACATAAATTGCTAAATGATTTACACAGTAATAACATTGTCTGCATTAAACGCACTTAAGTTTTCCCAGCAAATCCTGGACCAATATGTTTGCAGTTAAAATTCTGCTCTATTATCCTAATTACTGCTAATTCTAATAGAGGGGTGGTATGGGGCTCAGGGGTTAGCACTGCTGCCTCACAGTGCCAGGGACCAGGGACCAGGGTTTGATTCCAGCCTTGGGCAACTGTCTGTGCGGAGTTTGCACATTCTCCCCATGTCTGTGTGGGTTTCCTCTGAGTGCTTCGATTTCCTCCCACAATCCAAAGATGTGCATAGTAGGAGAGTTAACTATGCTAAATTTCCCATAGTGTTCAAGGATATGTAGATTAGGTGCATTAGTCAGAGGTAAATATAGGATAATAGGGTAGGGGAAGAGTCTGGGTGGGTTACTCTTCGGAGTGTCAATGTGGACTTGTTGGGCCGAAGGGCGTGTTTTCACACTATAGGGATTCTATGATTCTAATGCTTTGGAAACCACACCAAAGACAAAAGTCAGCAAGAGAATGGTGTAATTTAATATTGGACTTGCGTATTTTCCCCTCGTTTTTAGCACTTGTGGCCATAGGCACAAAATAATACTTCAAGAACTGCTTAGGAAGCTAGGAATTCAACTGAGTAACTCACTACCTAACTGCCCAGTGTTTGTCCACTATCTACAAGGCACATGTTTGGAGTGTGAAGGTATACTCTCCATTTGCCTGGATGGGTCCAGCTTTAATCAGAGAGTGCATCACAGCTACAGAAACTAAGGTTGTTGAGGAAGGTTTCTCTACTGAGTCAGTATGGGTAGAAGTTAGGAACCAGAAGGGAACAGCCACCGCACTGGGGGTTTTCAACAGACCGCCTAATAGCAGTAGAGAGATTGAAGATCTCATAGTTGGGCAGATTTTGGAAAAATGCAGATGTAGCAGGGTTGTTGTTATGGGTGATTTCAACTTTCCCAATATCGACTAGAACCTCCTAAGTGCAGATAGTTTGGATGGAGCTGTTTTTGTCAGGTGTGTTCAGGAGGGTTTCCTTACTCAGTATGTAGACAGACCAACGAGGGGAGAGACCATTTTGGATTTGGTGCTCAGCAATGAGCCAGGACAGGTGTCAGGTCTCGTGGTGGCAGAACACTTTGGTGACAGTGACCACAACTGCCTCATATTTACCACAGCCTTGGAGAGGGAAAGAAGCAGTTACCAAGGGAAGATATTTAATTGGGGAAAAGGAAATGATGACGCTATCAGACAGGGGTTGGGAAGTACAGACTGAGAGCAATTGTTCCACAGAAAGGGCACAGCAGACATGTGGAGACTATTTAAGGACCAGTTGTTGCAAGTGATGCACAAATTTGTTCCACAGAGACAGGTAAGAAGGGGTAAGATTAAGGAACCTTGGATGATGAGAACAGAGGAGCTACTCGTCAAAAGGAAGAAGGCAGCTTACGTAAGGTGGAGGAAGCAAGGATCCAGCACAGCTTTAGAGGATTACAGGCTTACTAGAAAGGAGCTCAGAAATGGACTGAGGAGAGTGAGGAGGGAACATGAAAAAGACTTGGCAGGAAGGATTAGGGAGAACCCAAAGGCATTACACTCATACCTGAGGAATAAGAGAATGATCAGGGAGAAGATAGGGCCGATCAGGGATAGCGGAGGGAACTTGTGCGTGGAGTCTTAGCAGATAGAACTAGAACATAGAACATAGAAGAATACAACGCAGTACAGGCCCTTTGGCCCTCGATGTTGCGCCGATCCAAGCACAACTAACCTACACTAGCCCACTATCCTCCATATGCCTATCCAATGCCCGTTTAAATGCCCATAAAGAGGGAGAGTCCACCACTGCTACTGGCAGGGCATTCCATGAACTCACGACTCGCTGAGTAAAGAATCTACCCCTAACATCTGTCCTATACCTACCACCCCTTAATTTAAAGCTATGCCCCCTCGTGATAGCTGACTCCATACGTGGAAAAAGGTTCTCATGGTCAACCCTATCTAAACCCCTAATCATCTTGTACACCTCTATCAAGTCACCCCTAAACCTTCTTTTCTCCAATGAAAACAGTCCCAAGTGCCTCAGCCTTTCCTCATACGATCTTCCTACCATACCAGGCAACATCCTGGTAAACCTCCTCTGCAGCCGTTCCAGTGCCTCCACATCCTTCCTATAGTATGGCGACCAAACCTGCACACAATACTCCAGATGTGGCCGCACCAGAGTCTTATACAACTGCAACATGACCTCAGGGCTCCGGAACTCAATTCCTCTACCAATAAAAGCCAGTACACCATATGCCTTCTTCACCGCACTATTTACCTGGGTGGCAACTTTCAGAGATCTGTGTACATGGGCACCAAGATCCCTCTGCTCATCCTGAAGAAGGGCTTATGCCCGAAACATCGATTCTCCTGTTCCCTGGATGCTGCCTGACCTGCTGTGCTTTTCCAGCAACACATTTCCAGCCCTCTGCTCATCCACACTACCAAGTATCCGACCATTAGCCCAGTACCCCATCTTTTTGTTACTCTTACCAAAGTGTATCATCTCACACTTACCTACATTGAACTCCATTTGCCACCTTTCTGCCCAGCTCTGCAACTTATCTATATCCCGCTGTAACCTGACACATCCTTCCTCACTGTCAACAACTCCTCCGACTTTCATATCATCCGCAAACTTGCTCACCCAACCTTCTAGTCCCTCCTCCAGGTCATTTATAAAAATGACAAACAGCAATGGTCCCAAAACAGATCCTTGCGGAACACTGCTAGTAACTGCACTCCAAAATGAACATTTACCATCAACTACTACCCTCTGTCTTCTTCCAGCCAGCCAATTCCTAATCCAAACCTCCAACTCACCCTCAATGCCATACCTCCGTATTTTTTGCAGTAGCCTACCATGGGGAACCTTATCAAACGCCTTACTAAAATCCATATACACCACATCTACCGCTTTACCCTCGTCTACCTCCTTAGTCACCTTCTCAAAGAATTCAATAAGGTTTGTGAGGCACGACCTGCCCTTCACAAAACCATGCTGACTATCCTTGAACACATTATTCCTATCCAGATGTTCATAAATCCTATCCCTTACAATTCTCTCTAAGACTTTGCCTACAACAGAAGTGAGACTTCCCGGCCTATAGTTACTAGGGTTATCCCTACTCCCCTTCTTCAACAAGGGAACCACATTTGCTATCCTCCAGTCTTCTGGCACTATTCCTGTAGACAATGAGGACATAAAAATCAAGGCCAATGGCTCTGCAATCTCCTCCCTTGCTTCCCAGAGAATCCTAGGATAAATGCCATCAGGCCCAGGGGACTTATCTATTTTCACCCTTTCCAGAATTTCCAAAACCTCTTCCCTACATACCTCAAAGCCATCCATTCTAATTAATTGTGACTCAGTATTCACATCGGCAACAATGTCCTGTTCCTGAGTGAATACTGATAAAAAGTATTCATTCAGTGTCTCCCCAATCTCTTCAGCCTCCACACGCAACTTCCCACTACTATCCTTAACTGGACCTATTCCTACCCTAGTTATTCTTTTATTCCTGACATACCTATAGAAAGCCTTAGGGTTTTCCCTAATCTTACCAACTAAGGACTTTTCATGTCCCCTCCTTGCTGCTCTTAGCTCTCTCTTCAGATCCTTCCTGGCTACCTTATAACTCTCAATCGCCCCAATTGAACCTTCATGCCTCATCTTTACATAGGCCATCCTCTTCCCTTTAACAAGGGATTCCAATTCCTTATTAAACCACGGCTCCCTCACACGACCCTTTCCTCCCTGCCTGACAGGTACATACTTATCAATGACACTCAATAGTTGCTCCTTGAACAAGCTCCACATATCAATTGTGCCCATGCCTTGAAGCCTACTTTTCCAAGCCTCACATCCTAAGTCGTGCCTCACCGCATCATATTTTCCCTGCCCCCAGCTATAACTCTTGCCCTGAAGTGCACACTTATCCCTCTCCATCACTAGAGTAAAAGTCACCGAATTGTGGTCACTGTCCCCAAAGTGCTCACCTACCTCCAATTCTAACAACTGGCCTGGTTCGTTACCCAGAACCAAATCCAGTATGGCCTCACCTCTTGTTGGCCTGTCTAGATATTGTGTCAGAAAACCATCCTGCACACATTGGACAAACACCGACCCATTTAACGAACTCGAGCTATAGCTTTCCCAGTCAATATCTGGAAAGTTAAAGTTCCCCATAACAACCACCTTATTACTTTCACTCTTCTCCTGAATCATATTCGCAATCCTTTCTTCTACATCTCTAGGACTATTAGGAGGCCTGTAGAAAACGCCTAACAGGGTGACCTCACCTTTCCTATTCCTAACCTCAGCCCAAACTACCTCAGATGGTGAGTCTTCATCCATAGTCCTTTCCACCGCAGTAATACTATCTTTGACAAGCAATGCCACACCTCCCCCTCTTTTACCCCCACTTCTGACCCTACTAAAACACTTAAACCCTGGAACCTGCAACAGCCAATCCTGTCCCTGTTCTACCCATGTCTCCGTAATAGCCACAACATCGAAATTCCAGGTACCAATCCCAAGATAGGGGAAGCCCTAAATGAGTTTTTTGCTTCAGTTTTCACCAAGGAAAGGGACCTTGTTATGAATAAAAATTTGAGGAGCTGGGATACAGTCTTGAACAGATCAAGATTGAGGAAGTTGATGTGCTGGAAATTTTGGCAAACATTAAGATTGCTTAGCCCCCAGAGCCATACCAGATTTATCCTAGGCTGCTTTGGGAAGCGAGAAAGGAGGTTGCTAAGCCGCTGGTGAGGATATTTGCTTCCTCACTCTCCACGGGAGACGTAACAGAGGATTGGAGGGAGGTGAATGTTGTTCCTCTTTTCAAGAAGGGTAATCGGGAAATCCCTGGCAATTACAGACCAGTCAGTCTTACATCTGTGGTCAGTAAGGTTTTGGAAAGAATTCTGAGGGATAGGATTTATGATTATTTGGTAAAGCATAGTGTGATTAAAAGCAGTCAGCATGGCTTTGTGAGGGGCAGGTCATGCCTCACAAATCTTATTGAGTTCTTTGAGGAGGTGACAAGATACGTCGACAGAGGTCGAGCAGTGGATGTGGTGTATATGGACTTCAGCAAGTTATTTGATAAGATTCCCTATGGTAGGCTCATTCATAAAGTCAGGAAGTATGGTATACAGGGAGATTTGGCTATCTAGATTCAGAACTGGTTGGCTGACAGAAGGCAGAGAGTGGTTGTCGATGGAAAGTATTCTGCCTGGAGGTCAGTGTTGAGTGGGGTCCCACAGGGCTCTGTTCTTGGGCCTCTGCTCTTTCTAGTTTTTATAAATGACTTGGATGAAGAGGTTGAGGGGTGGGTTAGTAAATTTGCCGATGACACAAAGGGCTATTGCAGGCTACAGTGCGACATAGACAGGATGCAGAGCTGGGCTGAGAAATGGCAGATGGAGTTCAAGCTGGATAAATGTGAAGTGATACATTTTGGAAGGTCGAACTTGAATGATGAATATAGGATTAAAGACAGTATTCTTGGCAGTGTGGAGGAACAGAGGGATCTGGGTGTGCAAGTATGTAGGCAAAAGTGAGGACTGCAGTTGCTGGAAACCAGACTATAGATTAGAGTGGTGCTGGAGAAGCACAGCAGGTGAGGCAGAATCCGAGGAGCGGTAAAATTGACGTTTTGGGCAAAAGCCCTTCATCAGGAATAGAGGCAGGGAGCCTCCAGGGTGGAGAGATAAATGGGGGGGTGGGGTGGGGAGAAGGTAGCAAAGAGTACAATAAGTGAATGGGGGTGGGGATGGAGGTGATAGGTCAGAGGGGAGGGTGGAGCAGATATGTGGGAAGGGAGATTGGCAGGTAGGACAGGTCATGAGGACAGTGCTGAGTGGGAAGATGGGAACTGAGGTAAGGTGGGGGGAGGGAAATGAGGAAATGATGGTTGAAGAGCTTCAAGGCAGAGGAGATGACCTGGGGGTTGCAGTGAGAGAGAGAGAGACTCACTGAGATTCTTGTGGAGAGAGGAGGAGAACTTCTTCAAGGTAGGCAAAAGTGAGCACTGCAGATGCTGGATACCAGAGTTTGGATTAGAGTGGTGCTGGAAAAGCACAGCAGGTCAGGCAAGCATCCGAGGAGCAGGAAAGTGCATAGGTCCCTCAAAGCTGTCACCCAAGTGGATAGGGTTAAGAAAGCATATGGTGTTTTGGCTTTCATCAACAGGGGGATGGAGTTTAAGAGCCGTGAGGTTTTGCTGCAGCTCTACAAGTCCCTGGTGAGACCACACTTGGAATATTGTGTCCAGTTCTGGTTGCCCTACTATAGGAAAGGTACAGAGGCTTTGGAGAGGGTACAAAGAAGGTTTACCAGGATGCTGCCTGGACTGGAGAGTTTGCCGTATGAAGAAAGGTTGAATAAACTCATACTTTTCTCTCTGGAGAGAAGGAGGTAGAGAGGAGACCTGATCGAGGTATACAAGGTATTGAGAGGAATAGATAGAGTCAATAGCCAGAGAATTTTCCCCAGGGAAGGATTGACTGGTGCGAGGAGTCATGGTTTGAAAATATTAGGGGCAAGGTATGAAGGAGACGTCAGAGGTAGGTTCTTTACGCAGAGAGTTGTGAATGCATGGAATGTGTTCTGTTCTGGGCCTAGTCTATACTGTACTTTTCTATGTTCTATGTTCTATGAAGGCTACTTTAGAAGCTTGATACCAGCCAGGAGATTGCAGCCCACTTGTTTGGCACCCTAATCACTCCTTTCAACATAAGCTCCCATTAATGCACAGTGACTTCAGACTGTACCATCCACAAAACACACTGCTGCAACTCACCAATGCTCCTTCATATGCTCCTTTTAAACCTGTGACCTCTACCTCTGAGAAGGACAAGAGCAGCTGATGTGTGGAAACGCCATCACCTGCATGGCCCCCTCCAAGTTACATGCCACCCTAATTTGGGACTATTTTTCAGTTCCTTCGCTGTTGCTGGGTTGAAATTCTGGAACTTATACACTTAATTGTAAGGTCCTAGGGAGTGTTGCTGAACAAAGAGACCTTGGAATGCAGGTTCATAGTTCCTTGAAAATGGAGACACAGGTAGATAGGATAGTGAAGAAGGCGTCTGGTACGCTTTCCTTTATTGGTTGGAGTATTGAGTACAGGAGTTGGGAGGTCATGTTGCGGCTGTGCAGGACATTGGTTAGGCCACTGTTGGAATATTGTGTGCAATTCTGGTCTCCTTCCTATCGGAAAGATGTTGTGAAACTTGAAACGGTTCAGAAAAGATTTACAAGGATGTTGCCAGGGTTGGAGGATTTGAGCTATAGGGAGAGGCTGAACAGGCTGGGGCTGTTTTCCCTGGAGTGTCGGAGGCTGAGGGGTGACCTTATAGAGGTTTATAAAATTATAAGGGGCACGGATAGGATAAATAGATAAAGTCTTTTCGCTCAGGTGGGGGAGTCCAGAACTAGAAGATGTAGGTCTAGGGTGAGAGGGGAAAGGTATAAAAGAAACCTAAGGGGCAACGTTTAAATGCAGTACGTGTATGGAATGAGGTGCCAGAGGAAGTGGTGGAGGCTGGTACAATTGCAACATTTAAAAGGCATCTGGATGGGTATATGAATAGGAAGGGTTTGGAGGGATATGGGCCGAGTGCTGGCTGGTGGGATTAGATTGAGTTGGGATATCTGGCCAGCATTGATGAGTTGGACTGAAGGGTCTGTTTCCGTGCTGTACATCTCTATGACTGTATGACTCTATGAACTCCATTCCCACTCATGAAGAGCTACAACAGTTCAAGTAGTCATTTGCAAGTTCACTGATGACACCACTATAGTTAGTTGAATCTCAGATAGGAAGAAACAGACTATAGACGGGAGGTGCAAGACCTGGAAAATGGTGCTCTAAGAACAGCCTAGCTCTCAATGACGGCAAAACCAAGGAACTCATTATTGACTTTTGGCGGGATGTTACTCATGCCCCTCCCTATACATTAACAGCACAGAGGTGGAACGAGTGGAGAGGGTCAAGCTCCAGTGAGTGCTCATCCACAAGTTTTCTTTGACTCTTCATGTGGAGGCTCTGGTTACAAAGGCCCAACAACGTCTCTTCTTCCTCAGGCAGCTGAGGAAATTTGGTATGACAGCATATACCCTTGCCAACCTTTATAGGTGCACCACCATTCAAGATCGGAGACAGTTACAGAGAGTGGTGAACTCGGTCCATACAATCACAAAGGCCAAACTCCCATCTATAGAATCCATCTACCACGCTCGCTGTTAAGGAAAGGCTGCCAACATTCTCAAAGATTTATCCCACCCTGGCAATGTTTTTCTACAACCTCTACCATCGAGGAGAAAGTACAAAAGCCTGAACACGCACCAGCCGGTTTCGAAACAGTTTCAACCCTACTGTTGTTAGAATACTGAATGGACTCACAAACTTTTAACATTCGCCTGTATCTGTGTTTTTGTTTTTGCCGCTGTTTACCTATTATTTACTTATTTATGTTATTTAACTCCGTGATCTGCCTGTATTGCTCGCAAGACAAAGCTTTTCACTGTGCCTCTGTACACTTGACAATAAATTCAATTCAATTCTCCATGATAATTAGGGATAGGCAACAAATCCTGACCCGCAGCCATCCCCACAATCCCTTGAATGAATATAAAAACCTCATAATTTGAAATGAGCAAAATTTTGTAACTCTACAAGAATCTTGAAAGAGAAAATTAAATTAACATTCCAGTTATAACTCTTTATCTGAAGTTAGTTTCCTGATTTCTGTCAATTTTCCCTCTATCCCAAAAGTTAGATGTGCAAATGAAGATAATATTTAATCAATTCTTTTCATCCTTTTCCTTATAATCCTTTAGTTATTTATTTTATTTCCTGTCTATTTAGTGCTTTATCTCAAATTGATGCCAGCTTATTGAGATATATCTGAAAAAGAACATCAGTCGTTTAAAATCAAATTGATTAAATATTTCACTTGCTGAGTTGCATCTATTACATATTTATCTGTTCTCTAAAGGATACATTCTGAATGATGGCTGTTCAGAAAAAAAAACTTCTACTTAACAAATTTACAAATAATAAATTATATACTGACCCTGAAACATTATCCTTTGACAAACAGGTGATTTCGTTTTAAGATTGTGATTATATAGCAAAAACAGTCACTTTTAGCAACCCGCTGCATTAGCCACATTGGGAATTTACATTAATTATATCTTCATTGTCCTCTGGGCTAAACTACAGTAAAAGAATGCTATCATTTTCAATTATTTTGTCAACAATAAACCCAGTTAAATATATTCAGTTCAGTCTGTTATCAGGTGCTTTCCAGAATAAACAATTTGCATTTATACAATGCCTTCAAAGCAACAAAATAAATAAGGAATTAAGAGGATCAAAAAGTTGGAATAAAATATGGATATTGAAAAGATTACTAAAGGCTTAAAAGAAGCTTAAAAGACCACGAGTTTTGTGAGAGCTATCAAAGAATGGAGTTAAGTCAGTTGATGGAAGAGTTATACAAAAGGCATATGTTAAATGATTAAAGAGTGCAGAAAAAGCTATAAGTTTGAAGGTGGTTGCAAAAATAGAATTGGTGTAGGTTGTGAAAGTTTATTCCAAGTCATGTCTAGGGAACCTATGTAAGTCAGTGAGGACTGGTGATTACTGAGTGAGATTTATTGCGTGGCAATTTTTTTTTCATTCACTCATAGGATGTGGGAAACACTGGTTGGGCCAGCATTTATTAACCTTCAGATGGTGCTGATGAATTGCAATCTATTTGCTGCAGTTAGACCCACAGAGCTGTTTATGAGGCACTTCCAGGATTTAGACTCAACGATAGTGAAGAAACAGCAAAGTCTTTCCAAGTCAGGATGGTGAGTGGATTGGAAGCAAACTTGCAGGTGTGATGTTCCCATATATCTGCTGCCCAATGAAAGTGGTTGTAGGTTCGGAAGGTACTATCAAATGAGTCGTGTTAAATTACTACAGTGAATCTATTCAGCATCGAAATGGAAAGAGTGGATGTTTGCAGATGTGGTGCCAATCTGGCTACTTTGTCCTGGATAGTTTAAAGCTTTTTGTTGGAGCTGCACCCATCATGACAAATGGGGAGTATTCCATCACACACCTGACTTGTGCCTTGTAGGTGGTGGACAGGCTTTGGGGGGTCAGAAAGTGAGTTGCTTACTGCAGGATTCTTAACCTCTGACCTGCTGTTACAGCCTCAATATATATATATGGCTATTCCAGGAGAAAGTGAGGACTGCAGATGCTGGAGATCAGAATCGAGAATGGGGAGCTGGAAAAGCACATCAGGTCTGGCAGCATCTGAGGAGCAGGAGAATCGATGTTTCGGGCTGCCTCGTTCCTGATGAAAGGCTTATTCCCGGAACATTGATTTTCCTGCTCCTTGGATGCTGCCTGACCTGCTGTGCTTTTCCAGCACCACATTCTTGACTATGGCTATTCCAGTTCAGTTTCTGGTCAATGGTAACTCCAGATCGTTGATTGTGTGGCATTCAGTGATGATGATGCTGTTGAATGTCACGGGGTGATGATTCAATTCTCTTTTATTGGAGATGGTCATTGTGTGGAACTTGTGTAGCATGAATGTTAGTTGTATACATACTATCCAGATCTTGCTGCAGTTTTATCATGAACTACTTCAGTATTTGAGAAGATATAGGTTACAATGTTTTGGACGTGCTGAAGTTTGCGGATGATCAGGGACAGAATATCAATCGATAGACTTTTGGAGTCATAGAGTCCTACAGCACGGAGACAGGCCCGTTGGTCCTAACTAGACCATGCTGATCAAAATGTCCATCCACACTAACGTCATGTCCCTGCACTTGGCCCATATCCTTCTAATCTTTTCCTATCCATGTATTTGTCCAAATACCTTTTAAATGTTGTTAATGTACCCGCCTCAATCACTTCCACTGGCCTCATATAATTATTAATAATCAGGTTGAGTTGGGAGTGATGGTGACATATAAGGCAGTAATATTTCAAAATGATTGAATCTACTTGATTGCTTTCCAATGGAGACAGTTTTAAAGCCCATTTGTTGGATGATAAAAACCAAACAACATTGTTTTGAATGTCACTTCACAGTGTGAAATATATTTTAAAAATCCATTTGTCTCTCTACAGTGGAGGTAATGTAATCACTTTTTTATGAAACTTTCATTTCATGTACCTCACTTGATGATGAGAAAGATATTGTTTAAAATTACTCAAGGAGTCAGGAGAAACATCTCCAGTGAGATGGCCTTGGCTATTTGGTCATCAACCTCCAGGAAAACGAAGATGAATTAGATGATTTGTGAACAAATTCTTTATTCTGCAGAGTCTGATCTCTCATCAAATGACCCTAATTTCTGTTATTATAATTATAGAGTCATTGAGTCATAGATATATACAGCATGGAAACTGACCCTTCGGTCCAACCCATCCATGACGACCAGATATCCCAACCCAATCTAGTCCCACCTGCCAGCACCCGGCCCATATCCCTCCAAACCCTTCCTATTCATATACCCATCCAAATGCCTCTTAAATGTTGCAAAAGTACCAGCTTCCACCACTTCCTCTGGCAGCTCATTCCATTTTTGTACCACCCTCTGTGTGAAAAAGTTGCCCCTTAGGTCTCTTTTATATCTTTCCCCTCTCACCGTAAATCTATGTTCTCTAGTTCTGGACTCCCCTAATCCAGGGAAAAGACTTTGCCTATTTATCCTATCCATGACCTCATAATTTTATAAACCTCTATAAGGTCACCCCTCAGCCTCCAACGCTCCAGGGAAAACAGCCCCAGCCTGTTCAGCTTATCCCTATAGCTCAGATCCTCCAATCCTGGCAACATCCTTGTAAATCTTTTCTGAACCCTTTCAAGTTTCGCAACATCTTTCCGATAGGAAGGAGACCAGAATTGCACGCAATATTCCAACATTGACCTAACCAATGTCCTGTACAGCCGCAACATGACCTCCCAACTCCTGTACTCAATACTCTGACCAATAAAGGAAAGCATACCAAACGCCTTCTTCACTATCCTTTCTACCTGCGACTCCACTTTCAAGGAGCTATGAACCTGCACTCCAAGGTCTCTTTGTTCAGCAACCATTAAGTGTATAAGTCCTGCTAAGATTTGCTTTCCCAAAATGCAGCACTTTGCATTTATCTGAATTAAACTCTATCTGCCACTTCTCAGCCCATTGGCCCATCTGGTCCAGATCCTGTTGTAATCTGAGATAACCCTCTTTGCTGTCCACTACACCTCCAATTTTGCAAACTTACTAACTGTACCTCTAATGCTCGCACCCAAATCATTTATGTAAATGACAAAAAGTAGAGGACCCAGCACTGATCCTTGTGGCACTCCACTGGTCACAGGCCTCCAGTCTGAAAAACAACTCTCCACCACCACCCTCTGTCTTCTACCTTTGAGCCAGTTCTGTATCCAAATGGCTAGTTCTCTCTGTATTCCATGAGATCTAACCTTGCTAATCAGTCTCCCATGGGGTACCTTGTCGAACACTTTAATGAAGTCCATATAGATCACATCTACCGCTCTGCCCTCATCAATCCTCTTTGTTACTTCCTCAAAAAAGATTGAAGTTTGGTATCTATTTGTTTTCCCAATGTGTTGCTTGTTGTATCAGTCTCTAACTGACCACAACAGATTATGTATATCCCAAACAACCCTTAACAATGGAAATGTAAAACCTCTGGTCTTCATAGATTCACGCTAACTATCTAAAGTAGGCACTGTAACATCTGATGCATATGTATTTTTCATGGCATCTATATGTTACAGTGGTCTCATGTCTATGGTACCAGACGAGCAGCTATGGATCATGAACTTAACCCTACCATTGCAAATTCCTCCTTAGGACCCTGCAACCACATGGGATCGACGTGGATTTTATCAGTTTCCTCATTTCCCCTCCCTCCATATTATCCCAGTCCCAAGCCCTCCATTTAGCACCGCCCTCCTGACCTGTCCATCACCTTTCCCATCTATCCGTTCCCCCCTCCCCTCTGACCTATCACCTTCTCCCCCGCCTTCATCTACCTGTCACATTCTCAGCTAACTTCCCTCCAGCCCCACCCCGACTCCCATTTATCTCTCAGCCCCCCGGCTGACAAGTCTCATTCCTAATGAAAGATTTATGCCCAAAACGTCATTTCTCCTGCTCCTCAGATGCTGCCTGACCTGCTGTGCTTTTCCGGCCCCACACTCTCAAAAAGAAACAAAAGTCCCAATAGTGAAGAACTAAGCTTAATATGGAATAATTTTAATGTTAGGAGCCTGAAAATAAGACACACAAACTGAAGCCACAGATAGGGGGCACATAGATTCATACAGTGCAGAAAAGACCCTTCGGCCCATTGAGTCTGCACTGACATAACTACCACTAACGGCATGTTAATCCCAATTTCCTGCACTTAACCCATATCCTTGGATGTTATGATATCTGAAATACTCATCCAAATATTTTTTTAAGGGTTGTAAGGTTTCTAGCCTCCACCACCTTCCCAGGCAGTGCATTCCAGATTCCCACCATCCGCTGAGTGAAAAAGTATTTTTTCCCAAATCCTCCCTCAGCCTCCTGCTCCTAACACTAAAAATATGCCCCCTTCATGATTGACCCCTCAGCCAAGGGGAACAGCTGCTCTCTAATCACCCTCACCCCTGATGATCTTATACATCTCAATATGTCAGCCTTCTCTGCTCAAGAGAAAACAATCCAAGCTTATCTAGTCTCTTCTTATGGCTCAAGTTCTCCATCCAAGCAACATCCTGGTGAACATTCTCTCTACTCCCTCTAGTGCTATCACATCCTTCCTGTAATGAGCTAGAACTGGACACAGTACTCCAGCTGTGACCTAACCAGTGCTCCGTACAACTCCAACATTACCTCCTTGCTCTTTTGCTCTGTGCCACAACTTGATGAAAGCAAGTGTCTCATATGCCACCTTAACTATCTTATTCGTGTGCTCTGCTGACTTCAAGGATCTATGAAAAATTACCCCAAGATCCCGCTGTTCCTCTAAGTTACCCCATGTCCTGCAATTCATTAATACTCCCTCATTTTGTTTCTTCTTCCAAAGTGCATCACCTTGCACTCATCTGGGTTAAATGCCATCTGCCATTGGTCAGCTCATCTGACCAACCCATCTATATTTTTCTGTAACCTAAAGCCATCTTCTTTGCTTTAACACTCTACCAATCTTGGTGCCGTCTGCAAATTTATTTAGCATTACTCCAATATTTTCATCTCAATCATTATATACAATATATATAAATACAATAAAATATATACAATAATGAACCCAGTACTGATCCTTGTAGTACACCGCTGGACACCTGCCTCCAGTCTTTCCAATAGCTTCTCCCACGACTCTTTGTGTCCGATTACTAAGCCAATTACTGAGCTTTCTTGCCAAGTTTCCTCAATTCCATGCCCTTTAACCTTTGTTAATTAGCTTCCCATGTGGTACCTTGCCAAAAGCTTTGCTAAAGCCCATATCAGCGACATCAACTGAACTTCCCTTATCCACACACTTGATCATATTTTCAAAAAATTCGAACAAAATTTGTTAGACATGACCACCTTCTAACAAAGCCATGCTGACTATCCCTAATTAACCTATGTCTATCAGGTGGATATTAATTCGTTCCTTCAGAATTTTGTGTAATATTTTCCCTACTGCTGACGTGAGACTCACCAGTCTGTAATTTCCTGGTTCATTTCTACCACCCTTCTTAAAAAGTGGAACCACATCCTCTGGCACTTGCCCCATGGTCAGAGAGGAATTAACATTTGTGTCAGAACCCCTGCAATTTCCTGCCTCACCTCCCACAGCAGGCGAAAGTGGGTACCGCAGATGCTAGAGGTTATAATCAAAATTTAAAGTAGTGCTGGAAAAGCACATCAGGTCAGGCAGCATCCTTCATTAGGAAGGACTTTTGCCCGGAATGTCAATTTTCCTGCTCCTCGGATGCTGCCTGACATGCTGTGCTTTTCCAGCACTACTCTAATCTTGACTCTCACCTCCCACAGCAACCTGGGATGCAATTCATCTGGGCCAGGAGATTTGTCTGTTTTTAAGCTTGACTGAGCTTCCAATACTTCCCCATTTCATAGGACCTAGAACATAGAACTGAACAGCAAAGGAGTAGGCTTTTTGATCCACAATGTTGTGCTGAACATGACACCAAATTAAACTAATCCTTTCTGCCTGCCCTTGCATGTTGATATGTTGATCTAAAAATCCCTTAAATATCACTATCATATCTGCCTCTGCCACCACCCCAGCAGCACGTTCCACACTCCTACCACGCTCTGTGTAAAAAACTTGTCCCTCACATCTCCTTTGAACATTCCCCCTCTTGTCTTAAAGACATGCCCCTGAGCATTAGACATTTCAACTCTGGGAAAAAGATTCTGATTGTCAACCCTATCTATGCATCTCATAATTTTATAGACTTCTATCAAGTCTTCCCTCAGCTTCCACCACTCAAGAAAAAAACAACTTGAGTTTTTCTAGCCTCTCCTTAGAGCTCATAACATTTTCAATGTCAATCTGTGTTAGCTCCTCATTGTTGCTTTTTCTGAATTCTGTAGCTATGTTCTCTTTTCCAGAGTGAAGACCAAAGAGAATTATTCACTCAACACCCTTCCAATATCCTGCAGCTTCACAGAAAGTTGCCCCCTTGGTCCTTAATGGGCCCTCTCCCTGGCTAGCCTCTTTCCTTTAATACATTTACAAAATATTTTAAGATTCTCCCTAATTCTGTTCACAAGTCCTTTTTCATGTCTCCTTTTTGCTCTTCTAATTGCTTTCTTAAGTTTCTTCCTGTATTTTCTGTATTCCTCTAGGGCTGCAGCTGAATTGTTCCCTTTGCAGTTGCTAAAAGCCCTACTCTTCTTCCTCATCCGGTCCTGAATTGTCCTCGATATCCTGGGTCATCTGAACTTATTGCTCCTACGTTTCCCTCTAAAGAGTTCATGTTAAACCTGTACTCTGCCTTTTTCATTGCCTCCCCCCCACCATTGCTCCACTGTAGACTTACCCACAAGTAGCTGTTCCAGTCTACTATGGCCAGATCCTGATTAATTCTAATAAAGTCTGCCCTCCCCCAATCCAAAGTCATCTTTTGCCATCCTTTTCATTGTTCAGAATAATTGTGAACTATACCCATGTTATGGTTGCTATCACTAAGATTTTCCCTATTGCCACATCAAACACTTGTCCCGACTTCTTTCCCCAGAACCAGATTCAGCATCATCCCTTGTTGGCACTTCTACATATTGACACAAAAAAACTCCCCTGGATACATTTCAAGAAATCTGCCCGCTCTAATCTCTTCACACTATGACTATCCCAATTTATATTGGGAAATTTGAAATCCTTTAGTATAATTACCCAATATTACTCTTGGGCAACTCTGTGAACTGTCGACATATTTGATGCTCTATTTCCTTGGGAAAGCCGAGGCAGGAAGGATTAGGGGGAAACCAAAGGTATTTCACTCATACGTGAGGAATAAGAGAATGATCTGGGAGAAGGTGGGGCTGGTCAGGGATAGCGTAGGGCACATGTGCGTGGAATCTGAGCAGATAGGGGAAGCCCTAAATGAGTTTTTTTGTTTCAGTTTTCACGAAGAAAAGGGACCTTGTTGTGAATAAGAATTTTGAGGAGCTGGGAAACAGGCTTGAACAGATCAAGATTGAGGAAGTTGATGTGCTGGAAATTTTGGCAAACATTAAGATTGATAAGTCCTCAGGCCCAGACCAGATTTACCCTAGGTTGCTCTGGGAAGTGAGAAAGGAGGTTGCTAAGCCACTGGCAAAGATCTTTGCTTCCTCACTCTCCACGGGAGTCATACCAGAGGATTGGAGGGAGGTGAATATTGTTCTTCTTTTCAAGAAGGGTAATAGGGAAATCCCTGGCAATTACAGACCAGTCAGTCTTACATCTGTGGCCAGCAAGCTTTTGGAAATAATTCTAAGGGATAGGATTTATGACTATTTGACAAAGCATAGTGTATTTAAATGCAATCAACATGGCTTTGTGAGGGGCAGGTCATGCCTCACAAATCTTATTGAGTTCTTTGAGGAGGTGATAAGACAGGTCGACGAAGATTGAGCAGTGGATGTGCTGTATATGGCCTTCAGCAAGGCATTTGATAAGGTTCCCCATGGTAGGCTCATTCATAAAGCCAGGAGGTATGGGATACAGGGAGACTTGGCTGTCTGGATTCAGAATTGGCTGGCTGACAGAAGGCAGAGAGTGGTTGTAGATGGAAAGTATTCTGCCTGGAGGTCAGTGGTGAGTGGTGTCCCACAGGGCTCTGTTCTTGGGCCTCTGCTCTTTGTAGTTTTTATAAATGACTTGGATGAGGAGGTTGAGGGGTGGGTTAGTAAATTTGCCAATGACACAAAGGTTGGCGGTGCCATTGATAGTATCGAGGGCTATTGCAGGCTGGGCTGAGAAATGGCAGATGGAGTTCAACCTGGATAAATGCAAGTGATGCATTTTGGAAGGTCAATCTTGAATGCTGAATATAGGATTAAAGACAGGATTCTTGGCAGCGTGGAGGAACAGAGGGATTTTGGTATTCAAGTGCATAGATCCCTCAAAGTTACCACCCAAGTGGATAGGGTTGTTAAGAAAGCATCTGGTGTTTTGGCTTTCATCAACAGGGGTATCGAGTTTAAGAGCTGTGACGTTTTGCTGCAACTTTACAAAACCCTGGTGAGACTGCACTTGGAATATTGTGTCCAGTTCTGGTCGCCCTACTATAGGAAAGATACAGAGGCTTTGGAGAAGTGCAAAGAAGGTTTACCAGGATGCTGCCTGGAATGGAGGGCTTGTCTTACGAAAAGAGGTTGACTAAGCTTGGATTTTTATCTCTGGAGAGAAGGAGGAAGAGAGGTGACCTGATCGATGAATACAAGGTAATGAGAGGCATGGATAGAGTTAATAGCCAGAGACTTTTCCCCAGGACAGAATTGACTGGCATGAGAGGTCATAGTTTTTAGGTATCAGGAGGAAGGTATGGAGGATCCATCTTAGGTAGGTTCTTTACGCAGATAGTTGTGAATGCATGGAATGCGTTGCCAGTGGTGGTGGTAGAACCAGAGTTATTAGGGACATTTAAGCGACTGCTGGAGATGCACATGGATAAGTTAGGTTATTTTATTTTATTTTAGATTAGGAATAATCCTCAGCACAACATTGTGGGCCAAAGGGCCTGTTCTGTGCTGTATTTTTCTATGTTCTATGTTCTATATTCCTGCATTTTGAGGTAGTTATCATAACTCAGTTAGATGTGGGATAGTTATGGAAAGGAGTAAGCCTGGTCAAGAGTTAAATTTCTAAATTGGGAAAAGACTAATTGTTCTAAGGTGAGATAAATGTTAGCTCAAGTGGACTGGGAGCAGTTACTTGCAGATAAAACAAATAGCAGAGCACAGGGCAATTATATTCCCATAAAGACAGAGTGAAACCATGAGGACTCTGAATGTCAAAGGACATAAGGCTTAGAACTTAGAAAGAAAAATGAGAAGCTTATGGCAGAAACCAAGGCTCAATTGGCAGAGTCTTGAGAAGAATATTTAAATATGCAAGGCATAACTTTGGAAGAAAATTAGGAAAGCTGAATCAACACAAGAGAAAGCATTGGCGGTTTTTTATAAAAATATATAAATAGCAAGACTGTAACTAAGGGGAGATTAGAGCCTTTAAGAGATTATGGAGGTAATATGGACCTGGAAGATATCGGCACAGTCCTCAATGAATATTTACTGGTGGTCTTCACAATAAAAAAGGACCTCACCAATTTAGACATCAGGGCTGGAAGACTATAAAATATTAAAGGAAATTAACATTGAGAAAGAAGAGATACCAGAGGATTTAGCCTGTAAAATAGATAAATCTGTGATGAGATGTATCCCTGTTGTTGACAGAGGCAATGGAAGAGATATCAGAGGCCCTGGCAGGATTTTTGAAATCCTGTCTGGCCATAAGTGAAGTGCCAAAGGATTGGAGGACTGCTAATGTTTTCCCATTATTAAAACAAGTAGGAATGGATAGACCAGGAAATTAAAGCCCACTTAGTCCAGGGTTCTCTTGGTCCCACACTGCCTTTTTGGAAATCTATTTGTTATCTCCTCAGGGGTATGTTATTAGACAAAAATGAGAGGAATAGAATATATCTGAATATGGAGAGCCGCAGGTTAATCAGGGATAGTCAGTATTGATTTAGTAAGGGAAGTCTGACAAAGTTGATTGAATTTTTTGAGAAGGTAACCAGGGAGTGTTGATAAGGTTATGCATTTGATGTGGACGCTCAGACTTTAGCAAGGCTTTTGTGGTGTACTTTATTGATTAGACTTAAATATAGGAAATGTGACCAAGAAATTCTTGGATGAAAATTGAAAGGCAATGAGTTGGGGCAGGCTAATAAGACAAGGGATCATGCTATGAATGGTAGGACCTTGGGAAGTACTGAACATCAGAGACACCTTAAGTGTACATATCCACATAACTCTGAAGGTAGCAGGGCAGTTAAATAAGGTGGTTAAAAAGCTAAATGGGATACTTGCCTTTGTTAACTGTGGCACGTGAAGTTCCATTCACCTCTTTATAGAAAGGATGTTCTTACACTAGAGAAGGTGCAAAACAGATTTACCAGGATGCTCCCTGGGCTGGAGGATCTGACCTATGAGGAAAGATTGGATTGGCTGGGTCTGTTTTCCTTGGAGCAGTGAAGGTTGAGAGAGAATCTGATAGGGGTGTGTAAGATTATGAATGGCATAAATAGAATGGATAGGGAGGCACCTTTTCCATTAGTGGAGGGGTCAATAGCAAGGCAATAGATTTAAGGTAAAAGATAAAAGGTAAGAGGAGAATTGATGAGAAACATTTTCACTCAGAGAGTGGTGGGGATCTGAAATCACTACCTGGAAAGGTGGTTGAGTCAAACACTCTCACAACATTTAAGCAATATTTAAACACAGTATTCACTGGAATTACCATAGCTTCCAGGGCCATGGGCTATAAGCTGGAAAACATAAAGTGTACTCAGATCTTTGGTTGCCTGGTATAGATAAGATGGACTGATTGGCCTCCTTTTGTGCTATAAATAGAGGAGTTATTGCACCTAGATTAGACGTGAGGCTGAAGAGCCTTACTTCGTGATAAAGATCAAAAGGCCTCAGGGACACTGTATGTTCAGACTTCCACAGCCCAAGGTACTTACCCCAGAGCACCAAGTAGCAGTACTGACCTAAAGCAAAAGATAAACCACTTATTAAAGAAACAGTTTGTAACTATTATCACAGGAAAGTGTGCCTCTTCATCCGACTGGACCTGTCTACAAACATTGACACTCAAAGAATAGTTAAAGTGTGGAATTCTCCACCACTGAAAGCTGTGGAAGTCAAGTCTCTGAATTTATTCAAGAGAAAAGGTAGATGCATTCTTTGACTCAAAATCCATCAAAAAATATGGGAAGAAAATGGGAATATGGTTTTGGGATAATATACCTACTGGAAAAGGTTCAAAACATGACCTACTCTTGGGAAATAAGGCAGGGCAGGTGACTGAAGTGTCAGTGGGGGAGCACTTTGGGGCCAGCCACCATAATTCTATTAGTTTTAAAATAGTGATGGAAAAGGATAGACCAGATCTAAAAGGTGAAGTTCTAAATTGGAGAAAGGCCAATTTTGATGGTATTAGGCAAAAACTTTCAAAAGCTGATTGGGGGCAGATGTTCGCAGGTAAAGGGATGGCTGGAAAATGGGAGGCCTTCAGAAATTAGATAACGAGAGTCCAGAGAAAGTATATTCCTGTCAGGGTGAAAGGGAAGGCTGGTAGTTACAGGGAATGCTGGATGACTAAAGAAATTGAGGGTTTGGTTAAGAAAAAGAAGGAAGCATATGTCAGGTGTAGACAGGATAGATCGAGTGAATCCTTAGAAAAGTATCAAAGTAGTATGAGTTTACTTAAGAGGGAAATCAGGAGGGCAAAACGGGGACATGAGATAGCTTTGGCAAACCGAATTAAGGAGAATCCAAAGGGTTTTTACAAATACATTAAGGACAAAAGGGTAACTAGGGAGAGAGTAGGGCCCTCAAAGATCAGCAAGGTGGCCTTTGTGTGGAGCCGCAGAAAACAGGAGAGATACTAAATGAGTATTTTGCATCATTATTTACTGTGGAAAAGGACATGGAAGATATAGAATGTCGGGAAATAGATGGTGACATCTTGAAAAATGTCCAGATTACAAGGGAGGAAGTGCCGGATGTCTTGAAATGCATAAAAATGGATAAATCCCCAGGACCTGATCAGGTGTACCCTAGAACTCTGTGCAAAGATAGGGAAGTGCTGGGTCTCTTGCTGAGATATTTGTATCATCGATAGTCACAGGTGAGGTGCTGGAAGACTGGAGGTTGGCTAATGTGTTTAAGAAAGGTGGTAATGACAAGCCAGGGAACTATAGACCAGTGAGCCTGACGTCAGTGGTGGGCAAGTTGTTGGAGGGAATCCTGAGGAACAGGATTTGGAATTTGGAAAGGCAAGGACTGATTAGGGATAGTCAACATGGCTTTGTGCGTGGGAAATCATGTCTCACAAACTTGATTGAGTTTTTTTGAAGAAGTAACAATGAGGATAGATGAGGGCAGAGTGGTAGACACGATCTATATGGATTTCAGTAAAGCATTTGACAAGATTCCCCATGGGAGACTGGTTAGATGTCCTGAAATACTGGGAGAACTAGCCATTTGGATACAGAACTGGCTCAAAGGTAGAAGACAGAGGGTGGTGGTGGAGGGTTGTTTTTCAGACTGGAGGCCTGTGACCAGTGGAGTGCCACAAGAATCGGTGCTGGGTGCACTACTTTTTGCATTTATATAAATGATTTGGATGTGAGCTTAAAAGGAATAGTTAGTAAGTTTGTAAATGACACCAAAATTGGAGGTGTAGTGGACAGTGAAGAAGGTTACCTCAGATTACAGCAGGATCTGGACCAGACAGGCCAATGGGCTGAGAAGTAGCAGACGGAGTTTAATTCAGATAAATGCGAGGTGCTGCATTTTGGGAAAGTAAACCTTAGCAGCACTTATACACTTAATGGTAAGGTGCTAGGAAGGGTTGCTGAGCAAAGAGACCTTGGAGTGCAGGTTCATAGCTCCTTGAAAGTAGAGTCGCAGATAGATTGGAAAAATGAAGAAGGCGTTTGGTATGCTTTCCTTTATTGGTCAGAGTATTGAGTACAGAAGTTGGGAGGTCACATTGCGGCCATACAGGACATTGGTTAGGCCACTGTTGGAATGTTGCGTGCAATTCTGGTCTCCTTCCTGTCAGAAAGATGTTGCGAAACTTGAAAGGGTTCAGAAAAGATTTACAAGGATGTTGCCAGGATTGGAGGATTTGAGCTATAGGGCGAGGTTGAATAGGCTTAGGCTGTTTTCCCTGGAGAGTTAGAGGCTGAGGGGGGACCTTAGAGTATTAGAGTCATAGAGATGTACAGCAAGGAAACAGACCTTTCGGTCCAATCCGTCCATGCCAACCAGATATCCCAACCCAATCTGGTCCCACCTGGCCCCTATCCCTCCAAACCCTTGCTATTCATATACCTGCCCAAATGACTTTTAAATGTTGCAATTGTACCAGCCTCCACTACTTCCTCTGGCAGCTCATTCCATACACGTACCACTCTCTGTGTGAAAAAGCTGCCTCTAAGGTCTGTTTTATAACTTTCCCCTCTCACCCTAAACCTATGCCCTCTAGTTCTGGACTCCCCCAACCCAGGGAAAAGACTTTGTCTATTTATCCTATCCATCCACCTCATAATTTTGTAAACCTCTATAAGGTTGCCCCTCAGCCTCCGACGCTCCAGGGAAAACAGCCCCAGCCTGTTCAACCTCTCCCTGTAGCTCACATCCTCCAACCCTGGCAACATCCTTGTAAATCTTTTCTGAACCCTTTCAAGTTTCACAACATCTTTCTGATAGGACCTTATAGAGGTTTATAAAATCATGAGGAGCATGAATAGGATAAATAGACAATACCTTTTCCCTCTGGTGGGCGAGTCCAGAACTAGAGGACATAGGTTTAGGGTGAGGGGGGAAAATATAAAAGAGACCTATGGGCAACATTTTCGCACAGAGAGTGGTGTGTGTGTGGAATGAGCTGCCAGAGAAAGTGGTGGAGGCTGGTACAATTGCAACACTTAAAAGTTATCTGGATGGGTATGTGAATAGAAAGAGTTTGGAGGGATGTGGGCCGGGTGGTGGCAGGTGGGACGAAATTGGGTTGGGACAGCTGGTCGGCATTGACGAGTTGGACTGAAGGGTCTGTTTCCGTGCTGTCCATCTCTATGACTGTATGACTCATATGACTCTAATTCTATCTGAGCAGCACCTCTCTGGATTCTCCCACCATCTCTGATTTACCAACTGCTTGTCTTACATCAAATATTCGATAAATAAACTAAATGTTGTTTAGACTTGTGATCCAGTAGTCCTGATATGAACTCTGTTCCCTGAACATCATTTTCTTCTCTGGTAAATGACTAAGTGGAGTTAACCTTTTTGAAAATTTGCTGTTGTATTTAGTCCCAAAATAAATTTCTAAAAACATATCTACTCCAACACAAAGACCACCTACTTCCATCTCATGACATGAACAGATTCCTATCCCGCCTCCCTTTATCTGCTGTTGAAATTCTCATCCATATCTTTGTTACATCTTGACTTTGTTGTTTCCTATCTTCTGCACTGTATAAACTTGCACTCACCCAAGATTCTGCCCATATCTTAACTTGCATGATCTTGTTCAATCATCATTCTATACTTGCTGGTTCCAGTTTGACAGCATCTAACTTAAAGACCATTATTGTTTTTAAATGCTGTCATGGCATTGCTGCTTCCTATCTATGTAACCGCTTCCAGCTCTTCTAGATATCAGGATCTTTGTTCTTAACATTTTCTAGCCTTTAAACTTAATCATTTTAAAAACTTTTATTCACTCCTGGGATGTGAGTGTCACTGGCTGGGTCAGCATTTATCGCCTGTCCCTAGTTACCCCTTAAGAAGGTGGGGTGAGCTGCCTTCTTGAACTGCTGCAGTCCATGTGCTGTGGTTGACGCACAATGCCATTAGGGAGGGAATTCCAGGATTTTGACCCAGTGACAGTGAAGAAACAGCAATATATTCCAAGTCAGGATGGTGAGTGGCTTGGAGGGGAACTTGGAGGTGGTGGTACTCTCATGTTTCCACTGTCCTTGTCCTTCCAGTTGGAAATGGGTTTGTAAGGTGCTGCCCAAGAATATTTGGAGAATTTCTGCGGTACGTCTTATAGATAATGCACATTGCTGCTGCTGAACATTAGTGGTGCAAGGAGTGGACGCTTGTGGATATAGTTCCAATCATAGAACATAGAACATAGAAGAATACAGCGCAGTACAGACCCTTCGGCCCTCGATGTTGTGCCGATCCAAGCCCACCTAACCTACACTAGCCCACTATCCTCCATATGCCTATCCAATGCCCACTTAAATGCCCATAATGAGGGAGAGTCCACCACTGCTACTGGCAGGGCATTCCATGAACTCACGACTCGCTGAGTAAAGAACCTACCCCTAACATCTGTCCTATACCTACCCCCCCTCAATTTAAAGCTATGCTCCCTTGTAATAGCTGACTCCATACATGGAAAAAGATTCTCACTGTCGACCCTATCTAAACCCCTAATCATCTTATACACCTCTATCAAGTCACCCCTAAACCTTCTTTTCTCCATTGAAAACAACCCCAAGTGCCTCAGCCTTTCCTCATACGATCTTTCTACCATACCAGGCAACATCCTGGTAAACCTCCTCTGCACCCGTTCCAGTGCCTCCACATCCTTCCTATAGTATGGCGACCAAAACTGCACACAATACTCCAGATGAGGCCGCACCAGAGTCTTATACAACTGTAACATGACCTCAGTACTCCGGAACTCAATTCCTCTACCAATAAAAGCCAGTACGCCATATGCCTTCTTCACCGCACTATTTACCTGGGTGGCAACTTTCAAAGATTTGTGTACATGGACACCAAGATCCCTCTGCTCATCCACACTACCAAGTATCCGACTGTTAGCCCAGTACCCCATCTTTTTATTACTCTTACCAAAGTGAATCACCTCACACTTAGCTACATTGAACTCCATTTGCCACCTTTCTGCCCAGTTCTGCAGCTTATCTATATCCCGCTGTAACCTGCCACATCCTTCCTCACTGTCAACAACTCCTCCGACTTTCGTATCATCCGCAAACTTGCTCACCCAACCTTCTAACCCCTCCTCCAGGTCATTTATAAAAATGACAAACAGCAATGGTCCCAAAACAGATCCTTGCGGAACACCGCTAGTGACGGCACTCCAAGATGAACCTTTGCCATCAACTACTACTCTCTGTCTTTTTCCAGCCAGCCAACTCCTAATCCAAACCTCCAACTCACCCTCAATGCCATACCTCCGTATTTTTTGCAGTAGTCTACCATGGGGAACCTTATCAAACGCCTTACTAAAATCCATATACACCACATCTACTGCTTTCCCCTCGTCCACCTCCTTAGTCACCTTCTCAAAGAATTCAATAAGGTTTGTGAGGCATGACCTGCCCTTCACAAAACCATGCTGACTATCCTTGATCACATTATTCCTATCCAGATGTTCATAAATCCTATCCCTTACAATTCTCTCTAAGATTTTGCCCACAACAGAAGTGAGACGCACCGGCCTATAGTTGCTAGGGTTATCCCTACTCCCCTTCTTGAACAAAGGAACCACATTTGCTAGCCTCCAATCTTCTGGCACTACTCCTGTAGACAACGAGGACATAAAAATCAAGGCCAATGGCTCTGCAATCTCCTCCCTTGCTTCCCAGAGAATCCTAGGATAAATGCCATCAGGCCCAGGAGACTTATCTATTTTCACCCTTTCCAGAATTTCCAACACCTCTTCTCTACATACCTCAAAGCCATCCATTCTACTTAATTGTGACTCAGTACTCACATTGACAACAATGTCCTGTTCCTGATTGAATACTGACGAAAAGTATTCATTCAGTGTCTCCCCAATCTCTTCAGCCTCCACACGCAACTTCCCACTACTATCCTTGACTGGACCTATTCCTACCCTAGTCATTCTTTTATTCCTGACATACCTATAAAAAGCCTTAGGGTTTTCCCTAATCCTACCAACTAAGGACCTTTCATGTCCCCTCCTTGCTGCTCTTAGCTCTCTCTTCAGGTCTTCCTGGCTACCTTATAACTCTCAATCGCCCCAATTGAACCTTCACGCCTCATCTTTACATAGGCCGCCCTCTTCCATTTAACAAGGGATTCCAATTCCTTATTAAACCACGGCTCCCTCACACGACCCTTTCCTCCCTGCCTGACGGGCACATACTTATCAAGGACACTCAATAGTTGCTCCTTGAACAAGCTCCACATATCAATTACACCCTTGCCTTGAAGCTTACTTTTCCAGGCCACACATCCTAAGTCATGCCTCAGAGCATCATAATTTCCCTGCCCCCATCTATAACTCTTGCCCTGTAGTGCACACTTATCCCTCTCCATCACGAGAGTAAAAGTCACCGAATTGTGGTCACTGTCCCCAAAGTGCTCACCTACCTCTAATTCTAACACCTGACCTGGTTCATTACCCAGAACCAAATCCAGTATGGCCTCACCTCTTGTTGGCCTATCTACATATTGTGTCAGAAAACCCTCCTGCACACATTGGACAAACACTGACCCATCTAACGAACTTGAGCTATAGCTTTCCCAATTAATATCAGGAAAGTTAAAGTCCCCCATAACAACCACCCTATTACTTTCACTCTTCTCTTGAATCATCCTCGCAATCCTTTCTTCTATGTTTCTAGGACTATTAGGCAGCCTGTAAAAAACTCCTAACAGGGTGACCTCACCTTTCCTATTCCTAACTTCAGCCCAAACTACCTCAGATGACGAGTCCTCATCCATCGTCCTTTCCACAGCTGTAATACTATCTTTGACAAGCAATGCCACACCTCCCCCTCTTTTACCCCCACCTCTGACCCTACTAAAACATTTAAACCCTGGAACCTGCAACAGCCAATCCTGTCCCTGTTCTACCCATGTCTCCGTAATAGCCACAACATCGAAGTCCCAGGTACCAACCCACGCTGCAAGTTCACCTACCTTATTTCGTATACTTCTTGCATTGAAGTATACACACTTCAAACCATTTTCCTGTTTACAGGCACCCTCCTTTGAAATTGATGCCATGTTCCTAACCTCCCTACACTCCAGGTCCTGCACCCTAAAGCTACAGTCTGGGTTCCCATGCCCCTGCAGAGTTAGTTTAAACCCCCCCCAAGAGCACTAGCAAACCTCCCACCAAGGATACTGGTGCCCCTCAGGTTCAGGTGTAGACCATCCTGTTTATAGAGCAGCTGCTTTGTCCTGGATGGTGTCAAGTTTCTTGAGTGTTGTTGGAGCTGCACCAATCCAGTTAGGTGGGGAATATTCCATCACGTTCCTGACTTGTGGCTTGTAGATGGTGGACGGATTTTGGGGAGTCACAAGGTGAGTTATTTGGTCCAGCATTCCTCACCTCTGACCTGAACTGTGTTTATGTGGCAAGTTCACTTGAGTTTCAGGTCAATGGTTACTCCCAGGATGGTGATTGTGAAGGATCCAGTGATGGTAGCACCATTGAATGTCAAGAGATGGTGGCGAAATTGTCTCTTATTGGAGATGGTCATTGTGTGGCACGAATATTAGTTGCCAATTGTCAGTCCAAACCTGGATGTTGTCCAGATCTTGTTGCATTTGAATATGATCTGCTTCAGTGTCTGAAAAGTCATGAATGGTGCTGAACATTGTGCAATCATTGACAGTCATACTCACTTCTGACCTCATGATGGAGAGAATGTCATTGAATTCAGCTCTTTTGTCCATGTTTGAACAAAGGCTGTAATGGGGTCAGAAGCTAAGTGGCCCTGGTGGAACCTGAACTGGGTGTCATTAAGCAGGTTATTGCTGAGAAAGTGTTGCTTGATAGCACTGTTGATGACGCTGAAAATGTGTTGCTGGAAAAGCGCAGCAGGTCAGGCAGCATCCAGGGAACAGGAGAATCGACGTTTCAGGCATAAGCCCTTCTTCAGGTTCCTGAAGAAGGGCTTATGCCCGAAACGTCGATTCTCCTGTTCCCTGGATGCTGTCTGACCTGCTGCGCTTTTCCAGCAACACATTTTCAGCTCTGATCTCCAGCATCTGCAGACCTCACTTTCTCCTCCAGCACTGTTGATGACACCTTCCATCATTTTATTGATGATCGAGAGTAGACTGATAGGGCAGTAATTGGCCTGCTGGTATTTATCCTGTTTTTTGTGTGCAGGACAGAGCTGGGCAATTTTCCACAATGTTGGAAAGATGCCCCATTGAACCAATTCATCAGCCTTACATTTTGGAAGTTCATCTCTCAGCCTATCTACCTCTCCATCTCTCTTTTCTTCTTGGGACTGATCTGTTTGAACAAGCTTTGGTCACCTTACCTGATATCTCCTTCTGGGCTTGATGTCAATCATGTTTTAATTAGTGTCTCTAGAAAGTTTTGCAGCCTTAAAGGTATCATATGAATGAATGCTACATTGTGTTTTGATACAGTGTGGAAATTGAGAAAAAATTATTGATCCAGACAATAGTTTGAATCAGAGTACTTGAGATGGGTATACAGAAAGTTAGGTGAAGAAAAGTAAAAGGACAAGAAAGATATGCCAATAAGGTTAGCTGATGGAAGGTGGGAGGAGGCTTATGTCTGACATAAACCAGCTAGGCTGAATAGCCTGTTTCTGTATTGTAGCTCACAATTAATTTATTTAAAAAAGTATGGATATGGTCAGCATGGCAGATCTTAGAAAATAAAACAAAAAGCAGAAATTGCTGAAGAAACTTAGCAAGTCTGGCAGAATCTGTGAAGAGGGAAACAGTTAGTGTTCAAATTTAATGATCCTTCTTCAGAACTATTATATTATTTTAGTTTTAAAATAAAATGTTGACTTACTCTGTGTGTTTAATTGCAGAGTGGTAACATCAGTTTACAAATTTAAATGAAATTAACTCCAGCCAACAACATTAATTATTCCAGACAGCGGCTGGCCTTCGAATCTTTGTTCGAAAACTGGATTGAATTTGCACGTGAATCCTTTAATCCCCAGTTCCAAAATGTTTTGAAGAAATGATTCTAATTGGTGACAGTGTTGTATTTTATTGAGTATAAAGAGAACTTGACACATGCTCTTGTTTAAACAGTTGCATTGACATCGCCCTCTGGGCAGAAGCCTGACCTCCACATAATCGCTCACTCGCTGCATCTGTCAATGTATATCCTCTGTGCTAGCCTTATCCTCCAGTAAGGTACCTTTTTATCTGCAGAATTCCCAGACACCTCTTCACTTGCATTAGCCAGCCTTTCCCCCATGCCTTTCTTTTCACAGCAAAATCTCAAGGTTTTCACCTAATTATCAATTTGCTTTTAGTTCAATAGACCAATAACAAAAGCTGTCAAGTTCATCTGTTCACCCAGACCAAGACCTTTGGTTTCCTATGCTTCATTATCTGTCAGCTGATAAATATTCCAGGGATAGTGACTGACCAAATGGTTGTCTTTGGTGCCAGGTTCTTGTGTCTCTGAAACATGTTTTATCCCCCTATTCCCATTTGGCAAGCTGTATGACTTCCTATTCCATCTGATTTAATCTGAACTGTTTTTGTCATTACCTTTTGACCATTTGGCCTATTTTACACCTTCAGGGCTGACAAAACAATAGCTCTGTAAAGACCCATATCACAACATTCCATCTTGCTTTTAAAATTAATTTACAGCTTACTGGGCCAGTATTTATTGCCCTGAGGGCATGTTAAGTCAATCACATTGTTATGGGTCTGGAGTCACATGGAGGCCAGACCAGGTTAGGATGGCAGTTTCCTTCCCTAAAGGACATCAGTGAACCAGGTGCGTTTTTCCTGAAAAGCAGTAATGGATTCATCATTAGACTCTTAATTCCAGATTTTTGTTGAATTCATATTCTACCATCTGCCAAGGCAGGATTTGAACCCAGGTCTCCAGGATATTACCTGGGTCTGTGATAATATCACTAGGTCAGTGCATCCCTAGAGTTCAATCCCAACAGCAATAAAAATAGAAAATGTATTGTTTTAAGTGGTACAACAATTAATTGTAGGCGAAGGTGAGGACTGCAGATGATGGAGATTAGAGTCAAAGAGTGTGCTGCTGGAAAAGCACAGCAGGTCAGGTAACATCCAAGGAGCAGGAGAGTTGACATTTTGGACATACGCCCTTCATCAGGAATGAGGCTTGTGGGCCAAAGAGGCTGAGAGATAAATGGTAGGGAGGTGGGGCTGGGGGAAAGGTAGCTGGGAATGGGATAGGTAGATGAAGATGGGGGTGAAAGTGATAGGTTGGAGAGGAGGGTGGAGCAGATAGGTGGGGAGGAAGCTGGACAGGTAGGACCGTTCAAGAGGGTGGTGCAAAGTTGGAAGGTTAGGACTGGGATAAGGTAGGGGGAGGGGAAATGAGGAAACTGGTAAAATCCACATTGATTCACTGTGGTTGGAGGGTCCCAAGGTGGAAGATGAGGCGTCCTTCCTCCAGGCATCGGGTGGTTAGGCGAAAATGAATACTGCAGATGCTGGAGATTAGAGTCAAGAATGTGGTGCTGGAAAAGCACAGCAGGTAAGGCAGCATCCGAGGGGCAAGAAAATTGATGTTTCGGGCAAAAGCCCTTCATCGGGTGGTTAGGGTTTGACGATGGAGGACACCCAGGACCTACATGTCCTTGGTGGAGTGGGAGGAGGAATTAAAGTGTTCAGCCAATGGTAGGCCCAAAGGCAGTGTTGCATGACAGAGGAACCTAGAGTTGCAGGTAGATAATTCTTTCAAATTGTTATCCCCTATAGACAGGATGGTTAAAAACATGTTTGCCTTCATTGCTCAGTCCTTTGCGTATAGGAGTTGGAAAATCATGTTGAAGTCGTACAGGACATTAGTAAGGCCTCTTCTGGAATACCGTGTCCAGTTCTAGTTGCCCAGTTATAGGAAGGATATTATCAAGCTAGAGGGGGTTCAGATCAGAATTACCAGGGTGCTGCCTGGTATGGAAGGTTTGAGTTGTAAAGAAAGGGTGGATAGGCTGGGACATTTTCACTGGAGTGTAGGAGGTTGAGAGGTGATCTGATAGAAGTTAATAAGATAACGAAAGGTATAGACAGAGTTAATAGTAGTTAAAAGTCTTTTCCCTCGGATAGGGGGTTTCAAGACTAGGGAACACATTTTTACGGTGAGAGGAGTGAGATTTAAAAAAGGCATAAGAGACAAATTTATTACACATAAGGTGGCTCGCATATAGAATGAACTTCCTGAGGAAGTGGTGGATGTAGGCGTAATTACAACATTTAAAAGACATTTGGATAGAAACATGAATAGGGGAGGTTTGGAGGGATATGTGTCGGGAGCAGGCAGGTGGGACTAGTTTCGTTTGGGATTATGTTTGGCATGGACTGGTTGGACTGAAGGGTCTGTTTCTGTGCTGTACCACTCTAAGTGATCTGTGTCTAATGACTTTCCCAGACTTGTATTATTTCACTTTAATTTTGTCGATTATATTGTTGCTAATTCTGGCTTCAGTCTCTTTTTTTGGCATTGGAAGAGTTGTTTGGATGTAGCATGACATTCACTTTTGGACTTGACTACTTTCCATGACTTCAGCAATGTTTTTCTCCATTCAAGAATTGCCCTTGTGCAAGAGTGTGCTGAATTTGTTCAATTTCTTTATAATCTCCTTGACAATTTTTCACTGCCACCTCAGCCTTTCGATTTGGCTGGAGAATGCATGGAGATGATGTTTGGTTTTGAACCTCCTAATCTTTAGTGCCTAGATTCTTCAATTGTAAATTATGGGACATTGTCACTCATCACAATGACATTGCAACTGAACTTTCTACAACCTCTCTGGTAGTTGTTAACATCAGCTGATCAAACTCTAAATATTCAGAATAATAGTCTGTGAATAAAAAGGTAATCACCTTCCTGTGAAAGTGAAGAGGTATGCTCCAAACTACACTTAAACTGGGATATATATGACATTAGTGGATCTTTAGTTAGCTTATTGTTTAGTGCAAACACTGCACTGACAGGTGTGATCCTATATTCCTTAATCAAATTCAGCCAATAGAGCACTTCTCTTGCCTTCTTCAGACAAGATTTAATTCCTTGATGGTTTGCATGTAATTGCTTTTCACATCTCCTTAGGAGTATTAGCTATTTCCTTTGCACAATATGTCATCTCTGTGTGTGCAATACTGTCTTATAGCAACAGGTTTGTCCTAAAGCTTTCAGGCCATCCTTTCCTCACTACTTCTTGCAGGGTTTCAACTTGTTGCATAGTTTTCTTGATTTGAGTAAGAAGCTTGTCTTTCAGATTTAGTGTCTCTGCCGGGTTGGTGACTTCCAAACCATATTGTGCTGTTGTGATTCATCTGGAAGGTTTCACACTCTGCTTCTTCAAATCACTGCACAAGGTGTGCTGCTCCTGACAGCCTGCTGTCATGTACATCTATTTCCTTGCTTGTATGTCACATCTCAACACTGTCTCCACAAATAAAATAACATTCTTTGTATATGCTTTGGATCAAATAGAAACAGTTCAAGGATGATGCTTTAAAGTGGTTTATTGTCAGAATCTGTCTCCCTGAAGTAGGTGTTGGTTAAACATTTCTGTTTCTCAGCGGCAGCAGCAATTCGAAGGGCGGGAGCTTGGACCAGGGGCCTGCTGGGAGCAGTGAGCCACTGATTTGAGCTTTTATATTTGAAATCAGAGAGCAGAGGTTTCTGGGAAAGGAGGGACATTTTTTTATTTCCGTCCAGCTATGTAAATGAGTGTTTTCAAAACGCGAGCCCCTACCTTTGTAGGGCCTCCCACCCAACCATTTCCTCTAACCTTAAAGACCAGGGACACATCAGGTAAGCGTCTCTTCTTTTTTACTTTGTGATAAGGGGACTGGCAGGGATGGTAGTGCAGGGAGAGCAATGTTCCTCCTGCATGATGTTTGAGGTCAGGGATACCATTAGTGTCCCATCCAAGTACATCTGCAGGAAGTGCACCCAACTCTCGCTCCTCCAAGACCGTGTTAGGGAACTGGAGCGGGAGCTGGATGAACTTCGGATCTTTCGGGAGGCAGAGGCTGCGATAGATAGGAGTTACAGGGAAGTAGTTACTCCTAGGCACGAAGAAAGCTGGGTGACTGTTCGAAGGGGGAGAAAACAGTCAGTGGAGGGATCCCCTGTATTCGTTCCCCTGAAAAACATGTATACCGTTTTGGATACTGTTGGTGGGGACAACTTTCCAGGGGTATGCAGTGGGGCCCAGGTCTCTAGCACAGAGCCTGTCCCTGTTGCACAGAAGAGAAGGAGGGAAAGGAGGAGAGTGTTAGTCATTGGGGACTCGATAGTTAAAGGCCCAGATCGAAGGGTTGTAGGGAATAGAGGAGTCTCACGGTTGGTGTGTTGCCTCCCAGGTGCCAGGGTCCATGATGTCTCGGATCATATCTTTGGGGGTCCTGAAGGGAGAGGGTGACAAGCCCCAAGTCGTGGTCCACATAGATATCAACGACATAGGTAGAAAGAAGGATAGGGATGTAAGGCAGAATTTCAGGGAGCTAGGATGGAAGCTGAGAGCTAGAAAAAACAGAGTTGTTATCTCTGGATTATTATCTGTGCCATGTGATAGCGAGGCAAGGAATAGGGAGAGATATTAGCTGAACCCGTGGCTGCAAGGATGGTGCAGGAGGGAGGGTTTCAGGTACATGGATAATTGGGGCTCATTCTGAGGAAGGTGGGACTTGTACAAACAGGACAGTCTTCACTTGAATCAGAGGGGTACTAATATCCTGGGTGGGAAATTTGCTGGTGCTATTCGGATGGGTTTAAACTAGCTCAGCAGGGGGATGGGAACCTGAAGTGTAGTTGCAGTGCACAGGAGAATGAGAGGAGGAAGGACAGGGACAGGTTTTCATGGTCACAGGAATGTGCTGGCAGACAGCAAACTGGTTTGAAGTGTGTCTACTTCAACGCCAGAAGTATCCGAAATAAGGTAGGTGAGCTTGCAGCATGGATAGGTACCTGGGACTTTAATGTTGTGGTCATTTCGGAGACAAGGATGAGGAATGGATGTTGCAGGTTCTCGGGTTTAGATCTTTCATTAAAAACAGGCAAGGCAGTAAAAGAGGGGAAGGTGTGGCCTTATTAGTCAAGGATAGTACAATGGTGGCTGAAAGAACTTTTCACAAGGACTCATCTACTGAGGTAATGTGGGCTTAGATTAGAAATAGGAGAGGAGAGGTCACACTGCTTGGAGTTTTTTTTATAGGCCTCCGCAGAGTTCCAGGGAGGTGGAAGAGAGGATTGGCAAAATTATTCTGGATAGGAGTGGAAGGAACAGGGTGGTCATTGACTGGAAATGCTATAACTCTAGTACGTCGGATGGAACAGTTTTTGTCCAATGCGTACAGGAGGGTTTCCTGACACAGTATGTCGAAGAGCCGACAAGAGGGGAGGCCACACTGGATCTGGTGCTTGGTAATGAACCAGGCCAGGTGTCCAATTTAGTTGTAGGTGAGCACTTTCGAGAGAGTGACCATAATTCAGTTACGTTTAGTTTAGCAATGGAAAGGGATAGGTACATGCCACAGGTCAAGAGTCATCGATGG
The DNA here is from genome assembly GCF_037043375.1 of Chiloscyllium plagiosum. Lineage (NCBI taxonomy): Eukaryota > Metazoa > Chordata > Chondrichthyes > Orectolobiformes > Hemiscylliidae > Chiloscyllium > Chiloscyllium plagiosum. The sequence goes on from NW_028270142.1 coordinate 505,582, forward strand.
GGCAAGGGCAATTATAATGCGATTACGCAGGAATTAGGATGCATAGAATGGAGTAGCAAAATGCAGGGATGCAGACAATGGAAATGTGGAGCTGGTTTATGGAACAGATATTGGGTGTCCTTGATAGGTGTGTCCCTGTCAGGCAGGGAGGAAGTGATAAGGTAAGGGAACCACGGTTTACTACAGAAATTGTATCTCTTGTTACAAAGAAGAAGGAGGCTTATGTGTTGATGAGGCAAAATGGCTCAGATGAGGCGATGGAGAGTTACAGATCAGCTAGGAAGGATTTAAAGAGAGAGTTAAGAAGAGCAAAGAGAGGGCATGAGCAATCTTTAGCAAATAGAATAAAGGAGAACCCTAAAGCTTTCTATAGGGTATGTGAGGAATAAAAGGATGATTAGGGTAGGAATAGGGCCAATCAAAGACAGAAGTGGGAAGTTGAGTGTGGGCCCTGTGGAAATCGGAGAGGTGCTAAATGAACATTTCTCATTGGTGTTCACTCAGGAAAAGGAGAATATTGTAGAGGAGAAGAATGAGATACGAGATATTAGACTAGAAAGGATCGAGGTTAGTTATGCACAGGTGTTATCAATTCTAGTAGGAGTGAAAGTAGACAAGTCCCCTGGGCCGGATGGGATTTGTGGGAAGCCAGGGAGGAGATAGTAGAGCCTTTGGCTTTGATATTTGAGTTGTCATTGTCTCAGGTTTAGTACCAGAGGACTGGAGGATTGCAAGTTTTGTGCTGTTGTTCAAGAAGGGCAGTAGAGATGACCGAGGTAATTATAAATCAGTGAGCCTTACGTCTGTTGTAGGAAAGGTTTTGGAAAAGATTATAAGAGATAGGATTTATAATCATCTAGCAAGCAACAATTTGATTTCAGATAGTCAACATGGTTTCATCAAGGGCAGGCCATGTCTCACAAACCTCATTGAGTTTTTTGAGAAGGTGACCAAGCATGTAGATGAGGGTAGGGCAGTTGACATGACGTACATGGACTTCAGTAAAGCATTTGATAAGGTTCCACATGGTAGGCTGTTGGAGAAAATGCAGAGGCATGGAATGGAGTGTGATTTATCAGTTTGGATTAGAAACTGGCTTTCTGAAAGAAGGCAGCGAGTGGTGATTGATGGAAAATATTCAGCGTGGAGTCCGGTTACTAGTGGTGTGCCACAAGGATCTGTTTTGGAACCACTGCTGTTTGTCATTTTTGTAAATGACTTAGAAGGAGGCATAGGTGGATGAATTAGTAAATTTGCAGATGACACTATAGTCAGTGAAGTAGTGGACAGTTTGGAAGAATGTTACAGGTTGCAGGGGGACTTGGATAAACTGCAGAATTGGGCTGAGAGGTGGCAAATGGAGTTCAATGCAGCTAAGTGTGAGGTGATGCACTTTATGAAGAATAACAGAAAGGCAGAACACTGGGTCAATGGAAAGATTCTTGGTAGTGTGGATATTCAGAGGGATCTTGGAATCCATGTGCATAGATCCCTGAAAGTTGCCACCCGGTGGATAGTGCTGTTAAGAAGGCATATGGTGTATCAGGTTTCATTAGTAGAGGGATTGAGTTCCAGAGCCTCAAAATCATGCTGAAATTATACAAAACGCTAGTGCGGCCACACTAGGAATATTGTGTACAGTTCTCGTCAGTATGCGGAAGCATTGGAAAAGGTGCAGAGGAGATTTACGAGGATGTTGCCTGGTCTGGAGGGAAGACCTTATGAGGAAAGGCTGAGAGACTTGGGTCTGTTCTCAATGGAGAGAAGAAGGCTAAGAGAGGATTTGATAGAGACATACAAGATGATCAGAGGATTAGATAGGGTAGACAGTGAAAGTCTTTTTCCTAGGATGATGATGTCAGCTTGTACGAGGGGGCATAACTACAAATTGAGGGGTGATAGATTTAAGACAGATGTCAGAGGCAGGTTCTTTACTCAGAGACTGGTAAGGGCGTGGAATGCCCTGCCTTCCAATGTAGTTAACTCAGCCACATTAGGGAGATTTAAACAATCCTTGGATAAGCACGTGGATGATGGTGGGATAGTGTCGGGGGATGAGCTGAGAATAGTTCACAGGTCGGTGCAACATTGAGGGTCAAAGCGCCTGTTCTGCGCTGTATTGTTCTATGTTCTATGTAATATTCTCACAAGCAAAGGTAATAGCCAAGCATTTTTCCTCAATCTGAGTGTAGTTTTGTGCAATTTCCAGTCATACCCTGGATACAAATGCGATGGATTGTCCTTGCTGCATAAAGATTGTTTCAAGTCCTGTCTTGTTGGATCACACTGTGAAGTGACTTCATCACTGACATTGCAGTACCTCAGCACTGGAGTTTTATCACTAGTTGGTTCTGTTCCCAATCCCACTGCACAACTTTATCAGTGAGCCTTCATAGAGGTTCACATTTTGGTACCAAAATAAGCAAGGACTTTGTTAGATGGTTCACAAATCCAACAAAAGAGTGAAGTGCTTTCACATCTATTGGCCATTGCATCTCTGCTGCAGCTCTCACTGCGTCAGGATGTGGGAAGAGTTCTCAACCATATTTTTCTTGTTCAGCTTCAGGTTCATTCTAGTTGCCTCTAACAGTCACACCAGATTCTGTTCATGATTGGTAATGGTTTATTCCATTGTGTTTCCATAGACACAGACGAGCAGGTCAGCCACAAACATTCCAGTCTGGGAAGATCACTGACTATCTTATGCTTTCTCAGGTGGTATATTTCAGATTCTAACCACTGGCTGTGGAATGTAGGTTTTATTCACATCAGCATTGCTTCTTTTACTCAATATCTTAAATTTGGCTTCTCCGATTCTTGATTCTTCCAGCCATGGGAATCAGTTTCACCCAATTTTCTTTGTCCAAATTCCTCATGATTTTCCATACCTCTGTAAGAGTTCCTGTCAACCTTCTCTTCTCCAATGACATCATTGCTAATTTCCCCAGTTCATCATAATGGAACTTTCCCTTCTAACTATCCTCATTAATCTTTTCTGCACACTCTCTACTGCCTTCCCACCCTTCCTAAACTGTGGGGAATCAGGCAACAGGCAGCTGAGGTTGAACTTTTGATACAAGTTTAACGTAACTTTCTTGCTTTTGCACTCTGTGCCCCTGTTAATATCATCCAGGATGCATATGTTTAATTAACCTGCCCTGCTATCTTTAATGATTTAAACACATACCCAAGTTCTTCTGATCCTGCATGCCCTTGGGGGTTGTACCTTAATTATATTCAGTCATTTTGTTAATATCACTGAGACTGTTTCAAATTAGTGAAAGATTCACATTAGTGATGCAAACCTCAGGAGAAGGTCACAATGGATCAGCCATTTAATCCTTCAGGCTGTAGATGTTTGCAAATATTTGTCTGCACATCTATTCATTTCTGTATTTTATAGGAAATGAGAAAACTGAAACAGAGACTAAAACACTGTTGCTGAGACAAATGCATAGAAAAAATAAACAAGAGAGAAACAAAGTGACCTGTAAAAGGCAGATTAACAGGTCAGAAAAGCAGGGAAGCACAGGCAGAAAAGCCAGAAATAACAGAGCAAGAAAGCAAAAATAACACAGGCCTAGAGCGGCACAGATAGCTTCTTCCAAAATAACATCAAAAGCTTGTTACAGCTCAATGCCCATATCCTCAGTAAGACACATATTGCAGCAATGAAGTAATTCACAATGCTGTCGGCAAAAAGTAGCAGCAGTGGGTTCAGCGATACATATAATACAATATATATAGCCTTACAGATTTAAATCCTACTCCCATGTGCTCTCAGTTTTCACATATGCTGCAAGATGGCCCTCAGGGACAGCTACAAAACTTCAGCAGTTAAGAATGTGGCAACTTCAGCTCAGTACAGATGATCTCTTTGGAATACTGTGCTCCATACCCCAAAGTACCCTTGAGCAATGCCATGGAGAATCTACTTGTAGTACTTCAAACTAAATGAAATGAAACAGCAACATGTGTGTGTATATATGTATTCCTGTTGTGTAGATTGAAATCAAAGATCAATAACAGTCTGAGGAGAAATAAACTGCTTAGACCCCATAAGGTGGGAGATAATCTGAACAATACTGTACAGGCCGTGATGATCATACAAAGTTCCTTTTTATTTAAATATCCTTACAAAATTTGAAGAAGCAAGAACATTTTTAAAAGGCAGCATTCTCCTGTTATTTCTGCTGAAATGTTTAAAAATAGCAGTTTGATCAGTAATACGAGTCAACAGAAGGAGAAAAATAATATGTATTCTTTTCCCTGTCATTGAAGTCAAAAACATAGTGATTGTATGACTTGTGACATAATGACCTGGATCTTAATCCCCTGTGTCATTGGATATGCGCCGTATGATTTATAGGTTAGCAGGTCTCTCCAGGAATGACTAACAGCAATAGTTTCATTCCCATGTCTGGATGTTCCATGACAAGTATTACAATACAAAGGCATTGCGATGTGGAGTGTGACAATATGGGATAATATGACTGAGTTTCCATTTCCTGCATGCCATGCTATCCCAGGGAGCTACCTCACAGACGGAGAGAAACAAGCCTGGTAATCTCCAGCCTTTAAAAAACCCCAAAAGAACTGGGGATGCTGTATGTCAGAAACAAATACAGAAATTGCTGGAAAAGCTCAGCAGGTCTGGTAGCATCTATGGAGAGAAATCAGAGTTAACATTCAGGTCGAGTGACCCTTCCTCAGATCTCCAGCCTTTGTAAGCTTTCTGTTATCTACCATAGTGTGTTCTGATATGCTGTGATAGTTCTGTTCCCATGTGATCCTGTGTTATAAGAACATTGTGTAATAGCAGCACTATTTAAATCAATGGGACCATAAACATGTTATAGCCGATACAGGTAAGGAAAGTTCCCAAATAATGGTCTGAATTCTTCAACCACATTATAGCCATTTTGTGTTAAAGAAATGCGCTGTATAGCAGAACTGACTGTAACACCCTTGTGACCAGTAAAAAAAAACAGATATTTCGTCCCCTGGCTAGGCGACATCATCAGTGCTTGGGAGCCTCCTGCGAAGCGCTTCTTTGATGTTTCCTCCGGTGTTTATAGTGGTCTGTCCCTGCCGCTTCCGGTTGTCAGTTTCAGCTGTCCGCTGTAGTGGTTGGTATATTGGGTCCAGGTCGATGTGTTTGTTGATGGAGTTTGTGGATGAATGCCATGCCTCTAGGAATTCCCTGGCTGTTCTCTGTCTGGCTTGCCCTATGATAGTAGTGTTGTCCCAGTCGAATTCATGTTGCTTGTTGTCTGCGTGTGTGGCTACTAAGGATAACTGTCGTTTCGTGGCTAGTTGATGTTCATGTATGCGGATTGTTAGCTGTCTTCCTGTTTGTCCTATATAGTGTTTAGTGCAGTCCTTGCATGGTATTTTGTACACTACATTCATCTTGCTCATGTTGGGTATCGGGTCCTTCGTTCTGGTGAGTTGTTGTCTGAGCGTGGCTGTTGGTTTGTGTGCCGTTATGAGTCCTAGGTGTCTCTATCAACAAAGACGGCATACTTAAACTACTGGACTTGTGCCTCACAACACACTTCACATTCAACAACCAGATATACGAACAAATCAACGAAACACCCATGGGATCACCAATCTTGGGACTCATAGCAGAGGCAGTTATGCAAAGGTTAGAACAAACAGTCCTACCACAAATTCAACCCAAACTCTGGGTCAGATATGTCGATGACACGTTTGTAATCATTAAAAACACGGAAATAGAAAAAACACACCGGATCATCAACGCCACACTCACAGGAATCCGATTCATGAGAGAAGAAGAAAAGGATAGCCAACTCCCATTCCTAGACGTGATGGTACAGAGAACACCAGCAGGGAGTTCTTAGTTTATAGTTTGACTAGCAGTTTAAAGAGGATATTAAATGATAAGTTGTCCTTCATATTGGGTCTGAATGAAAATCTGTTCGTGTTTGCAAGATATTAACGAATTGAATAGATTTCATCTTTTTTTAATGTGCATGAGTGAGAGCTGTAGTAATTGTAATGAAGTCAGTCAGGTAGGTCTCATAGAATATGAGTTCCCTGATTGGGGCTGTTAACTTGGTTCAATCAGGGAGTCCTGGCTGACATATATAAACAGGAGTGTCAGAGGGTCTGTTTACTCTGACAACTGGCTCTGACGAAGTCGGACCAGTGTCAAAGACTCTCCACGTGTAAATAAAGATGGACTTGCTGATGGCATACCAACCTCTGTGGAGTTATTTCAGGGACTGTATTAGATTCTTCATTTTCACATTGCTCCTAAGGTTTACCTATGATGTAAACTAGGTGAGTGGTTATGATGGTGCCCTCAGGGGATGGTAGGGAGAGTGAGTTCTATGACTCTATAAGTTAGCATGGTGGTTTGAAGGGGTGGATTGGGTTATTGAGGTGGCATGGTGGACTATGGCAGGAGGGGTTTTGATAAGTGAGGGCTTGAGGGCTTAAGACAAAGTCCGAGTGAACTGAAGTGGGGGTCTCTTAACTAGACTCTGTCAGGAGTTGCCCTCCAATGTGGCCACTTATTGTTTGCTTCCAGGTCAGCAATCAAACTCTATTATGAGTCAATGGGGAAGAAGGATGGTTGAGGAATTGGAGGTGGAAAGGGATGGGTGGGACAAACAGTGGCTAACAATAGCCTGACATGGATTACAGAGCATTACACATGCTCCTCTGGACTACGCATTCATAAAAATATTCTTAACCAACTTTTTTTGTGTCCCAGTAAATTTAATGGAAGTCATCGACAGTATAGATTTTGTACATCGGATTGTTTACACTTTGAATCCTCTTGAATTGACAAGATTGACAGAAATGTGTTGTTATCGATGTGGTAATGTTGATGCCTGGGGTATGTTGCATGAACTATTAGTGTGATTCAGATTATTGTTGGTGCACTGACCCACTGGGTTTGATGCTTAATGTGAAAGAGATGAGACTCAAGAGTTATGGATTTCCACAATATTCAGTCAAAGGAAACCTGATATGTCTTTTTGCCATTGAATTATTTAAGGCAGATCTTGACTTTGTTTGGTAGCATGAAACCTGAGATGGAAAGTTGGAAATCTGATTTGCATATTTCTCCTAACTTTTATTTCCAAGAATTCCAAGAACTGAGAATGCAACTATCTTGGCAGTAGCTTCATTTCATTGCCCATGAATCTGTGAAGAGTAATGTTCTATAATACTCAAATATCTTTTTACTATAGACTCTCATTCTGTTCTATGTCAGGTGTGTTTAGTGGAATTGGACTGCCCTAGTATTTGCACTTTTCTAAATTAAACATAATTTTCAAAAAAGAGTCCATTTCACCAACAGATTGCCATTTACTTACAATAATTTAATGTCTTCTAGAGTTCTAGCCTTTGTAAAATAGCTGACAGAATTGATTTCTGCAGCACCTATAATCTTGGTCCATATTAACGAAAATAATAAAGCTAAAGATCGTAAAGCCAATTCATTTGGAAAATCACCAGTGTTCCATATCCATGATGAACAGGTTTTCTTTAGCGCAATAATATATAGATGACTGACACTGCAGAATCTTTCATGAAATGTATTTACGTTCTACAATTCAACATACAAATTAGGAGCAGAGGTACACCATTTGGCACCGTTCATTGGATCATGGCTGATCTGACTGGTCTCAACTCCACATTCCTGCCTACCCCTGATCATCTTGGACTGTCGAATTTGTAATTGTATTGACCCCAGTGCTGTAAATCTGGGTGAACATTTACACTTTTTCAAAGTCAATTATTGATGTTAAATTTCTGCCAATGCAAAGTCAGTTATTCTTATTTGGCAAATTGATTACAAAGTTTTATGTTATATAATAACTTATGCGAGCAAGGCAATGGCACCAACTGAATACTATATATTAACTACAATAACCTGGATCATGCACATACTGAAATTGCATCAGCATTACCTTTAGTCTTCATGCCAATCTTGCCAACAGGAAGGTACATTTCAATTTCTGATTCTCTTATTTACTTGCACTGAAATGTGGGAATTCACATAAAACCAAATGCAGTGACTTTAATCCAGCAGGAGTGATTTGACTGCAGTGATCTACTAAGAGCATGTTGCGCATGTTGCATGTACTGCTTCTCATTCTCTTTGATCATGTGACAGAACAGAACTGTGGCAATCACCAAAGCCACAAGCTCAGTGGAGACTGTGGTCATAGAAGCTTCCACCAACCAGACAAAGATAGAGGGGCAGTAAATAATCCTAAGACATAATGGAGTGAAAGTGACAGCCAGGCGCAGAATGCAAAACGTTCCCCAACATTAAAAGAGGGAATGTAGATTGAAGACAGGTGGGAAACTGCCCCAAGGACATCAGTATGCAGCTCCTCACAGACCACGCTTATTGGTTGGAACAGCAGTTGGATACACTGAGGGGCATACAGAGGACAGAGTGTGATGGACACTAGTTACAGGGAGGTGGTTACACCACAGGTTCAGTCAAGTAGATGTGACCACCGGGAGAGGCAGGCAGGTAGTGCAGGAGTCTTCTGTGGCTATTCCCCTCTCTAACAAGTATACTGATTCGGATACTGCTTCTTAGGGGAGTATAACAGCAGCAGTCAGGCCTGTGACACCACAACTGGATCTGCTGTAGAGCAGGGTCGGGCAAGATCCAAGTGAGGGATAGTGGTCGGAGACTCGCTAGTTAAGGCCGCAGACAGATGTTTTTGTGACTGCCTTCAAGATTCCAGGATGGTGTGATACCTCCCTGATGCCTGAGTCAAGGATGTCTCTGAGCAGTTGCACAAAATTCTTAAGGGGGCAGGTGAGCAGAAAAGGTTGTTGTGCACATTGGTACCACGGGCATAGGTAGAACAAGAGATGAGGTCCTGCAGAGTGAGTACAGGGAGGTAGGCAAGAAAGTGAAAAGCAAGACCTTAAGAGTAGTAATCTCCGGGTTACTACCAGTGCCATGTGGTAGCGATGCAAGGATTAGAAAGATAGGACAGATGAATACGTGACTAAGGAACTGGTGCAGGGAGCAAGCTTTCAGGTTCTTGGATCATTAGGACCTCTTCTGGGCAGGGATAGTTGCACCTAAACTGAAGAGGAACCAATACCCTCACGGGGAGGGTTACCAGTGCTGCTTGGGAGGGTTTAAACTAGAGGGGCAGGGGCTGGGAACCAGAGCAGTGGGTCAGCAAGTGGAGGGATTGAGAGGAAGGCACATGTTAGGATGAGTAAATCGGAGAAAGGACTGGCAGAGACAGGTAAATGAACATGAATGCGCTGAAGTGCTCTTATTTAACATCAGGTAATTACAGGTAAGGCACAATTTCCCATGCACAAATCCATGCTGACTATCCCTAATCAGTCTTTGCCTCTCTAAATGAACAGAACCAACTTAAAAATCTCAATCAACCTAATCAAACTGATGTAAAGCTCAATGAGAGTGAAGAGACAGCCAATCCAGACATGCGACGAGAAGCAAACATCAGATTATTACTCACTAAACTCCTAGAAATTTCATTTAGAAAAATGCCTGAATTCAGTACATTGATTATAGAACTTAAACAAGGAGTTGGGAAGGCTAAAATAATCTTGGCAAATAGAATTAAGGAAAATCCCAAGGCCTTTTACACATATGTAAGGAGCAAGAAGATAACTAAGGAAAGAGTAGGTCCACTCAAGCACAAAGGTGGGATTTTATGCATGGAGCTAGAGGAAGTGGGTGAGATCCTTACTGAAAATATTTCATTGGTATTCACAAAGGAGAAGGGCACGATGGATTGTGAGTCTAGAGATGGGTGTTTTGATATTTTGGGGCATGTCAATATGAAAAAAGAGGTCAACTTTAGTCACTGGGATGTCCCAGAGGACTGGAGAGTAGGCATCAATGTTTCTTTGTTTAAGAAGGGTAACAGGAATAATCCAGAAAGTTACAGGGTCATGAGGCTTACGTCAGTGATAGAGAAATTATTGGAGAAGATTCTTAGGGGACAGGATTTACTTGTATTTGAAAATTAATGGGCTTATTATGGATAGTCAACATGGCTTTGTGCAGAGGAGGTAAAAACAATGACTGCAGATGCTGGAAACCAGATTCTGGATCAGTGGTGCTGGAAGAGCACAGCAATTCCGGCAGCATCCGAGGCCTGTCCTCGGATGCTGCCTGAATTGCTGTGCTCTTCCAGCACCACTGATCCAGAATTTGTGCAGAGGAGGTCATGGCTGAAACACTTGACTGAGTTTTTTTGAAGAAGTGACAAAGATGATTGAGGGGAGAGTAGTGGATGTTGTCTACATAGACTTTAGCAAGCCCTTTGTCAATGACCCTCATGGAAGTCTGATACAGCAGGTGATGGGATTCCTCAAAAAAACTCAATCAAGTTTTTTCAGACATGATCTCCTCTGCACAAAGTCATGTTGACTATCCATAAAAAGTCCATTAAGTTTCAAATACAAGTCACATGGGATTTACGGTGAGCTGGTAAGATGGATACAGAAATGTCCTTCACATAGAAGATAGAGAGTAACTATGGAAGGGTATTTTTCTGACTGGAGATCTGTGACCAATGATGTTCTGCAGGTATCTGTGCTGGGATCTTGTTGTTTGTAATGTACACAAATGATTTAGAGAGGAATGTGGGCTTTCTGATTAGTAATTATGTAGGCAACACAAAGACTGCGGGAGCTGCAGATAGTCAGGGGATTGCCAAAGGATACAGCAGGAGACTTGGGCTGAGAAATGGCAGAAGCAATTTAATCTGGCCAAATGTGAGGTGATGCATTTTGGAAGTTCAAATGCAGGAGGGAAAGTGTACAGGAAATGGTAGAGCCTTAACAGGATCAACATACAGATGGATCTGAGTGTACAGATCCACAGTTCTCTGAAAGTGATATTACAAGTGGATAAAGTGGTCAAGAAGCCAAATGGCGTGTTTGCTTTCATTGTTCTGGGCATAGAGTATAAATTGACAAATCATGTTGTAACTGTATAGGATTTTAGTTAGGCCACATTTTGGATATTATGTACACTTCTGGTCACCACAATTACCCAAGGGATATGAGGGCTCTGGAGAGGGTACAGAAACAGTTTAACAGAATGTTGCCTGGTTTGGAGGATATTAGCTATGAGGAGAGATTTGCTTTCACTTGAGCATTGAAGGATAAAGGGTGACCTGACAGAAATTGAGAGGTAAGGATACAATGGATAGTAGGAGTCTTTTTCCCCAGGGTAGAAAAGGACAGGTTAAATGAAAAGGAGGGTAAATTTAAAGGAGATGGGAGAGGCAAGGTTTTCACACAGAGTGTGTTAAATGTCTGGAATACACTGCCAGAAAAGGTGGTGGAGGCGGATACAATAGCAATGTTTAAGAGGCACCTTGACAGGTACAGGAATAGGCAGGGACTAGAGGGATATGGACCACGTGGGGGCAAAAGGCTTTTTAGTTTTAGAAAAGTACCATGTGTCTGTGCAGTTTTGGTGGGCCAAAGGGCCTGTTCTTGTGCTGCACTGATCTTCGTTCTTCATTCTAACTGGGAGATGCAAGGTTAAAATTTAGATAGGTAGCACAGTTTAGTGAACAAGTCATGTGATATTGTGAAAGTAAAATTTGAATCTAAAACAGAATAAAGAGAGTGGATAAACAGAATGATCATAAAGAGAAATCATTTATGTTCATTTCTTGTGATGAGGAGAACCCTCGTCTCCTATTTTTATTTACACTGTATATAGGTTTTAAAGTATTGGAGATGAAAGATATTGCCTACAATTATCAAGTTTGGAAACAAGGAGCTCAGACATTGCAATGTGCTTTTGGCAGAGGAGGGAAATGGTATTATGAGTGAAACGAGCTGGAGAATGTGCTCTCTCAGCCTCTAGGGAAGGAACGTGCTCAGTAATAGAACTGATTTAAAAAGAAACATCAAGGCACCACAAAATTAAAGGAATATTGCGAACGGTTCAAGCTATCTATCCAGCAACAGTGGTCTCAGGTTAAACCTATACACTCAAAAAACTGTTAACATATACTCCAAGAGCTGCTCAGGAATATTCCTCTTATCTTCCCTTTGAATGAGGAGGAATGCAACAGACACCTGAAAGTGCTGACAAATGCCCTCATAAGAACAGAATACAATGCTCAGCTCATTGATTACCAATTTCAACGTGCCACAGCAAGAAACCGTAACGACCACCTCAGGAGACAGACATGGGATACAACTGATAAGGTACCCTTCATTGTCCAATACTTCCCAGGACAGAGAAACTATGCCATGTTTTTCGCAGCCTGCAAAACATTATCAGTGAGGATGAGCATCTTGCCAAGATCTTCCCTACACCTTCACTTCTCGCCTTTAAACAACCACCAAATCTTAAGCAGACCATTGTTTGCAGCAAACTGCCCAGCCTTCAGGACAACATCGACCACACACCATACAACCCTGTCATGGCAACCACTGCAAGAGGTGTCAGAATATTGACATGGATACTATCATTACATGTGCGCAGCAGGTACTCATGTGACTTGGCCAACATTATCTATCTCATAAAGTGCATTCAAAGATGTCCTAGGCATGGTATATTGGTGAAAACAAGCAGACATTACAACAACAGATGAATGGACACCGTGCAACAATCACCAGACAGGAATGTTCCCTCCCACTCGGGGAACACTTCAGCAGTTAAGGACGTATGACCTCGGATAGGCAACAACGCAGACTTGCCAAGCAAAGGCTGATAACCAAGTTTGGTACCCATGAGGATGGGAACTTGCGTTCATGTCACACTACAGATGACCCCATTGCACTAAACACTCTTACATATACACGTACATACGCACACACGTACATATGCGCGCGTACTCTCTCCCTCATCTTTCACACACTCAGACATATAAGTCTATGGGGTAAATTTATATTTGTAGATTTGTATTTGCAGATACATTCTATTTTGTTCAAAAATCACAATCTGTACGCAGTCAGTCCATGTGACATAGGAGAAAGTGAGGATTGCAGATGCTGGAGATCAGAGTTGCGAGTATGGTGCTGGAAAAGCACAGTAGGTCAGGCAGCATTCGAGGAGCAGGAGAGTTGATGTTTCAGGCATAAGCCCTTCATCAGGAACAGTCCATGTGACATGTTTTCAATTCCTACTTGGGAAATCGAACTAGTCTGACCCAAGGTTGGAATACAGACAGACTCTAACTTCACACCTTTAATGCACTGTCTGAGCTGAGATGTCACCTTTCTTAAATAAAACTTCAAGTGACTTGAATGTGACTTGAAAGAAGTTCTGGGATTTGCATATTAATGAATCGAAACTTGCACCCCACTCTAAATGATTAAAGACTTAACAACAATCTAGGTTTGTTCAATACATCACAACAATTGTATGACACTTTCATCTTTTACTATAAATTCTGTGTGCTATGATCCTGCCCCACTAGCTACCTGTTGAAGGAGCAGTGCTCTGAAAGCTAGTGCTTCCAAATAAACCTGTTGGACTATAACCTGGTGTTGTGTGATTTTTAACTTCCTTTTGAAATGGTTGCTATTTGTTTTCAACTTTCTACCTGATTTTTTTAATAGATATTTTTATTGGAAATTTAACATTTTTACAAGTTTACAAAAATAAAATAAACTCTCAAGTACAAACATTGATATACAATTAAATCTTAAATAAATAATAACCAAAATTTAACAAAAGAAAAATACCGAGAAAAAAAAACAAAACTCAACTAACTACTAATCTAACCTACAACTAACCAGAGTGTATAATTAAGTCTCTTACATTATTCAAATAAGAGAGAGAGGAAAGAAAACCAACAGATAACACAGAAATTGGATAGTGAGATACATGCTCGGAATGTGTTAACATCAAATGTAACAAAACCCGTATTCGTGCGGGATTCCTCTCCCAACGGGCCCCGGACCAGCCAGGTTTGTAATCTCAATTAAATAAAAGCCCTTGTTAGGATAGCCGAAATATCTGTATTTATATAATTCAAGAAGGGCTGCCATATTTTATGAAATAATTCGGTCTTTCGGTGCACCATATTTGTAAGGAAGTCAAGGGGAATACATTCCATAATTAATCTGTGCCAATTTGAAAGCCCAGGGGGGTCCTCAGCCACCCAGTTTACCAAAATATTTTTCCTTGCACAGAAAGAGAGAATAGAAAATAATCTCTTCCCATACATGTCCAGGGAGGGAAAGTTCGAAAAGCCCAAAAGGAGAGATACAGGGTCCACTTTAATTTTCGTTCCTAAAATTTCTGTCAGGGTACATGCTACTTTAGTCCAGTATCTATGGATCTTATGACAAGTCCATAGGCAATGTACAAGAGTGCCCACTTCTATTTTACATTTGGGACACATTGGAGATGCTCCTGCCTTAAATTTTGCCAATCGATCCGGTGCAAAATGGGCCCTATGAAGTATCTTCAGCTGGATAGCCTGAGTTCTGTTACATATGGTAATTCTTCTGGCGTTTTCCCAAATGTCATTCCACGTTTCTATAGAGATTTCTAGTCCCAAATCCTGATCCCATGTTTTAAGCAGATTGTCCATATCCCCCGATACTTCATCATGTAGTAAATGATAAATAGTACTGACGGAAGATACCCCCATTGGACGTAGCACTGTACATTCTCTATCTGATTTATAAAGACTATCTAATAACGTAGTCTTCTTCTGTATATAATCTCGAATTTGGAAGTATCGAAAGAGGTCTCCATTAGGTAATCCGAATTTCAGATGCAGCTGTTCAAAAGACATCAGGACCCCTTCTTTAAATAGGTCCCCTAAACATGAGATACCCCTGGATCTCTAGAGCTTAAAAGTGGCATCTGTAACCCCCGGTTGAAATCCCCATGCTCCCACTATCGGAGCATAGGGGGATGTTTTATGTGAGTTGCCCTCATTTTGCCGCATTATATTCCAATCTTTAATTGTGTTTAGTATTATAGGGTTTTTACAGTGATCCATAATGATTTTCCTCTTGTCTGAAAATAAAAGGTTAGTAAGTGGGCATTTTACTTGAGAGGCCTCGATGTCCAGCCAGATTAGTTGCGGGTCAGACAAGACCCAATCAGCTATGTAACTTAATAGGGAACTTAACTGATATTTCTTAAAATCTGGGAAGTCCAATCCTCCCCTTGCCTGTGGAAGCTGTACTTCTTCAGCTTAATGAGGGGCCGTCTATGATTCCAGATAAAGGAACCCAACCAGCCATATAATTTACGTAGTGCCAGCCTCGGCAGCATCACCGGGAGCATTCTCATAGGATATAGGAGACGGGGCAGGACATTCATTTTAATTAGTGCTATTCTACCCAGCCAGGAAATTGGAAGGTCTCCCCATCGCTGGAGGTCCTGCCTTATCCTTTCCAGTAAATGCACAAAATTAGCCTTGTATAACTGACCAAATACTGGGGTAATAAAAATGCCTAAATATAAGAAACCCTCCAGGGACCACCGAAAGGGAAAGTGGGATCCGTCCACTAAGTGGGGTATCATAGCAAGGCCACCCATTGGCATAGCCTCCGATTTTGAGAAATTACTTTTGTCGCCTGAGAATGCGCTAAATGTATTAATAACTTGGATTAGGCGAGGATTACTGAGGAATAGAAGAACATCATCTGCATAAAGGGTAACTTTATGTTTACCTGTACCAATCCTCGGGGCCGTTATATTAGGATCAACCCATATAGCTTCTGCTAGTGGCTCAATTATTAGCGTAAATAACAATGGCGAGAGGACATCCCTGACGGCAGCCCCTATCCACACTGAAGCTATTCGAGCCTAATCCATTGGTAACCACAACTGCTTTGGGATCACTATACAATGTTGAGACCCATTTGGTAAACGCCTTTGCAACGCCAAACCTTTCCAATGCATAAAACAAATATGACCATTCAACCCTATCGAATGCCTTTTCCGCGTCTAATGAGACTACTACTCCTGGTATCTTTTCCTGATGGCAGGCTTGAATCATATTCAAAACCCTTCTAATATTATTGGATGATCTACGGCCCTTAATAAACCCCGTCTGATCCTCCTTTATAATATGTGGCAGTACCCTTTCTAGTCTTATTGCTAACGTTTTAGAAAGGATTTTAAAATGTACAGTTAGCAAGTATATGGTCTGTATGACGCGCAATCTTCTGGGTCCTTTCCTTTTTTAAGGATAAGAGAGATAATTGCCTCTTTCAGCGAAGGTGGGAGACAGCCCTGACTATATGCATAGTTATACATGTACATAAGTGGACCAGCCAATATTCCTGTAAATTCTTTATAGAATTCAGCTTGAAAGCCATCTGGGCCAGGTGCCTTACCGCTCTGAAGTTGCCTGATTGCATCAAGTATTTCTTGGACTGTTAGGGGAGCATTTAAGACCGATACCTGTTCCAGAGTTAGGCCCGGAAAGGTCAAATTTTTTAAAAATGATTGCATCCTTCTAGTCCTGTCTTCACAATCCTGCGATTTATATAAATCAGAATAAAATTTTCTAAAGATTGCATTAATCCTTTAATGATCATGAGTCAAAATACCTGTACTTTCCTTGATAGACATGATAGTTTGAGGGGCCTTTTTTTTCTTTGCAAGAAATGCTAAGTATCTACCCAGTTTGTCGCCAAATTCATATAACCTTTGTTTTGCAAATAATATTTCCCTCTTAGCCGTTTGAGTAAGCGTGGTGTATAGAGCTGTCCTAAAGGCCATAATCCTTTGTAATTTGATAATAGAAGGTCTATAAGCTTATGCTGTTTCAGCTGCTTTTAAGTGAGCTTCGAGCAGATGCTGTTGTTCCCCCTTTAATTTTTTCTGGGTCGCTGAGTATGAGATGATCAAACCTCATGCGTAAGCTTTGATGGTCTCCCACATCATTGATGGGTTGCTAGTCGTACCTAAATTAATTTCTTAAAAAGTCTTAAATTCTTGAGAGAAGTAGACGCTGTTGTTCCCCCTTTAATTTTTTCTGGGTCGCTGAGTATGAGATGATCAAACCTCATGCGTAAGCTTTGATGGTCTCCCACATCATTGATGGGTTGCAAGTCGTACCTAAATTAATTTCTTAAAAAGTCTTAAATTCTTGAGAGAAGTACTTTACAAATTTACTATCTTTCATCTGGAAGGGGTTCATACGCCAATGCCGAGAGGATGTCCCATTGTTCCTCGCCTTGATTTCCATATATACAGCAGCCTAATCAGAAATTGCTATACTACCTATTTTACAGGATGATATGGAATTTAAAAAAATCGAGGGGGCAAAAAACATATCAATTTTGATATGACATTTATGTGGATTGGAGTAAAAAGAAAAATCTCTGAAGACATCTCCATACATCTACTAATGCTAATTCTTTGTTCAAATCCACCAATTGTCTAGATCTGGGAGATACTCCTGCAGTACTCTTGGGAATCCTATCTATTTCCGGATCCATAATACAATTAAAGTCTCCCCTTATAATTGTATGACGGGCACCAAGAGCCATCAATTTTGAGAAGGCTTCCGTTATAAATTTAAAAGGATGTGCCGGGGGACAATACAAATTTAAAATCCCATATTCCTCTCCATTTATAAGGGCTTTAATCAGAATATATCGTCCAGATTCGTCTTTTATCTGATTTAGGATTTTGAAAGGGAAATTCTTCCGAATAAGAATAACAACTCCCCTGCTTTTTGAGCTAAAAGAGGAAAAAAAGGCCTGATCAAATCCACCCTGTCTTAATTTCAAGTGTTCTTTATCCAACAAGTGTGTCTCCTGTAGGAGAGCTATATCAACCCTTTCTTTCTTGAGATTTGATAATATTTTCTTCCTTTTGACTGGCGAGTTACTCCCCTTGACATTCCAGGTGCACCACTTAACTGACTGATCAACCATTATTGTCCGGGCAAGTCCGAGACCCCTCGGGAGGGGAAACCCTATCCAGAACATCCCGAGCATAGAGCATATAAAATTCACAAAAATGTCACATTACAGGTGATCACCATTGCACTACACACACACACACAGATATTCCTACACACACACACACTCTCACATGCACACGGACACAGATACAGACAGGCGCGCACACAGACACCCAGACACACCCTTATAGACACACAGACTCCCACACATGCACCCCCTCACAGACTTAAGACACTCTGCACTCACTACACACACACACACACACACACTTTCTCACACTCACAACCCCCATCCCAGACAGACACACACACAGACAGACAAAGACCCACATGCACACATATATATTTTGTGTGGTGAAAATTTTTTTGGTACTTTCAGAGTTACATTGCACTTTGCTCAAAAACCACATAGATTCATGTCGAACTCTGAGCTCAAAAACTGCAAGAATTTATGTAAAACTCTGTTATTTCACTTTTTAGATTGGAATCAATCTAAACATCAGGTCATAGACAGAGAACACAGGGGGCTAACACCTTCAACATATTGTCTAGCTATCACCATTGTTAACAGCTAACCCGAGAATGCAACTTTAAAAAAAAGGGTTTTGTGATTTACACATGAAAGAAGTGAAACTATCACTGTATTCTAACAGATGAAAGGCTTAACAGACAATCAATTCTTCAATGTATAATTTCAGTTACATCACACTGCAAATTTTTGCTATAAATTCTGTGTTACGATCGAGCCCTCCGCAATCACCTGATGAAGGAGCATCGCTCCGAAAGCTAGTGTGCTTCCAATTAAACCTGCTGGACTATAACCTGGTGTTGTGTGATTTTTAACTTCACAAAAATAAAGGCTCTCTAATACACTCACAACAGTATAATAAAAAACTATTTCTAAATAAAAAAAATATAAAATGTATTTAAATGAAGATTTTCCCCCTTGTTCCCGGGGGTATCACTTCCTTTCCAAAGGTCTATCGTATCCTCTCCCAACCAGTGCCCCACCCTTGACCCAGGTGCTCCTCAATAGGATGAGGAAAATTCAAATATACTACAGAGCTAGAGTTAACAGTGGGCACCCTACCCCCACCCCCCGCCACCCACACCAACACCTGGATATATTTGGTAATGTTAGTACCATGTATAAACAAATATAACTATAAAATTACAACCTCAACAAATAATAATTAAATATAATAATACAAAGTAACAAGGGAAAACAACCCCGCTCCTAGAGACAGAGGTAAAATAGAATAAGGTAACCACCTCCCCCCACCAACATTAACTAGACCCCCCGGCTTATATATGTATAGAATAATTTAAAAAAACCAAGGGGGGGAGAAAATCGTTAAATAGAGAACAAATAAATAAATCCCTCTCCCCACCCCCCAAGATAATATTAAACAGTAAGGTAAAAAAAAAGGGGGATATAAACCGGAGTGGGGGGAAGGCAAACCAACATCAATTATCTTTTACAATTTATCTAAGAGAGTCCAAAAATTCCTTAGCCTTTTCCAGCGATCCGAAGGTATACACGGATCCTTCATAGTTAAAGTGTAGCGTGGCTGGGTAGCGCAAGGAGTACTGAATATTTAAGTCCCTTAAACACTCCTTCACCTCATCGAATGCCTTCCTCTTTCAGACCAGAGTTGGGGAAAAGTCCTGGAATAATATGATCTTGGATCCTTTATAGATCATGGCTTGGGGATCTTTTTCAAGATTTCTAGAGGCTTCTAGGAGTATCTGCCTCTCCTTATAGCTCTGCAGCCGGAACAGGACCGGGCAGGGACGCTGATTTGAGCCGGGCCCGCGTATTGCGACCCGGTAGGCCCATTCTACCCTTACCTGGCCTGATCCAGCCTCCAGATTTAAAAGCTGTGGAAGCCACTGTTCGAGAAATGCTGTAAGCTGGCCTTCCTCTTCCTGTTCGGGAAGGCCCAGCAAATGAATGTTTTTTTGACGACCTCAATTCTCGAGGTCATCAATGTGGTTCTCTAAGGTCCGGACTCGCTGTTCGAGAGTCCGGACCCGATCCACAGCCGGTTGCGCTGTAGTTTCGGAGGTCGCGGCCTTTAGCTCCGCCCCTCTGACTCAGCGCTCGATTTCTTTAATGTCTCGGTCGTGCTTTTGCAGCGCGGCCAAGAGTGAGTCCCATCGGTTTCGGGATTCTTCATTAAAAGCGTCGATCTTCGCATCCAGTTTAGAGATGTTTTCCACGAGGCTCGCCACCGTAGGTAAGTCCCCCCAGGGCAGCTGTGGACCCCTCTGCTGCAGCCGGAGAGGGTGGGGGAAGGGTTCCTGTTTGCTGAGAGCTGCAGGCTCCCTTCCCTTTAGTCATTTTTACTGAAGATTAAATTGTTTAAATTCAATACTAAACAACTAATTAAATTAAACGGCTATTTTAAATGATTTGGTGAGTGTGGTGGGGGTGGGTGACCCACTTTGTCCAAGTCTTGGGAGGAGCACTGTAAACTCAGACTTGCTGGGTCACTGCCATCTTGGATCCCCCAACTTTCTACCTGATTATGGTTGTAATCATATCTTGATTATTTTCTTGGGTTTACCGGGTTTAAAAAAAAGTCTTTCCTTCACTCAAGAAAATTGTGTGATTGGATCCTCAGTGTATTAATGAATTAATTTCTAGTGAACTAGTTAACTATATTTTAATTGGAGGTGTAGTGAACAGTGAAAAAGGTTACCTCAAAGTAAAATTGGACCTTGATCAGATGGGCCAATGGGCCAAGGAGTGGCAGATGGAGTTTAATTTAGATAAATGAAAGGTGCTGCATTTTGGAAAAGCAAATCAGAGCAGGACTTATACACTTAATGGTAAGGTCCTGGGTAGTGTTGTTGAACAAAGAGACCTTGGAGTGCTGGTTCATGGTTCCTTGAAAGTGGAATCTCAGGTAGATAGAATAGTGAAGAAGGCGTTTGATATGCTTGTCTTTATTGGTGAGTGCATTGAGTATAAGAGTTGGAAGGCCATGTCGCAATAGTACAGACATTGGTTCAGCCACTTTGGACTACTGCATTCAATTCTGGTCTCCCTGCTGTAGGAAGAAGGTTGATAAATTTGAAAGGGTTCAGAAAAGATTTACTAGTATGTTGCCAGGGTTGGAGGGTTTGAACTATATAGAGAGGCTGAATAGGTTGGGGTTATATTTCTTGGAGCATTGGAGGCTGAGGGATGACCTTATAAAGATTTGTAAAATCTCGAGGGGGATGGATAGGGTGAATCAGTTAAGATCTTTTCCCTAGGGTAGAGGATTCCAAAAGTAAAGGACATAGCTTTAAGGTAAGAGGGGAAAGATTTAAAAGGGAGCTAAGGGGCAATGTTTTCACACAGAGTATGGTGCGTTTATGGAATGAGCTGCCAGAGGAAGTGGTGGAGGCTGGTACAATAACAGCATTTAAATAGTATTTGCATGAATATATGAATGGGAAGGGTTTACAGGGATATAGGCCAAAGCTGGAAAATGGGACTAGATTAATTTAGGATATCTGGTCAGCGTGGATGAGTTGGACCAAAGGGTGTGTTTCCATGCTTGTATCTGGATGATTTTATAGCTCTAATTGGAGAGAGGAATCTGCTAAAGATAACATAAATCTTTATTGCAGCCAAACCAAAGAGGTTGAAAAGAAGAGATCTAATTTTTTAAAATTCCTTTTGTGGATGTGAGTGTAGCTGGTTGGTCAGCATTTATTGTCCATCCGTAGTTGTCATTGAGAAGGAAGTGATGAGCTGCCGACTTGAACAGCTGCAGTCCACCTGCTGTGGGTAGATCCACAATGCCCTGAGAGAAGAAATTCCTGGATTTTGACCAATTGACACTGAAGGAACAGCGATTATTTTCCAAGTCAGGATGGTGAGTGGCTTGGAGGGGAACTTGCAGGTTCACCCCTCCTCAGCTGGTTGTTACATGTTGGAGAGAAAACACTATCTATGAGTTTGCTTGACAAGATTTCTTGAAATTGGTTGGATGCCATTGGCAGTGGGATGAGGCCCTTAAATGTGCATCAATATCCCACATGAGAGCTTCAGTCAGTGTTCCAGCAAGAAGGATGTGCTTGAGCCTTGCTGTCCCATATTTAATTGGAGGGAGGCAGGTAGTAAGTGGGTTCACCATACTGCATTTACCCATCTGTAAGCCTGGGGGAGACAGGTTGTTAATTTCACCCAGTAACAGTTTTTCTCATTCTATGATGCTTCCAGACCAATCGGGTAGTTTCTGTGTTTTCTGCTCATATTTCGTATTTCCAGAATTCACAGTATTTTGCCTTTGAAAGAGAATTTACCCCATTTATCCCAAGTATAAAACCATCTAATGTGCAAGTTGAGCAGCAAACTACGTGTTTGTACCTAATGGTGGGAAAGTCAATCGAAAGTTGTAAGTAACATTAGCTGAGGCACGCTCCTCCAACATGATCTTGCCTGAGTTTAATAATTGTTGATGAATTGCCTCGTTAAACTGGATTTAAAAAATACTGTCAAGCGCATTGTTATCCATAAGTCTTGTTCACTGTGTTTGTCTTATGACCTTCTAACTGAATTCATCACGTCTAAATCATGTCAAAGACCCTTATTCTTGTTTTGTTTTTTACAACCTCATGGCATCACATGTTTCTTTTAATTTTTAGTATCCAGTAAACAACTAATTTAGTTATTTTCAGAGCTTTCTCGAGAACTTTTCATTACTGAATAGACAACTCTGTTTTGTGCTTGGATCTACTTCCTAAAGAACATATTGATGGCAGATGAAAAGCAGATTGTTTAGTTGCTGCCAGCTGTTTGTAGAATAGAAAATTGTGCAATTACATAGTACTCTTCATGGTCTCAGGACATCTCAAACTACTTTGTAATCAATTAAATATGTTTGAAGTGCTGTAATGTTGCAAACACAGCACCCAAACTGTACACAGCAAGTTCCTACAAAGAGCAATGTGATAATGACAAATAATCTGCTTTTTGTAATATTAATTGTGGTAAATATTGGTTAAGCCATTCAAGAGAACTTTCTTGTTCTACTTTGAAATAGTGCCAGAGAATTTTTA
The DNA here is from genome assembly GCF_037043375.1 of Chiloscyllium plagiosum. Taxonomy (NCBI): domain Eukaryota; kingdom Metazoa; phylum Chordata; class Chondrichthyes; order Orectolobiformes; family Hemiscylliidae; genus Chiloscyllium; species Chiloscyllium plagiosum. Next base: position 528,552 of record NW_028270142.1, read on the forward strand.
TATTCACTGTTTTTCTCTCTCCACAAATGCTGCCACACTTGTTGTGTTTCTCCAGCCCTTCCTGTTTTTATTATAAAACTACGTTTCATATCGAATATACCAACATAGTGCTAAAGGAAGTATAATTTGTGAATGTTTTTATTTTTCTATGTCATATATGAAATTGTAGTATTTACTGCAGTAAAGTGAAGGATAAGGTCCTTCCAGAATTTTTGCAACAGTAACTTGATGAGAATCTTCCCCCTAACTGCATTGCATTTATAAATGGAGAGAAGTGTGTGTTTGATTATGGGTGTTTCCCATCTTTGTAGAGAATTTGACTGTCCATGAAAGCTTTCTCCATTATAGACTGTGCCACTCCATAATTTTAAATTGAAACCACATGGATTTAATAGATTCCAGCTCAGAAACTAGCTGAACAAAATGGGCTTGTGTGCGCGGTTGTTGGCTCAAACTGAACTAATGTTTTTACATCATGTGATATCCACAGAAGGCAGTATTGATTAAAGCGGGATATAATACACTAATGAACAGAACTACAGGTATGCCCCAGCTCATTTCCACTAAATGTGAAATATGCATCTGTACTCTTCCAGAGATCTTGTCTGAAAATATAATTTCCTAAGGATTATAAACTCAACGAATATTAGCTGTGTCATTTCATAGAACATAGAACATTGAACATCGAACATAGAACAGTACAGCACAGAACAGGCCCTTCAGCCCACGATGTTGTGCCAACCACTGATCCTCATGTATGCACTCTCAAATTTCTGTGACCATATGCATGTCCAGCTGTCTCTTAAATGTCCCCAATGACCTCGCTTCCACAACTGCTGCTGGCAACGCATTCCATGCTCTCACAACTCTCTGAGTAAAGAACCCGCCTCTGACATCCCCTCTATATTTTCCTCCAACCAGCTTAAAACTATGACCCCTCGTGTTAGTCATTTCTGCCCTGGGAAATAGTCTCTGGCTATCGACCTTATCTATGCCTCTCATTATCTTGTATACCTCAATTAGGTCCCCTCTCCTCCTCCTTTTCTCCAATGAAAAAGTCCAACCTCAGTCAACCACTCCTCATAAGATAAGCCCTCCAGTCCAGGCAGCATCCTGGTAAACCTCCTCTGAACCCGCTCCAAAGCATCCACGTCTTTCTTATAATAGGGCGACCAGAACTGGACGCAGTATTCCAAGTGCGGTCTAACCAAAGTTTTATAGAGCTGCAACAAGATCTCACGACTCTTAACTCAATCCCCCTGTTAATGAAAGCCAAAACACCATATGCTTTCTTAACAAATCTGTCCACTTGGGTGGCCATTTTAAGGGATCTATGTACCTGCACCCCAAGATCCCTCTGTTCCTCCACACTGCCAAGAATCCTATCCTTAATCCTGTACTCAGCTTTCAAATTCGACCTTCCAAAATGCATCACCTTGGATTTATCCAGGTTGAACTCCATCTGCCACCTCTCAGCCCATCTCTGCATCCTGTCAATGTCCCACTGCAGCCTACAACCGCTCTCTAGACTGTCAACGACACCTCCAACCTTCATGTCATCTGCAAACTTGCTGACCCATCCTTCAATCCCCTCATCCAAGTCATTAATAAAAATTACAAACAGTAGAGGCCCAAGGACAGAGCCCTGTGGAACACCACTCACCACGGACTTCTAGGCAGAATATTTTCCTTCTACTACCACTCGCTGTATTCTGTTGGCCAGCCAATTCTGTATCCAGACCGCTATGTTCCCCTGAATCCCATTCCTCCTGACTTTCTGAATGAGCCTACCATGGGGAACCTTATCAAATGCCTTGCTGAAGTCCATATACACCATATCCACAGCTCGACCCTCATCAACTTTTCCAGTCACATCCTCAAAGAACTCGATAAGGTTTGTGAGGCATGACCTGCCCCTCACAAAGCCGTGTTGACTGCATTTAATCAAGCCATGCTCTTCCAGATGGTCATAAATTCTATCCCTCAGAATCCTTTCTAACACCTTGCAGACGACAGACGTGAGACTTACTGGTCTGAAATTGCCAGGGATTTCCCTATTTCCTTTCTTGAAGAGAGGAATTACATTTGCCTCTCTCCAGTCCTCAAGTACGACTCCAGTGGAGAGCGAAGATGCAAAGATCTTCGCAAGTGGCGAAGCAATTGCATTTCTTGTTTCCCAAAGCAGCCGAGGACAAATCTGGTCCAGGCCTGGCGACTTGTCAATCTTAATGTTTGACAAAATTTTCTGCACATTAGCTTCCTCTATCTCTATCCATTTCAGCATGCACACCTGCTCTTCAAAGGTTTCATTCACTACAAAATTTGTTTCTTTCGTAAAGACAGAAGCAAAAAACTAATTTAGTCTGCCTCTTCAGACTCCACACACAAATTCCCTATGCTATCCCTGATCAGCCCTACTCTTTCTTTGACCATTCTCTTATTCCTCACATAAGTGTAAAATGCCTTTGTGTTCTCCCTAATCCGTTCTGCCAAGCCTTTCTCGTGCCTCCTCCAGGCTCTCCTCAGACCATTTTTGAGCTCCTTCCTCGCCTGCCTGTAATCCTCTAGAGCTGAGCTTGACCCTAGCTTCCTCCACCTTATGTAAGCTACCTTTTTCCTTTTGACGAGAAGCTCTACCGCTCTCGTCATCCAAGGTTCCTTTATCTTACCACTTCTTGCCTGTCTCAGAGGGACATATTTATTCATCACTTGCAACAACTGTTCCTTAAACAGTCCTTAAACAATCCTTAAACAGTTCCTTAAACAGTCTCCACATAGTGCCTTTACCATGGAACAATTGCTCCCAATCCATACTTTACTCAATCAAGTTTACATGTCAGCCTTTTAAACTTAAGATGTCATCAACATTGTTAAGATAAAATATACTCACTGGAAAATAGTTGCAAAAACTGCATTGTTTCTTCTAAACTTTAAATCACTGTTTTACACAAAATGTGTAAAATATTACTATTGTTACATAATAAGATCCAGCTAAAGTACATAGAGCTATTTGAGATTTTAAAGTGGTTGAGGCCAACACATCAAAGTGATAAAGCTATGATACCTGTTTGTTTCTCTCTTGAACAGCATGTTGCTGATGTATGATAAGCACAGATGTGGTTATGCTATTGGATTAAGAACTCAAGAGCTTGAGGTTCAACTGCTGATAAATGTAATTCAATAAAATCCAGGCTGGGTATTACTTTGGAGCTGTCTCCACTGCTGGCATAACATTGTAAATACAACAGAAAGAAACATTCTGTCCATTCAGACAAGATTTGACTTTGGCACCTCTTCTTCACTGCAGATGCATGTTAAAACAGTCTGCTGCAGTTTGACATGGAGATAATCTATAGGACTGGGACATCTCTTCCTTACTATCAAGGTCACCAAAGCATGATTCTCCTCTGTAATGGGATAGTTCCCAGCCATGGTGAACATTTGTTAGACAAGCCAGTCTGCAGTTAATTCATTCATAAAGCAAATGACTGAAGCCATGTTGAAAATAAAGAATAAATTTATCAGCTTTCAAAAGTAAAGGTGATTTCAAAGACCTGAGGTGCATGCTTGTTATTCTTTGGCAGGCTTCCCATATGAGTATCACATTACTGGTTAATTCATGTGGCCAACAGTGCTTATGAAAATAATGAAGGGTTACAGTTCAATTTCAAACAACCTTGTACTGGGCCAGTGCAGTTTATACCATCCTGAACATTAATGCTCTTTGATCAGGGTGCATCTACCATAGAAAACCAATACTGGAAGTCTGAAATAAAAGCAGAAAATGCTAAAGAAGCTCAGCATCTGTAGAGAGACAAACAGTTAACATTTCAGAAGAGTCATAACAGACTATTCTGTTATCCTGATGCACTTATATAGTACGATCTGCCTGTGAATCGTGTAAGATAACACTTTCTACTGTATCTTGGTACCACATGACAACAATAGCTTAAGAAGTGATTGCTGGGCCCCTTGCTGAGATATTTGTATCATCGATAGTCACAGGTGAGGTGCCGGAAGACTGGAGGTTGGCAAACGTGGTGCCACTGTTTAAGAAGGGCGGTAAAGACAAGCCAAGGAACTATAGACCGGTGAGCCTGACCTCGGTGGTGGGCAAGTTGTTGGAGGGAATCCTGAGGGATAGGATGTACATGTATTTGGAAAGGCAAGGACTGATTTGGGATAGCCAACATGGCTTTGTGCGTGGGAAATCATATCTCACAAACTTGATTGAGTTTTTTGAAGTAACAAAGAAGATTGATGAGGGTAGAGCAGTAGATGTGATCTAAATGGACTTCAGTAAGGCGTTTGACAAGGTTCCCCATGGGAGACTAATTAGCAAGGTTAGATCTCATGGAATACAGGGAGAACTAGCCATTTGGATACAGAACTGGCTCAAAGGTATAAGACAGAGGGTGGTGGTGGAGGGTTGTTTTTCAGACTGGAGGCCTGTGACCAGTGGAGTGCCACAAGGATCGGTGCTGGGTCCTCTACTTTTTGTCATTTACATAAATGATTTGGATGTGAGCACAAGAGGTACAGTTAGTAAGTTTGCAGAAGACACCAAAATTGGAGGTGGACAGCGAAGATGGTTACCTCAGATTACAACAGGATCTGGACCAGATGGGCCAATGGGCTGAGAAGTAGCAGATGGAGTTTAATTCAGATAAATGCGAGGTACTGCACTTTGGCAAAGCAAATTTTAGCAGGACTTATACACTTAATGGTAAGGTCCTAGGGAGTGTTGCTGAACAAAGAGACCTTGGAGTGCAGGTTCATAGCTCCTTGAAAGTGGAGTCACAGGTAGATAGGACAGTGAAGAAGGCGTTTGTATGCTTTCCTTTATTGGTCAGAGTATTGAGTACAGGAGTTGGGAGGTCATGTTGCGGCTGTACAGGACATTGGTTAGGCCACTGTTGGAATATTGCGTGCAATTCTGGTCTCCTTCCTATCAGAAAGATGTTGTGAAACTTGAAACGGTTCAGAAAAGATTTACAAGGATGTTGCCAGGGTTGGAGGATCTGAGCTATAGGGAGAGGCTGAACAGGCTGGGGCTGTTTTCCCTGGAGCGTCGGAGGCTGTGGGGTGACCTTATAGAGGTTTACATAATTAGGAGAGGCATGGATAGTATAAATAGGCAAAGTCTTTTCCCTGGGGTGGGGGTGTCCAGAACTAGAGGGCATAGGTTTAGAGTGAGAGGGGAAAGATATAAAAGAGACCTAAGGGGCAACTTTTTCATGCAGAGGGTAGTACGTGTATGGAATGAGCTGCCAGAGGATGTGGTGAAGGCTGGTACAATTGCAACATTTAAGAGGCATTTGGATGGGTATATGAATAGGAAGGGTTTGGAGGGATATGGGCCGGTTGCTGGCAGGTGGGACTAGATTGGGTTGGGATATCTGGTCAGAATGGACAGGTTGGACTGAAGGGTCTGTTTCCATGCTGCAGATCTCTATGACTCTATGACTCTAAATCACATCAAATTAAAATATTAACTGTGGTTCACTCTCTATGGATAATGTCAGACCTGCTGAGTTTCTCCAGCACTTTACATTCTTAGTTCATCTGCTGTGGTTCTGTTCGCCGAGCTGGAAGTTTTTGTTGCAAACGTTTCATGTATCAAGAACATCTCTGAAATGACAGCCAGACTACTGCGACCACTAGGACTTATAACAGCACACAAACCAACAGCCACTCTCAGACAACAACTCACCAGAACGAAGGACCCGATACCCAGCATGAGCAAAACTAATGTAATGTACGAAATCCCATGCAAGGACTGCACAAAACACTATATAGGACAAACAGGAAGACAGCTAACGATCCGCATCCACGAACATCAACTAGCCACGAAACGACACGACCAGCTATCCTTAGTAGCCACACATGCAGACGGCAAGCAACATGAATTTGACTGGGACAACACTACCATTATAGGGCAAGCGAAACAAAGAACAGCCAGGGAATTTCTAGAAGCTTGGCACTCATCCACAAACTCCATCAACAAACACATCGACCTGGACCCAATATACCGGCCACAGCTGAAACTGACAACCGGAAGCGGCAGGGACAGGTCACTATTAATGCCGGAGGAAACACCACAGAAGCGCTTCACAGGAGGCTCCCAAGCACTGAGGATGTCACCTAGACAGGGGACGAAACGTTTGCAACAAAAACTTCCAGTTCGGCGAACAGAACCACAACAACGAGCACCTGAGCTACAAATCTTCTCCCAAACTTTGAACACCTCTTAGTGCATCTGCTGTGTATTCATTCCAAAGTGTGTTTTGGAGTGGTGAGGAAATGTGTCAATTGGGAAGATTGCTACTGTTCAGTCTATCATCAAAATGACAAACATATTACTATTCTTATAGACTGTACATTTTTGTAATTCAAAGATTCATAAAATAGAATCTTAGAATCCCGACAGTGTGGAAACAGGCCCTTCGGTCCAACAAGTCTACACCGACCCTCCAAAGAGTAATCCACCCAGACCCATTTCCCTACTCTATTATCCTATATTTACTTCTAACCTAACCTATATATCCCTGAACACAATTTAGCATGGCCAATTTACCCAACCTGCACATCTTTGGACTGTGGGAGGAAACCAGAGCACCTGGAAGGAAACCCGCACAGGCACGGGGAGAATGTGCAAACTCCACACAGGCAGTCGCCCGAATGATGAGTAAACATTTATGAAGTCAATGAAAAGCAGAACCACCAACAAAGAGGAAATGGCCAATCATGAAGTTGGAGGAAACTGTGTAGTCCAGTTTACCGCAATGCAGATCTATTTCTAGGAAGTTATATTCACTTGTGTTTTATCTTCCAATTTCCATATAAAGAAAAGCTCAGAGACAGCACATTACTGTTTGTGAGCCAGTTATCCAGGAGAATAGTGCTTTCTCCAGATTACTGCAGCTGCTTTAATAGAGGCAACTAAACCAGTTACATTGAAAATAAAAGTAATATATGCGGAATCAGAAAATCTGAAATCAAAATAAAGTGCTGGACAAGCCCAGCAATTTTTGCAGCATCTGTGGACAGGGAAAGAGTTGATGTTTTGAATATGATTCCTTTTTAGCGTCGAACTAATCTAACTGTTCACAAGAACGGTTATATTAATCAGAGTACAGTTTTGGCACGCTAATGTTGTTTCTCTCTCCACAGTCACATTGAAGACTATGCCAGGAATAAGTGAATGGTTAGGAGTTAGGAGTGAAGTCATTAAACCAACCTTCTTTTGAAAATCCATTTCATAAGACCATAAGAAATATGAACAGGAGGAGGCTGTTCAACCCCAAAAACTTTGATGCACCATTCAATAGGATCATGGCTGATCGATGCTCCTCGTGTTCACTTTCCTGCCCTTCCCCCATAACCCTTGATTCCTCCACTGATCAAGATTCTATCTATCTTAGCTGAGAATTAACAGTATACAAGGAATCAGTACCCTACCATCTCTCTGTCACTAGGAGTTCCAACAACTCACAACCTCTAAGAGAAGAACTTTCTCGTTATCTCGGTTTGGAGGTGCAGTTTTTGGACTGGGGTGTACAAAGTTAAAAATCACACAACACCAGTTAATAGTCCAACATATTTATTTGGAAGCACTAATTTTTGGAGTGCTGCACCTTCATCAGGTGATTGTGGAGTATAAGATTGTAAGACACAGAATCTACAGCGAAAGTTTACAGTGTGACGTAACTGAAATAATATACTGAAAAAGACCTGGATTGATTAAGTCTCATCTTTTAGAATGAACATGTTGGTTTCACTTGTTTCATATGTAACTCCCAGAATGTTTTTTGAAGTTATATTCTCAAGTGAACTTTAACAATAAGTGCCATGTTGGCCCAGATAATGCATTGAAGGTGTGAGGTGCCCTGTGTGAGGCTGTCTGTGCCCCAATGTTCAGACTGATTCTATTTCTAAAAAAGGGATTTACAGAATCTTACATGGATTCATGCAGTTTTTGAGGAAAATAAAATGTAATTCTGCAAGTACAAATTCACCCCACAAACTTATATGTTTGTGTGTGTGTGCGTGCGTGCGCACGGATGGGTGTGTGCGTGAGGGGGTGGTTTGAGTGTCTGTGAGACAGTGTGTGTATGTGAATGTGTGTGAGTGTAAGGGGGTATAAGTCTGTTAGAGGGTGTGTGTGTGGTTGAGAATGTGGGAGAATATGTATGAGCGTATGAGAGAGAGCTTGTGTATGAGAGAGGATCTGTGTGAGTGTATGGGTCTGTAGGAGTGTGTGTGTGTCTGTAGGAATGTGTGCGTGTGTGTGTATCTGTCTGTAGGTATGTGTGTGTGAGTGTGTGTGTGTAGTGCAGTGGGGTCACCTGTAGTGTGACATGAATCCCGGTTGACAAGAAATGAATGTGATACCATGAGCACAGTAAGCAGAAAAATGTTTGTCTAGCACTAAAGTGGTATAGTCTCTGGACTAGTAATTCAGAATACTAGGTTAATGCTGTAGGAACATGGGTTCAAATCCTGCCAAGTAGATGGTAAAATTTAAACTCCATCTCTCCTGTTTGGGTGGTGCAGTGGCTCAGTGGTTAATGCTGCTGCCTCACAGTGCCAGGACTCAGGTTTGATTCCAGCTCGGGTGACAAGTCTGCCTTTATGGAGTTTGCATATTCTCCCTTGTCTCCGTGGTTTTCCTCTGGGTACTCCGGTTTCCTCCTATTGTCTAGAGAAGTGCAGGTTAGGTGGATTAGCCATGAGAAATATGGGGTTACACAGATAAGGAGGGGGTTCTGGATGAGAAATGTTTCGGGGGTCAGTGTGAATTTGAAGGGCCAAATGGCCTCTTACTGCACTGTAGGGATTCTATAAAGTCTCTATTTACACCACAAATACATATGAAGACCAGAATATGATGAGAAGTAGACCATTCGGCCCCTCAGAACCTCTCCACTATTTACTAACATTATGAAACAACGGTAAACTCTTCTGCTAATTAAACCAAACACACAGAAAAGCTCACCTTGCTTCATAATCTGTTAAAGTGAGTAACAGAGAACTACCCAAATTCAATTATTTAACAAAAATATCAATTTTATTCTTTAATATTAAACATGAACATTAAACAACAACTATTTACAACTCTCAGCCTCCTTTCTTTTAAAGATTTGTTATCGACCTCCCACTCTATAGCAATATACTGATCCGATAAAGCCCCTATTAAAATTATAGCAACTTAATTTTCAAAACCAGACAGTGGCTGTTGGCTCTGGTATTGATTCTCCTGTTTGTAGATCTCCCTGGGCTGTCTTCAGTCCTCTGCTGCAAAGATGTTTCATATGAGAAAGATACTTTTGATAGAGAGTGTGATGAATAGCAGTTGTTCAATGACAGGAGGTGCTCTTTCTGACTAACTGTCCAAAATGCTTGCTTTTTTTATGCCCAAACATCGGATCATCTCAATAGATCGATGTTGTCAAAACAGTAAAACCCAAATTCAAATTAGGTGTTGATATCTTGGGGCATAATTTAAACTGGCTAAATTTGAAACGCTGTGAAAACAACTGAGGTACCTAAGTTACAGCCAAATGTTGCATCTTTCCATTTTCTAGCACAGTCTGTGACTGCTAGTCAGTCACATGACAGGTACTTGCCCGCTTTCAGCTTTCACTCTCTCTTAAAAGTACAACTTCATACCACCTCCCCACTTAAGGAAAAAAGTGAACCATCATATTGCAAAGAAAGCTTATTTTTTCTCTAATTCTTAACCCTATAACCATGAAATACATTGGACATTAATCTAAGTTCATATCAACTTCTGCAATTACATACATAAATAACATCAGCATCCGTTCAATCATATCTATGCTTTGTTCATTAAATCCGCAATAACGCATCGACTATCACATTCCTACGAGCCGCAACATATACGATTTATAAATTATAAGTCTATAACATAAGACTCCAATGAAATATTCTCATATTCTTGTCTTTAAATCATTCCAAGAAGGTAAGAGGATTGTGATCTGTGTACACAACCCTTTCCAACATGTTGTTCATCACATAACATTAACATGTTGTGAGACCAGTACCACACTCAATTCCTTTTCGATCATGGAGTATTTTCTCTGGTGGGTGTTGAGTTTCTTTGAAAAGTAACCAACTGCCGTTCAATTCTATTATCATCTTCCTGTAGCAATACGGCTCCATCTCCTATGTCACTAGCATCGATTGCAACTTTGAAGGGTTTCAAAACGTTTGGTGTAGCTAAAACTGGTGCGGTGGTTAATACTGATTTAAATTGTCAAATGCCTCCTGGCATTGTTTGGTCCACCAAAAATTTGCATACTTCTTCAGTGAATCTGTTAACGGTGCCACTACACTGCTGACATTTGGAACAAGCTTCCAATAGAATCCACTTAGTCCCAAAAATGGAAGCACCTCTTTCTTCCAGGTTGGTCATGGAAATTCTTCCATGGCCTTCGTCTTTGCGTTCCTTAGGTTCAACCTTCCATGATCAATATTATGTCCCAAGAACATCACCTCTGCTTTCGCAAATTCTGTTTTCTTTAAGTTTATTACCAGTTTTGCTTCTCATAGTCATTCAAAGAACTCAGCCCACTGTACCATGTGATCTTTCCAGGATTCAGTAAAGATCACTTCATCATCCAGATAAACTGCACAGTTTGTTAATCCAGCCACAATTTTGTTCATGAGTCTTTGGAATGTGGCTAGTGCATTCTTCATTCCAAAGGACATCACTTTGAATTGATACAGGCCATTTGGGGTTACATACACAGACATTTCTATCACTTTCTCTGATAAAGGTACCTGCCAATAGTCACACAGTAAGTCCAACTTTGTGATGTGACTGGTGTGTCCAATTTTCTCTATGCAGTCCTGCAATCTTGGTATTGGGTATGAGTCCAATTTTGTTACAGCGTTGGCCTTGCGATAATCCACACAAAGCCATTGAGTCCCGTCAGGTTTGGGAACTAACACAAACTCCACTCGCTTTGACTTGGTTTGATGGTATCTTCGTTGAGCATCTCATCTACTTCCTTCTGTAGGGCTTTGAAAGGATTAAGCCTGTGGGGGGGTTGTTTTGTCGGAACAGCATTCCCTACTTCTACCTCATGCACAATAGCATCTTATTGCTGCATATGTCCTCATATTGCTGCAACAAACATTTCAACTGCATTCTTTGCTCCTGAGACAGATAGCGTGCTAACCTACCCACTCCTCAAGGACTTCCTCATTGTTTAATGTATTTTGAGGCACATCAAACTCCACAACATCTGGATTTAGATTAGATTAGATTACTTACAGTGTGGAAACAGGCCCTTCAGCACAACAAGTCCACACCGACCTGCAGAAGCGCAACCCACCCAGACCCATTCCCCTACATTTATCCCTTCACCTAACACTATGGGAAATTTAGCATGGCCAATTCACCTAACCTGCACATTTTTGGACTGTGGGAGGAAACTGGAGCACCCGGAGGAAACCCACGCAGACACAGGAGAATGTGCAAACTCCACACAGTCAGTTGCCTGAGGCAGGAATTGAACCCAGGTCTCTGGCGCTGTGAGGCAGCAGTGCTAACCACTGTGCCACCATGTCCCCCACACATTTGATTCCTCACTCTGCAGGGCAGTAATTGACACCTGTTTCTCCAGTTCTTTCTCTCTTTTATAATAAGGTTTCAACATATTCACATGACATACCCGATACAGTATTTTCTATCTGGCATCTTTACCAGATAGTTTACCTGACTCAACTTTTTCTTAATTTGATAGGGACCACCCAACATGGCTTTGAAGGGATTTCCTACAATGGGTAACAATACTACTACCTCATCCCCATGGGAAAACGTCCGAATTTCAGAGTTTTTATCTGCCACCTGCTTCATTCTATGTTGTGCCCTTTTCAGGTGCTGTCTGGCTAACTCACCTACCCAATTTAATTTCTCCCTCAACTCCGATACGTAATCCAAGTGTGAGATTTCCAACTTTGGTCCTGTAAATTTCTCCTTAATTAATTTCAAAGGGACTGTCACTTCATATCTAAACATTAACTCAAAGGGAGTAAACTGAGTAGGTTTATTTGGGACATCTCTAATGGCAAACAATACGAATGGGATACCTTTATCCCAATCATTTGGGTAATCCTGACTCTTAATGCGGTCTTCAGGGTCTGATAGCACCTATCTCAAGTCCCTGGGATTCAGGATGATATGCACTTGATTTAAAGTGCTGTATGCCTAAGCTACCCATAACCCCCTTAAACAGCTTAGCAGTAAAATTAGACCCTTGGTCTGCTTGAATCTGTCTGGGTAGCCCATACCTGGTGAAGAAAGCTACTAACTCCTATATCACCCTCTTTGCCTTAATACTCCATATTGGAATTGTCTCTGGAAATCTGGGAGACACATCCATAATGGTTAACAAGTACTACTTCCCACTTCTCGGGAGGGGACCTACACATTCAATCATAACCCACGTGAAAGGTTCTTCAAAAGCAAGAATTGGCAACAAAGGTGTTGGTTTTATTACTGCCTTTGAATTACCTACCATTGGGCATGGATGACACGTACGGCAAACATTAACCACATCCTTGTGCATTCCAGGTCAATAAAAATGTTTTTGTGCCTTAGCCTGAGTTTTCCACACACCTGGGTGACCTCCTACTGGTAGTTCATGTGCTACCTATAACACCTCCTGTCTGTATGCTACCAGCACTACAATCTGGTGCACTTTTGTCCAGTTCTCCTCTGTACTAACGTGCGTGGTCTCCATTTTTGTCTTAGGATTCTATCTTTCAGATAATAACCCTCTGGAATATTCTCAGATTCCTTTTTTGAGTATGCATCAACATATAGTTCTTTTATTGTCTCATCTTTCTGTCGTAAGTCCATTAGCCTTTCAGGATTAGAACATAGAACATAGAACATAGAACATAGAACAGTACAGCACAACAGGCCCTTCGGCCCACGATGTTGTGCCGAACATTTGTCCTAGCTTAAGCACCCATCCATGTACCTATCCAATTGTCGCTTAAAGGTCACCAAAGATTCCGACTCTACCACTCCCACAGGCAGCGCATTCCATGCCCCCACCACTCTCTGGGTAAAGAACCTACCCCTGACATCTCCCCTATACCTTCCACCCTTCACCTTAAATTTATGTCCCCTTGTAACACTCTGTTGCACTCGGGGAAAAAGTTTCTGACTGTCTACTCTATCTATTCCTCTGATCATCTTATAAACTTCTATCAAGTCACCCCTCATCCTTCGCCGTTCCAATGAGAAAAGGCCTAGCACTCTCAACCTATCTTCGTACGACCTATTCTCCATTCCAGGCAACATCCTGGTAAATCTTCTCTGCACCCTCTCCAAAGCTTCCACATCTTTCCTAAAGTGAGGCGACCAGAACTGCACACAGTACTCCAAATGTGGCCTAACCAAGGTCCTGTACAGCTGCAACATCACTTCACGACTTTTGAATTCAATCCCTCTGCTAATGAACGCTAATACACCATAGGCCTTCTTACAAGCTCTATCCACCTTAGTGGCAACTTTCAAAGATTAAACAACTAAACCTCAACTCCTTCATTTTTCTCTTTAGTTTTTCCTTTGTGCTGTGACTTTTGATAGTGGGATCTTGTACTGTCACAGTTAGATATTCAGAAATTTTGGTTGTTTGCTCGTCATTTCAATTCAGCTGGAGTTGGTCTTAATGTAGAGTGTGCACGACATTTCTGGACAGTGAGTGTCAAGGAAGAAAAGGCCTAAGCAAGGTCAGACTGGCCTTGAGGGAGATTATTTATTATATCTTTCATAACTCCTTCATATTCTTATAAATAATGCTATTACTCGGCCTTTTCTATTCAGGTCTTGCTCCCAGGGTGCATTCTCCTGTTCTGGGTGATACCAAGGACAACCACTCTCATATGTACTAAAGAAACACTCTTCTAATTTCTCCAGTCATCAAGCAGGGCTTTAGTTGTGTGTCTCTCTGTCTCTTGCTGATGAACTTGAATTCCAAAGGAAGAAAGATGACTTTTTCAACAATTCCTCATGTTTCTTAAAAGCTACAAAAGTTTCAACTGACTCTTTCTCCTTAAATTTCCTGGCAGTTCTTTGATGACTGCAGGTTTGCACAACTTAGCACACTTTTCTGCCTGTAAAAGTGAACACAAATCAATATTCTTATGCAATGATACAATGTTGTTAAAACTTTTGACATCAATGTACATGTTGCTTTATATTAATCAGCCCCATAATCTATTTCCATTTCAGTGAATATCAGATATGAGTGAAATAGTTTTCATCTGTTAACGTATAAGGCTGTGTCATGTTTGGGCAACACCTTAACCCTCATGCTTCAATCTTCCTGCTGACAATCACATTGTTAAGGTTATCAATTATTTTAAGAACATCAGACATTCTCAGCATTCAGTGTTTGGTTACTTCAAGACCAGGCTTGGGGAAGAAAGAAACCCATTTACATTGTGTGAAGTATGAAGATGTAGTTGACTGGAAACTCAAGGGAAATATAAATATGATATCCTTTAAGTGGAGCCGGCAGGCAAGAGAAATCTTTAAAATCTGAGAAGTGTTTAAAGAGTCATGCTAGTGGTGAATGAAGCCTGAAGAATAGTGAGCCTTTGATAATCAGACTTAAAAAAAAATCATATAGTATGGGTGTAGCTGACGCAACTAGCGTTGATTGCCTGTTCCTAATTCTCTTAGGATGGCAGTGAGATGCCTTCTTGAACTGTGGCTATCCACAAGAGGGTAGGTACACCCAAATAATTGTTGAGAGTGGAGTTCCAGGACTTTGATTGAGTGATAATGAAGGCATGGCATTTTATTTTCAAATCAACTTTGCATTTGTTCACTTACAGTTCAATGGGTTCAGGGTATTGTATATTGCAACCTCCATTCCTAATAGCCCAATTTCTAGAACCTACTATTATATTTGTTTTTTGGATTGCAAGTGAAATAATTCTAAAGTCTACTTACAATCTTTCTTCTGCCATGATAGAGGAGCTACAATGTTAGAGAAAAAAACAGTTGGCTGTTACTTTTTCTGTCAGTCCTTGACAAGCAGTAAGTTGTGAAATGCATAGTTGGTCTTTCCAGCCAATCTTTCTAATGCTTCTTATAGAAGAACTTGTACACAGTTTGTTATGTATCCACTTAGAGATACAGGAAGAGAACAGATTTCCATAAACACTGGCAATTCTGCACTGCCACCAGAAAAGCCAAGTTATATACTTATTAAACTGTTGGTTCAAGGAGGAAGAGGCTTTGGGCCCATATTCCAGGAATTAGTTTTAGCATTAGGCCAATATTCACATTTCACCCACCCTGAAAATCCCCCTCCCATCATTTTATTCAAGCAGTTTAAATTCTTGCTTTGATTAGTCAACTTGATGTTCACATTTTAAGTTTGGGTGGTCATATATATTTGACTTCGTGTCAGGGATTGGAGGTGTGAAGGTGAAGCAGTGAGCAGGTGGGGCCATGCAATACACTGGTTCCCTGTCCCACCTCCTTGTATTGCTGCTCAGTTTAATTACAGAAACATTTCAATATAATTTTGTTTTATGTTTGGAAAGCAGAGCCACAGATACAGGTTGCCATCTTGAAAATTCCCCGTTATCCCAACTGCCCTCTATTAGCCAATTCATGTTAATAAACTACCTCCAAAATGATGGGAGTTTATCTTAGTAAGTAACCTAATGTATGGTTCTTATGAAATGCCCATTGAAAATCCAAGTATATTACATCCACTGATTTCCCTTTCTCTACCTTACTTGTTACTTCCTTCAAGCATTCTGCTAAATTTGTCATGCCTTGTCCTACATGAAGTCATGCTGACTCTGTTTGATCATGTTATGTCTTTCTAAATGCTCTGCTATTCCACCCTTCACAATAGATCCTAATGTTTTCCTAATAACAGACATTAGACAAACTGCCTTATAGTTACCTGTTTTTTTAATCCCCTTGCCTTTTTAAATAAAGGTGTTACATTGGCAGTGTATAAATCCTCTGGAAAAATTTCAGGATTCCTGGAAAATTACTGCCAATGGATCTATTATATCTGTAACTACTTAGAGTCATAGAGATGTACAGCATGGAAACAGACCCTTCAGTCCAAACCATCCATGCCGCCCAGATATCCCAACCCAATCTAGTCCCACCTGCCAGCACCCGGCCCATATCCCTCCAAACCCATTCCTATTCATATACACATCCAAATGCCTCTTAAATGTTGCAATTGTACCAGCCTCCACCACATCCTCTGGCAGCTCATTCCATACACGTACTACCCTCTGCATGAAAAGGTTGCCCCTTAGGTCTCTTTTATATCTTTCCCCTCTCACCCTAAACCTATGCCCTCTAATTCTGGACTCCTCCACCCCACGGAAAACACTTTATCTATTTATCCTATCCATAATTTTGTAAACCTCTATAAGGTCACCCCTCAGCCTCCAACGCTCCAAGGAAAACAGCCCCAGCCTGTTCAGCCTCTCCCTGTAGCTCAGATCCTCCAACCCTGGCAACATCCTTGTAAATCTTTTCTGAACCCTTTCAAGTTTCACAACATCTTTCTGACAGGAAGGAGACCAGATTTGCACGCATTATTCCAACAGTGGCCTAACCAATGTCCTGTATAGCCGCAACATGACCTCCCGACTCCTGTATTCAATACTCTGACCAATAAAGGAAAGCATACCAAACGCCTTCTTCATTATCTTATCTACCTGAGACTCCACTTTCAAGGAGCTATGAACCTGCACTCTCTTTGTTCAGCAACACTCCCTAGGACCTTACCATTAAGTGTATAAGTCCTGCTAAGATTTGCTTTCCCAAAGTGCAGTACCTCGCATTTATCTGAATTAAACTCCATCTGCTACTTCTCAGCCCATTGGCCCATCTGGTCCAGATCCTGTTGTAATCTGAGGTAACCCTCTTCCCGGTCCACTACACCTCCAATTGTGGTATCATCTGCAAACTTACTAACTGTACCTCTTATGCTCGCATCCAAATCATTTATGTAAATGACAAAAAGTAGAGGACCCAGCACCGATCCTTGTGGCACTCCACTGGTCACAGGCCTCCAGTCTGAAAAACAATCCTCCACCACCACCCTCTGTCTTCTACCTTTGAGCCAGTTCTGTATCCAAATGGCTAGTTCTCCCTGTATTCCATGAGATCAAACCTTGCTAATCAGTCTTCCATGGGGAACCTTGAAGTTCATATAGATCACATCTACTGCTCTGCCCTCATCAATTCTCTTTGTTACTTCTTCAAAAAACTCAATCAAGTTTGTGAGACATGATTTCCCACGCACAAAGCCATGTTGACAGTCCTTAATCGGTCCTTGCCTTTCCAAATACATGTACTTCTTTTAATATTTTAGCATTCATCCCATCAGGTCTGGAGATGTGTCAGTCTTTATTCCAATCAGTTTCCTGAGTAATTTTTCTTTAATGATAATTATTGTATTTATTTGCTCTCCTTTTTTTGTCCCTTGAACATTTAGTAATTTTGGGATCTACTAGTATCTTCTACTGTGAACAGGGATGTAAAGTATTTACTCAGCTTATTTCCTGGTTCCCCATTATTACTTGCCCTTGACCTGTTTAAGTTACTAGATCATATTTCTCTTAGTTGCCTTTCTGGTTTGGAATAGACTGCAATATTCTCACTAATAAAACAATTAGTTTATTTCATTCTGATTAATGATCACAGGATATTTATTCATTAGCATGATTCTCCATGTTGGTTAACATAAACACTTTAGCCCAATGTTAAATTTACAAATTGGTTTGTGCCTCCTCATCCCATAAGTCTTAGTCAGAACTGGAAGGGGCCTATGTTCAATCGGTTTCTCTCTTTTCATTTTTATATAGTTAAAGAAGTTTTGCTGTTTGTCTTGATATTATTCGTAAGCTTACCTTCAAAGTTCTTTATTGTTTTGGTCATCTTTTGCTGGTTTTAAAAACTTTCCCAAACCTTTGGTTTACAACTAATCTTTGCCGTATTACATGTTTTTCTCTTATCAGTCTGATGTTGCCCTGAACTTCCCTGGTTAACCATGGTTGGCCTCTGACCTTCCTGGAATCCTTCTTCCTCACTGGAGTAGATCTCTGCTGTGAGTCATTAATTTTCTTAAATATCTGTCATATTATCATGCCATATTGCCATAATATCTACCAGATATTTTGTAATTGAGAAATCAATGTGAAAATCAAGATCTATAAAAATAAACTTCATCAAGAGAAGATAAACTCAGTTATTATGTTATGTTTGGCTTTTATAATGTTATTGGGGTAGAGGAGACTGACTGAAATAAAGAGCTGCATCGCCCTGAAATTTTGCCAAAATAGTTACAATGGGAAACAATCTGAAGAGTCTTGAGATTTGAACATGGTGTGATTTCAAGGAGGAAATGAACATGAAGGAAATCAAAAAAGAATGTTTGCTGTAATGATCTCCTATTTTGAAGAGGACAAGAGTCCCATTGCTCATATGATTATCGCAACATTTTGTTTATGTTAACTAAATTTTGAATTTGTAATAAATAGTGAGATGGAAATTGTACCTTGACAGCACAACCTCAAATATAATGACACAATCTGCATTTGCATTTCATTTTTGTAGTTTTGGCACCATCCATATCATGCTTACGCCAGAAATAAAAAGAATTTTGTTTAGCATTAGAACATGTTAAAATAGAGTCTGTTGTCTGAAATTGATCTGGAAGTAATGATGCAGCAATATTTTGAGTGTTACATGTCCTTTGACCTGTTTAAGTTACTAGATCATATTTCTGTTAGTTGCCTTTCTGGTTTGGAATAGACTGCAATATTCTCACTAATAAAACAACTTGTTTATTTCATTCTGGTTAATGATCACAGGATATTTATTCATTAGCATGATTCTCCATGTCGGTTAACATAAACACTTTAGCCCAATGTTAAATTTACAAATTGGCTTGTGCCTCCTGATCCCATAAGTCTTAATCAGAACTGCTCCTGATCTACCTTGGCAACTTTTATGATAAAATGTAGAGCAATCGTATCAGCATTTCTCTGCTATTTCCACCAATCCTTTGCTGTCGTTATGGCAGATGCCCGGGGTATTGTTGCAGAAATTTCAGACACATGTGTGTGCCAATATGTTAGCACAAACAGGAAGGAGAAATGCTAGCCATTACCGAAGAGCAAAGATGGAATCAATTTAATGAAAGAAGCCTGTCAAACATAATAAGAAACTACTTTGTAATAGATCTTTGGACCATCATACTTTGCACAGCATAGGTTTGTGATTAAGTGCAATTTTTTCCCAGGACTTGAATAGGTTGGGACACAGAGCCAAAATTGATTTATAGCATCATAGCATGGTTACAGAAGAAGATCATTTGGCCCATCCTGTCTGTGCCAGCTCTATGCACCAGCAACCCACCCAATTTCAATTCCAATTCCCTGCCTATTTGCCATAATACTACAAATTCTCTCCTTGGATAATGGTAGAACAAAGAACAAAAAAAAATTACAGCATGGGACCAGACCCTTCGGCTCTCCATGATCTAATTCTTCTTCAAATACCTCGATTAAATTTTAAATTAGATTCCCTACAGTATGGAAACAGACCCTTGGGCCAATCAAGTCTACACTGAGTAACCCACCCAGACCCATTCCCCACATTTACCCCTGACTAATGCACCTAACACTGTGGGCAATTTAGCATGGCCAGTTCACCTGACCTGCACATCATTACATTGTGGGAGGAAACCAGACCACCCAGAGGAAACCAGACACGAAGACACAGGGAGAATGTGTAAACCCCATACAGGCAGTAGCCCAAGGTGGTAATTGAACCCAGGTCCCTGGTACTGTGAGGCAGCAGTGCTAACCATTGAGCCACTATGCTACCCTGACTCTCAGGAAGTGTATTCCAGATCCTCATTTTTCGTACAAAGAGATGTTTCCATTGTTTCTTTCACCAATCACCTTAAATTGGCATCTTCTGCCAATGGAAACAATTTCTCCATTTCTGTCCAGAAACAATGACTGGGGACACTTCTTTTAACCTTCCTGCTAGTCTCCTCTTCCCAATGACAGCAGCCTTAGCTTCTCCAATCTAACAATGTACCTAAAGGTTCTCATCTCTGATACCACTCTCATGAATCTTTTCTGTACTCTCTCTCATGTTTCCACATCCTTCCACAACATCAATCTCAGACCTGGACATAATACTCCACCTAAGACTGAACCAAGGTTTAGTGAACTAAATTCCCAGCTGTGTGCAAATAGCTCCATTGCTTTGTCATTAGTTTGGGTGATTTGAAGGGTGAGAGAGTTTCCCTGCAAAAAACATCTGGAGTGGAGCCCAAAGGAAGACCAAAGTCTAAATATGTAATTGTTGCAGCAGCTTTGCAACCAAACCAAGACATAATGCTATGCATTTGTTTGAACCCAACTGAGGAAGTTCAGACATGCCCCTGACGTTTGATCAGCCAGAGTTTCTGTCAATTCTGAATAGGACACATCAATTTCACTGTAGACCATTAAAACAATATGAGAGAGAGTAACAGGTCTATCTCGTTTGGCACAAGGAATGAGCTGGAGCTATCTCTAATGAAAGGAGGGACAAACGCACCCCATTGGTCAGCCATCTCATCTAGGGCCATCCTTGACCTATCACCATCCACCTGCTTCAATGGATGCTTGAAGTTTAGAATCACTGCCCAGCAAGTGGACTTTATCCATCAGAGCAGTAAAACAATCTAACAAGAAGATAAAAGGAGAAAGTGAGGACTGCAGATGCTGGAGATCAGAGTCGAGAGTGTGTTGCTGGAAAAGCACAGCAGGTCAGGCAGTATCTGAGGAGCACGAGAATCGATGTTTCGGGCATATGTCCTTCATTAGGTGTGCTTTTCCAGCACCACACTCTCAATGAACAAGAAAGAAGGCATCAGTTCCTTGATTGGTTAACTGGAACATCAGGACTCTTTGGCTTATTCTTATCTTAGTTGCTATCACTTACTTTAAACTATAGAGTGCTTTTACTCGCATCCTAGGACTGATAGAAAGGTTTGTCCACATCAGAGCCAGGACAAAAGTGCATCAAGTCCTCTTCTGAGGGTTTCTGCACTCAGATTACATTAACATTTTGTACTCAGGAACATTGTCAGCAGCAAACAGACAGAATCTTTCAGGATTGTAATGAGTTCAGTATCAGGAAGATAAATACCATGTTCCAGGATGTTGCCATACTGCTGTCAATCAGTTTTGATAATGTGGTGCTGGAGGGCATTGATTACTCCCCATATCCAGGCTCAACGTTCCCGAGCAAGATGTCACTTGATGCTAAAATCAACATACACGTTGCAAAAGCTGCAGCCATTGTCTTCAAGCTGAGTGCATGGAATAACAGCAACACAATCAACAAACTGTGAGACCAGGTGAAAGTGAGGACTGCAGATGCTGGAGATTAGAGTCAAGAGTATAGTACTGGAAAAGCACAGCAGGTCAGGCAGCATCTGAGGAGCAGGAAAATCGACGGTTTGGGCAAAAGCTGATTCCTGATGAAGGACTTTTGCCTGAAACGTTGATTTTCCTGCTCCTCAGATGTTGCCTGACAAACTGTGAGAGGACCAAGCCTGTTGGTTTAGTGCACCCTTATACAGGGCTGGGACCTGGACAGCTTTTTCTAGTCAGGAGAAAATACTGAAAGACTTTGCTGTCTCAGACATATCTGTTGAATCTTTGGGATATCTTGCCAGGGTAACATTATCAACTCAGAGATCCTGGACTGTGTTAATTTCATCAGAATATATTAATTGCTAACCACTAAATCTGCATTGGGTCAGCCACACTCCTTGTCCACGTGACAGCAATATACTCAAATGGCTTCTCTATGGAGAACTGGCCCCTGGGTAGTGACATGATGGCTATCCATACCTTTGCTACAAGGATACTTGCAGTGAGCGATAAAGATGGCACACATTAACTCACTCAACTGGGAAACAGTCACTTCTTTGCAGGCTAACAGTCTGGAGAGGTATTGTAAGTGGCAGGGTGAGCTAGAATGCTCCATTGGCTGACAAGAGAGCCCAAAGGACACAGAGGCAAGCAAACCTTACACTGTCTCAACTTGCTGTCTTCATCTGCAACAAGTACATCAGAGGTTATCATCCTAGCTGGAGGATTGCGCCATTTATGGTGCCATATTTTAGGTAAGATATGAAGACAGAAGCAATTTACAGGTTCCAGGTTTGAGAAGCTTCAGTGAAGAGGATAGATCGAAGAAGTGAGGTCTGTTCTCCCTGGAGAGATGAAGGCTGAGTAGAAATGTGTTAGAGGTTTTGCAAAATCATGGTGGCTTGATTAGAGCAGCTAGGGAGAATCTGTCCCCACTCATAAAATAGTGAGAGGTCATAGATTTAAAATAATCTGCAAATGAAGCAAGAGCAATATAAGAATCTTTTTTCACTTAGTGAGTAATTAGGGAATAGAATATACTGTGTAGAAATATGATGGAGGCAAGTTCAATTGAGGCATTGGAGATGGCATTGGCTGGGAATGATGCACAAGGATATGGAGAAATGGCAGAAGAATGATATAGGCTCAATGGGACAAATGGCTTGCTTTTGCACTGTGACGATTCTGTCAAAGTAGATTCCTAACCCATACCACGTTCTGTTTAACCTAGAGCTGATCGCCACGATGCTAACCACTGTCTGACAGGAAGAGGTAAAGTGCATCCTGTATGATTTATTAACCACTTTTAACCTGCCTTTCCATCTTCAATGCCCTTTAGAATAGTGTTCTTTATTTTCTACTGTCCCTCCTCATTGTTCCAAATAAAATAAATGACTTCATACTTGTCTGTGTTAAATTTGAATGGAAGAGGAATATCACTTTTTCTAAAGCACTGAAGGAATTAAGATTGAAAAGTACAGATAAGTGCTCTGAACATAGTATTTCTGGATGCAAACTCTCAGGCCAGTCTCTCCTGGTGATGCACATGCTGCTGCCTAAAACAAATGTTAAGCATCTTCAACGTACTGATCCGTAACCAAGCACTTACATTTGAAGCCACTGTCCAATTCAGCAAAAACTAACAGGTGGCCAGGTTGTTTGCGATGGTGTATGTGTGATTGTGTGCCTACCCTTGGGCCAGAAGATCCAGATACAAGTCCCACCTGCTCCAGAGGTGTGCCATCTCTGCTTTGTTTCTGATTTCCAGTATCCACAGTTCTGTCAGTGTTTTGTTAAATGATGTAACTCTAATGTTCTTTCTGCACTCTGAGCTCACATTCATTTTCTGTATTGAGATATTGTGTGTATTTCAAATGTAACAATCCCAACTCGTGTGCAGTGAACTCACAGCAAATAGATCGAAATTTAAGTAATAGAGGAAATTGGGCCAAAGTGAAGCTCCACAGCTCAGACATTTTACTCTTCCTGCAAAGATACATGCTGCTGAACTGCTGTGCTCTTCCAGCACCATTAATCCAGAATAAAGTCAAATCCATCTACCAAATGGTGGACAGAAGATTCAATGGTGTCAGACATGATTACAACTTAATCTTTGAAGAAAGATTCTACACTTTAAAATAATTTTGAGACCTTCCCTCCCTGCAAAATACATTGAGAGGACACATCCTAACTTCTGCAGGAAAGGTGAAGCAGGCAGTTGCCCTTGAATTTAGACAACTTCAACAAATCCATTAACATTGGTGGAAACAGCAGTCAGAGACATCTCAGAATCCCTCGGGATTTTCAGTCTTGTGATGTATGTGCCAATGTTCTAAGCCAGGAATATATCAATACAACATACTAAATGCAGGTCTCCAAATCATATGATGAAAT
Organism: Chiloscyllium plagiosum; assembly: GCF_037043375.1. Lineage (NCBI taxonomy): Eukaryota > Metazoa > Chordata > Chondrichthyes > Orectolobiformes > Hemiscylliidae > Chiloscyllium > Chiloscyllium plagiosum. Next base: position 552,423 of record NW_028270142.1, read on the forward strand.
ACTTAAATCTGGTGTGTACTTAGTCAATTTCATTAAAATGAGTTTCACTTTAAAGGTGAACAAAATGAAACGTAATAGAATATTACAGAGAGTAAGAAAAAATACCATTAGGTACAAACAAACTTGCCTGCACATTCCTGATGATGGCCTTCCAGTATTAGCTGAGGACACAATAATTTATATTTATATAGCACCATCAGCACAATCAAATGTCCCAGAGCTTCACAGGAGGATTATAAAACAAAGTAAAACACCAAGCTACAAAAGGACATACAAGTGAGATAACCAAAAGTTTGGAAATAAGGTAGGTTTTAAGAAATGCATTTAAGGACAAAAGTGAAGGAAAGTGGCAGAGAGATGTAGGGAATGTATTCCAGAGCTTCCGGCCAAGGTACCTGAAGGCATGGGCACCAATGTTAGTGTAATAATAATTGAGACTGATTAAGTGACTACTGTTATATAGTGCAGATATCTTGAAGGTCTTTGGTGTTGGAGGAGACATCAGATGAAAAAGATAAGGCTATGCAGTGATTTTTAAACAAGGATCTGGGAATCTTGAAATGATGATACCTAAGGGGCAACTTTTTCACACAGAGGATGGTACATGTAAGGAATGAGCTGCCAGAGCAAGTGGTGGAGGCTGTTACAATTGCAAAATTTAAAAGTCATCTGGATGAATATATGAATAGGAAACATTTGGAGGGATATGGGCCAGGTACTGGCAGGTGGGACTAGATTGGGTTGGGATATCTGGTCAGCATGGACAAGTTGGACTGAAGAGTTTGTTTCCACACTGTACATCTCTATGATTCTATAACTCTGATATTGTTTGAACAAGAGCCAATATAGATCAGCAAACACTGGGGTATTAGGGCAATAGAGCTTGCTACAAGTTAAGACATGGACAGCAGATTTTGGTCAATCTTAGGTTTATAGAAAGCAGGAATTGGGAAAGCTGCTAGAAGAGCACTGGAGGCGCCGAGATATAATAAAGACATGAATGAGTGTTTTTTGAAGCAAATGGGCAGAGGCTGAGGTGAAACCAGGTAATGTTATAGAGGTGCACATGGGTGCAACTTGTGATGCCACATATTGGAGTTCTTAAAGTGACCTCAGAAAGTCACAGAATGATACTCTCAAAGTCAAGTGCATTGATGTAAGGAAACAAAAAACAAATCACGAGAGAGCTTAAAACCAAATTTTAAGCATAACAAAGGCTTTCCATTTGATGGAACAAATGACGTTTTCCTGTTTCTCTGCGTTATGTTCTAATTTGTAGAAAAGAAGAATTCATACCAATTTTTTTCTTCTGTTCAGATGGTGCCATAAAATCTCAGTAAATTAATGAATTAGATTTCTGGGCTAGAATTAAGGAAAGTTGCCTCAGTAACGGTCCTCTGTCAAGTTGACAGTGCCATAATCTATAGTCAGGCATGTGTGAAGGACAGTTCTCCTTTTGGTTAAAGAAAACCTTTGAACTGTTATTCTGTTAAGAAACAGTAAAAGGTAATGCTTTTTAATAAAACTGAGGTGATATTTATTGTTCAGCTATCACATAATACAGTGTAACCTGCAGTATTGTTACTGGATAGAATCCAGATTTAACATTCCTGTCAGCCCCATACAGACAGGACGTGTGCATGATGAGGAATTATAATCGCGAAAAAAAAGTATTGATGTTAACATCAAAAGGATTAACTATACTTTTCAAAACAAAAGCAATGTGTCAAGATGAATTAGTTTGAAAAGAAACATGTGCTGAGACATCATTTTCTTTGCAAACATGAGAGTGTATGATCAACACAGCACTTGGGTTGAAAGCATTACTGTGGAGTCTATCTTGGTTCATGAATTTGGAACTGTCTGAAACTTTGCCTGGACCTGACTTTTTTGCAGTTTGCCATTCTGGAAATTGACTGACCGTTTGTTTTGGATGTGGGAAGTATTGGGGAAAGTTATTTTTTGGATCAGACAAATGGATCTCCCATTAGAAATCTTTTCCCTTGTTCACTATGAAGAGAGTTAGAATAATTATAGAATCTTTAATCAGATATAGAGGCCATTCAGTTGATTTTGTATATGCCAGCTATGTGAAAGAGCTAACAAATTAGGCTTAATTCTGTTTCAACACAGAGTTCTAAATGTTTTTCCTTTTCAAGTCTAGATTTGATATGTGTTGTCATGCCTTGCCATGTCTGTTATTGCAGTAGCAATTCAGTCAGAGCTAATGGATAGCAGTACTGTCATCCTGATGTGGCTTTTCATGCAGGCTCACAGGCAGGCTGTTTGTCAGTAGAGATCTGTCCAGGGTGGTGCGATGACATCTTGCTATACAGCACTCTGGGGCATCAATCTAACATCTACAACAAATGCCAGCAATCTGTGCAGCAAACACTTGGCACTTTTAATTCAGTCAAGTGGTCGTGTCAGAAAGAAAGTGGATCATAGATGTCTGTGTGGTCAAGTGTGTGGGCCTCTGTCAGTCAGTGGATCCGAATACCATCAGCCACAGCCGCAGTCCACAGGTAGTCCAGGGGCTTGGACACAGCCATTTGTCAGCTCGGGTCATTCATTTTCAGGAGATCTGTCTGATCAAAGTCAGGAAGTGGATAACAGTCAGTCCTGTAGTACCATTACAAACATGTATCATTGGACAAGGACCTGCAAAGACAGTGGTCAGGCTCTGGTCAGTCATGTCCAGTGGCATTTGTTAAAATCAGTCAGAAGTCTGGAACAAATACTGTCCTGGAGTGATTGTTTAAAAGGGAGATGACACTAGTCACTGGAGGCAAGGTATGACTCGTCATGGTTCTCCAACCATGGGGTATTTGCCCTGATTGCCGCTTTGTGATATATACCATCTCTGTCATTGACGTAGTTCATTGTCACAAATCCTTCTTTGTCTACACTATGTCAAGGGTTTTTCTAATTACCAGTGGTAGCAGACAGAACAAACAAGGCACTTGCCTTAGTTAACAAGACAGTTTATTGCACAAGGACTTGCAGTAGGCTCCTTGGTCTAGGGGCATGATTCTTACTTCAGGTTAAATGAAGTAAGTGTGAAAGTTCTTGGGTTCAAATTCTGGATGAACCCTGGCATTCTGTGTCTGGCTCCATTTTTCACTGAGATTGAGGTCAGTCTGAGGTCCCTTAAGATCTTGCGGTGAATATGTGGGCATCAACAACATCGGTAAGAAGAAAGGTGGGATCTAAGGCAGAAATTCAGATAGCGAGGGTGGAAGCTTAGAGCTAAAACAAGCAGAGTTGTTATCTCTAGTTTGTTGCCTGTGCCATGTGCTAGTGAAGTGAGGAACAAGGAGAGAGTGGAGCTAAACACATGTCTGCAGGGATGTGCTGGAGGGAGGGTTTTGGATTCTTGGATAATTGGAGCTCTCTCTGGAGAAGGTGGGACCTCTACAAACAGGATGGTCTTCACCTGAACCAGAGGGGTACCAATATCCTGGAGCGGAGATTGGCTAATGTTCTTCGGGTGGATTTAAATTAATGCAGCAGGGGATAGGAACCTGAATTGTAGTTCCAGTGTACAGGAGGTTGAGGGTTGTGAGGTCAGGGATAGATTTATAAGGTCACGAGAGGGCACTGGCCATCAGGATGTTGGTTTGAAGTGTGTGTACTTCAACCGGAATAGGGTGGGTGAACTTGCAGCATGGGGCTGGTACCTGGGATTTCGATGTTGTGGCCATTTCAGAGACATGGATAGAGCAGGGACAGGAATAGTTGTTGCAGATTCCGGGATTTAGATTTTTCAGCAAAAGCAAAGAAGATGGTAAAAAAGATGGAGGTGTGGCATTGCTAATCAAGGGTAGTATTACAGCAGCGGAGATAACTTCTGAGGACTCATCCACTGAGGTAGTTTAGGCTGAAGTTAGAAACGGGAAAGGAGAGGTCACTTGTTGGGAGTTTTCTATAGGTCTCCGAATTGTTCCAGCGATGTAGAGGAAAGGACAGCAAAGATAATAGGAGCGAGAGTAACAGGGTAGTTGTTATGGGGAACTTTATTGACTGGGAATACTATAGTTCAAGTAGTTTAGATGGGTCAATGTTTGTTCAATGTGTGCAGGAGAGTTTTCTGACACATTATGTCGACAGGCCATATTAGATTTGGTACTGGGGAATGAACTCGGCCAGGTGTTAGATTTGGAGGGAGGTGAGTACTTTGGCGATAGTGACCACAGTTTAGTTATGTTTGCAATAGCAATGAGCAGGGATAGGTATTTACCACAGGGAAAGCGGTATAACTGGGAAAAGGCAATTATGATGCGATTAGGCAAGATTTAGGCTGCATGGGATGGGGAAGGAAACTGTAGGGGGGTGGACATACTTGAATGTGGAGCCTATTCAAGGAACAGCTACTGCAGGTCCTTGATATGTATATACCTATCATACAGGGAGCCATAGTTTACTAAAGAAGTTGAAGCTGATGTTGCCAGGGTTGGAGGATGTGAGCTATAGTGAGAGATTGAATAGGCTGGGGCTGTTTTCCCTCGAGCGTCGGAGGCAGAGGGATGACATTATAGAGGTTTATAAATCATGATGGGCATGGATAGGGTAAATAGACAAAGTCTATTCCCTTGGTGGGGAATTCCAGAACCAGAGGGCATAGGTTTAATGTGAGAGGGGAAAGATATAAAAGACACCTAAGGGGCAACATTTTTCCCACAGAGGGTGGTACGTGTATATGGAATGAGCTGCCAGAGGAAGTGGTGGAGGCTGGTACAATTGCAACATTTAAAAGGCATCTGGATGGGTATGTGAATAGGAAGGGTTTGGAGGGATATGAGCCGGGTGCTGGCAGGTGGGACTAGATTGGGTTGGGATATCTGGTCAGCATGGACGAGTTGGACCCAAGGGTCTATTTCCGTGCTGTACATCTCAATGACTCTATGACTCTTGCCAAGAGGAAAAGGATGGCTTATGTGAGGATGAGGAGTGAAGGCTCAGTTAGGGTGCTTGAGAGTTACAAATTAGCCAGGAAAGACCTAAAGAGAGTGCTAAGAAGAGCCAGGAGGGGGCATGAGAAGTTGTTGGTGGATAGGATCAGGGTAAACCCTAAGGCCTTCTATAGGTATATCAGGAATAAAAGAATGACTAGAGTAAGATTAGGGCCAATCAAAGATTGTAGTGGGAAGTTGTGTGGAATCTGAATACAAAGGGGAAGCACTTAATGAATACTTTTCATCAGTATTCACAGGGCAATGTTAGTGAGAATATGGAGATAGAGGTTACAAGATTAAATGGGAATGAGGTTGACAAAGAGGAGGTTTTAGCAACGTTGAAAGATTTGAAAATAGATAACACACCAGAGCTGGATGGGATTTATCCTCGGATTCTCTGGGAAGCCAAATAGGAGATTGCAGAGCCTTTGGCTTCGATCTTTAAGTCATCATTGTCGCCAGAAGTAATGCCAGAAGACTGGAGGATAGCAAATGTTGTTCCCTTGTTTAAGAAGGGGAGTCGGGACAACCCTGGCAATTATAGGCCAGTAAGCCTTACTTTGGTTGTGGATAAGGTGTTGGAAAAGGTTATAAGAGGTAGGACTTATAATCATCTGAAAAGGAATAAATTGTTTAGGGATAGTCCACATGGTTTTGTGAAGGGTAGATCCTGCCTCACTAACCTTATTGAGTTCTTTGAGAAGGTGACCAAGCAGGTGGATGAAGGTAAGGCAGTCAATGTGATGTATATGGATTTCAGTAAAGCATTTGATAAGGTTCCGCACAGTAGGCTATTACACAAAATATGGAGTATCGGGATTGAAGGTGATTTAGTGGTTTGGATCAGAAATTGGCTAGCTGAAAGAAGACTGAGGGTGGTTGATGGGAAATGTTCATCCTGGAGCTCAGTTAGCAGTGATGTGCTGCAAGGATCTGTTTTGGGGCCACTGCTGTTTGTCAACTTTATAAATGATCTGGATGTGGGTGTAGAAGGATGGGTTAGTAAATTTGCAGATGACACTAAAGTAGGCAGGGTTGTGGATAGTGCCGAAGGATGCTATGGGTTACGGAGGGACATAGATAAGATGCAGAGCTGGGCTGAGAAGTGGCAAATGAAGTTTAATGTGGAAAAGTGTGAGGTAGTTCACTTCGGAAGGAGTAACAGGAATGCAGACTACTGAGCTAATGGTAAAATTCTTGGCAGTGTAGATGAACAGAGAAATCTTGGTGTACAGGTGCATTAATCCCTGAAAATTGCCACTCAGGTTGATAGGTTGTTAAGAAGGCATATGGTGTGTTGGCGTTTATTGGTAGGGCAATTGAGTTTCGGAGCCACGAAGTCATGCTGCAGCTGTACAAAACTCTGATGCGGCCACATTTTGAGTATTGTGTGCAGTTCTGGTCACCAGATTATAGGAAAAATGTGGAAGCTTTGGAAAGGGTATGGAAGGAAGGTCTTACAAGGAAAGGCTGAGGGAACTGAGGCTGTTTTCATTGGAGAGAAGGTTGAGAGGTGATTTAATCCAGACGTATAAGATAATCAGAGGTTTAGATAGGGTGGAAATGAGATCCTTCTTCCTCGGATGGTGAAGGCTACCATGAGGGGACATAGCTTTAAATTGAGGGGTAATAGATTTAGGACAGATATTAGGGGTAGTTTCTTTACTCAGAGTAGTAGGGATGTGGAACGGCCTGCCTGCAACAGTAGTAGACTCGCCGATGTTAAGGGCATTTAAATTGGCAATAGACATACATATGGATAATAATAGAACGGTGTAGGTTGGATGGGCATCAGATTAATCTCACAGGTTGGTGCCACATCGAGGGCTGAAGAGCCTCTAGTTCTCTGTAATGTTCTATGTTCTATTTCACAAGGAATCTCAGAAGCTGTCAGGATATATCTGCTCCCAGATGGACCAAATGACCTAATATTGCTCCTATGGCTTATGGTCTTATCAACAGATTGGGTGGAGCTAATACAACTTCAACATTAACTCTTTCAAAGCCATTATCTTATACAAAATCCTACAACAGATTTCTTTTTAATTTATTAACTAAAATCAGTCTTTTACTGTTAAGCACCTAGTTACTGTGGAAGAATACCAAGCAAAGAAGGCCCAGTTTCTGGGAGAAAGTGAGCACTGCAGATGCTGGAGATCAGAATCGAAAAGTGTGGTGCTGGAAAAGCACAGCCGTTCAGGCAGCATTCGAGAAGCAGGAGAGTCAACGTTTCGAGCATAAGCCTGATGAAGAGCTCATACTCATCTGCTCCTCAGATGCTGCCTGACTGACTATGCTTTTCCTGCACCACAGTTCTAGGCCCAGTTTCTGCCTGTTAGACTCAATATTAGTGTGGAAGCCTAAAACAAACAGTAGGCCCTCATTTCCATGTGTAGGAGTCGAATATCTATTTCCAAACCCACCAAAAAAGTTTGACTAACGGTTTGAAATAATCTCATCCTTCAGAACCACTTTTTTTTCATAAAATGGCTTTCAATATACTTCCCAATATAATTAGTGATTTATCTCTGGAAAGATTAAAACCATCCATTTGTGTAATCAAAGATGAGAGATTGACAAGTACATCATGTCTTTTGTCCACATGCTCATGGAGCTCCAAAGCATATTATTCTTATTGTCAATGAATACAAACTCAATCAAGATAGAATTCTAAATCATCTTTGTAGGTAAAGGTTCAATCAATAATGACAAATGAATCTTGTCTGTTACTTGAGTAGGATCAGTGAGTAAAATTAAATGGATGTGAATAAGAAATACAAACACACACCCATGTCCCACCTTTCCAAATCAACATAGGATTTGGGTTATTTTAACCTGCAAGCCTCATTAATATATTTTGGATATGATTCAAACCCAGAACCCAGATCAATGATATGGAGATCGCATTAGGGGATGTGACATCAATACATCACTATAACTGTAGGATTCCTATTGAGCATCGATTGCACTACAAAAGAAACTGAAATATATATCCATCAGAGACTGTACCATGGTTGAGCCACAAAATTTAATAGAATTGGCGATAACTTCCATGCGGGACTTTGGATTCCAGCTCTTCCCCAAGTCCCGTGTTGGCATTTGGTGTTAGATTTCACCAAGTTTATTGACATCAACTGCAGACTTATGGCAGGTTTGTCAATACACCAAGCATAACTATCAATCTTCTGTAGGCTGTCCCATCAAAGTCTCATCTGAATTCTTTGCAGCAAAACTCATGTCTTGGTTCTCCAGCAGCTAGAATCCATAGTATTTTCTCACATATCCCTAGCAGCAATCTACTCCCAGTGCCACACTATGTGACCTTATAAGATGCATTTAAGGCCAGATTTTTGCAGAGACATGAAAACTCTCCAGACATAAAAAGTGATGGATGGGATTCAAATCCAGGAATTCTACTCTCATTTCTTGCAGATCTCATTTTAACTAGTAGAGGAAGAGAGACAATATAGGTATGTACAGAAGTGTATTTCAAATTAACAGGGCCATTTAAATTCCATAGCAAACTCAATTTTCACTCCTGGAATAGCCACAGTTCAAAGGGTGTGTTCCACTGCTTGAAGGTGAGGGGGAAATGCTGTTGAAGGGCTGTAAAGATGCAGATAACTGCCACGTTTTCAATATTTAAATCGTCTCTAAAAATTATTTAAAAACTGTCAACCTGTGCCTGAAAGGTGAAAAGAGCTTTCCTAACATTTTCAATAACTATTTTTGGACCTAACAGCAAATACTTTAATAAGAACATTATTATTGATTTGCTGCTGTCCACAGCCCAACCTTATCATAGCAGGGCTCTGTAACTTCTCAGTTTGATTGACAACTCAATGAAGTTATTAAAATATAAGTTTTCTTTGATGTGGAGTAATGAATACTAATGTTTATTTTTAATATGGAATTAAGTGCTTGAGAGGAATTAAAAGTATTAGATGGACTTTCTTGAACAGATTTCTGAGTTATATAGTGGACTCTGTAACTGATACTTAACACTTGGTGTGATTTCATCCCTGTATTAATTCTTTGTATGCCTATGGTGGGTACAAGATGAGCTGGTATGGAAAGTACAAGAGGAAAAGGTGATGGATGAATGACATGAGCTGAAGATGTTGCACAAGGTCGATAAGGGGCCTGGAGAATAAGTTGTGACATGTATTTCCATGAGTTTGTACTGAATTGGCATAAAAAACATAAGGAGCCAATGGAAATGGGCCAAACATGAATTGACATAGAAAGTTTGATTGACCATTGTGGTAAATGGGAGCATGGATTGGCAGATGTTGGTATGAATGGGGTAGTTAGGATACGTGAGGAGTGAGTGAGGGGTTTTAAGCGATGAGGGCTAAAGGGATTAATATTGAACTAAGCATCTGGAACCAAGCTCAGAGAATCTAGGCAAACCTCTTAATCAGCCTACATCAGCACTAGGCAGCCCTTCCAGCCCTCTCTGATCTGTGCTTGTGCGGCATTTCTGACTCTACCCCATGCCTCCTCCATCATGGGACTGGTGCTCTTTGATAATCCATAGTGACTGCAACTGAGCTGTGAGTTTTACATTAGGTAATGGTATATCTTTATGATATCTGTCTTCTTGGCTACCCTCCACTGGACTTGTGGTAATTCTTGGGTTTCTGAAAGGAAAAGTCACAAAGGCAAGATTATGATGAGATTTCAGGGAAATAAAAAGATGTATGTTCACACCTTCCACAGCTCGTAACTCTGAAGAAATCTTAGGAAGGTAAGGAATGGGGGGATATAAGAAGAGGGATTGTATATATATGAGGATATTAGCATCACCGGTGACCACAGATGCAGCAACAGCCAAGTGTTAATGACCGACACTTCAGTCTCCATGGAGAAAGATTATACAAGTTTACCTCTGTGGTTTGTTTCAAGTCCTCTGGCTGTCTCTGGTTGTGTGCCACCTACTGGTGTAAGAGAGAGGACAGTCTGTGATTGAGTGTCGTGTAATCTAACCTAATAAACTGTATGTGCAAACTGTGAGTGTGAAGCAAGGAACACTGTGTGACTGTTTCGCGAGCTACAAATCCTATTTGTTTGAGATTGTTGGAAAGTGATTGATGGGGATGTGGTGAATTGAACGGCATTCAGACAGGCAGTGATGTTGGTAGATTAACAGATTTAAAAGAGGTCATTACTATCTTGTGACATTGCAATCAATTTTAGGGGCTCAACTCTACATTACCAGCTGTTATTAAATTCTTACTAAATGTCTGGGCGCTCTTCCATCATCCCCCCACCTCCCTGATTTCAGAGATACAGTCAGCTTCGGAAGATCTCGATGCCTATGTTCAGCTATTCTTCTGGCCTTCCAGATCAAGGTCAACTCACAAGGGGCTCCCAACACCTAGTCTAGCTACAATACACTTCCTCTTTCAGAGATGCAAGCTGTAAGCAAGTACTGGAAGCAAACTGATATTGAACCCCTGATGAACAACTCATGGAAATGAGCAGACAGTGCATATGTCGGGTTGCTTGCATTACATAGAGATGGTATGGGATAATTGTCATCCTGCCAGCTATTTGCAAGGAATCTGATCATTTTAGCTCCCATTTGCTTCCAATGGTCATGAAACTGACCATTGGTGGTCACTCAAATGGGGTTTTAGATTCTGAGCACTTTAGTTTTTATTTATGTTTCTTCTTTAAAGTTTCTATAATGTGAGTTTGTCTTTTATTTTATCAGTACTTTCAAACCACTTGTTGAATTTATAAAGCCTTCAGTTCTTGGCTGGATAGCATTCAGTTTGACTGTTGAACAAATTTGCTCTGATGGTTTAAAGTATGGCTGTGGGATGTAATGATTTTGTTAAAGAAATGTTCAATCTCTTTTTGTTACTTTGTTGCATATCTGTAGATTAATTTGAAGAGAATGTTATTTCTGAGCATTTGATGTTTGACTTCAGTTATGCCAATTAAACAAATTTATTAACAAACAAATCTATACTTGAAAATGTTAGATGTGATTCTTAAATCAATATTGACTTTTTTCACATCTAGAATGTATCTTAAATTGATCTATTTCCATGGTACTAGCTGGTCATATTTTACAGAACCAGTGAGATTTATAGCTATTTAGGTCATCATGTCTGTGCTGAATCTTTGTTGGAGCAACTTGTAACAAACTGTATTCTTCTGATTGATAGCAACATCAGATTTAATTGGTTCTTTACTTTCCTGTATAAATGAAGAAACTCATCTCAACTACTCTATGGCAGAGTATTTCAGACATTAACAATTTTCTGCATTAATAAATTTCTCCTAATCCTTTCCTCACTCTCAATGACTCTTTCAAATTAATGACCAATCATGGCCAACGACTCTTCATCATTGACACTCCATCCCTCTTCACCACCAAATCCTTTTGCTATTCAGCAGATCAAAACACATCGTCATCTCTCAAATATTTTATTTTTTCTTCTCAAGTGCACAAAGCCAGTCTCTCAACTTTTCACAACTTTAGTTGTTCATCCTTTGTATTGTACCAATAACTCCATGCAGCTCATGTTCTACTTTAGCCATTTCAGCCTGATGATGTAGTAGTGAAACCAGTGGGGAAAATTCTGCTCTATAGTCTGGATGGCAAAAGGTATTGTAAGTTTAGTCAAAAAGGAAAAAGAGGTATATGTACAGTTTAGGAAATCGAAATCAGGCAAGGCCCTTGAGGAAACAGGAAAGAAATTAAACACGGAATAAGTAGGGCTGGGGAAGGTGGGGGTGGGGGAGCGGTTATGACATGTCCTTGACAAATAGGTTAAGGAGAATCCCAAGACCCTTTATAAGGAGCAAGAGAATAACTGGGGAAAGGGTTGGTCTATTCAAGGACAAAGGAGGGAATTTATACATGGAGCCATAGGAAGTGTATGCAAGAAAATCTTCTGAGTCAGTATGTGGATGTACCTACTAGAGAAGGTGCAAAACTTGACCTACTCTTGGGAAATAAGGCAGGGCAGGTGACTGAGGTGTCAGTGGGGAAGCACTTTGGCGCCAGTAACCATAATTCTACTAGTTTTAAATGAGTGATGGAAAAAGATTGCCTGGATCTAAACGTTGAAGATGTAACTTGGAGGAAGGCCAATTTTGACAGTATTAAGCAAGAATTTTCAAAAGTTGATGGGGACAGATATTCACAGATAAAGATACGGCTGGAAAATGGGAAGCCTTCAAAAATGAGATAATGAGAATCCATCAACAGTATGTTCCTGTTAGGGTGAAAGGCAAGATTGGTCGGTGTAGGGAATGCTGGATGACTAGAGAAGTTGTGGTTTTGGTCAAGAAAAAGAAAGAAGCATATGTCAGATATAGACAGGAGAGATTGAGTGAATCCTTACAAGAGTATAAAGGCTGTAGGAATATACTTCAGAGGGAAACCAGGAGGGCAAAAAGGGGACATAAGATAGCTTTGGCAAGTAGAGTTAAGGAGAATCCAAAGTGACTTTATAAATATGTTAAGGACAAAAGGATAACTAAAGAGAGAATAGGGCCCCTGAAAGATCAGCAAGGCAGCCTGTGTATCGAACCACAAGAGATGGGGGAGATACTAAAAGAGTATTTTGCATCAGTGTTTACTGTGGAGAACAACATGGAAGATATAGAATTTAGGGAAATAGACAGCAAAATCTTGAAAAATATCCATATTACAGAGGAGGAGGTGCTGGATGTCTTAAAACACATAAACCTGGATAAATCCACAGGACCTGATCAGGTGTACCCTAGAAATCTGGAGAAGCTAGCGAAGTGATTGCTGGGCCCCTTGTTAAGATATTTGTATCATCAATCGTCACAGGTGAGGGGCCAGAAGACTGGAGGTTGGCTAACGTGGTGCCACTGTTTAAGAAAAGTGGCAGTGAAAATCCAGGGAACTATAGACCGAGTGAGCCTGACTTCAGTGATGGGCAAGTTGTCGGAGGGAATCATGAGGGACAGGATATACATGTATTTGGAAAGGCAAGGACTGATTAGAGAAATTGTCAACATGGCTTTTTGCATGAGAAATCATGTCTCACAAACTTGATTGAGTTTTTTGAAGGAAAAGCGCAGCAGGTCAGGCAGCATCCAAGGAGCAGGAGAATCGACGTTTCGGGCATAAGCCCTTCTTCATGCGTCGATTCTCCTGCTCCTTGGATGCTGCCTGATCTGCTGCACTTTTCCAGCAACACATTTTTCAGCTCTGATCTCCAGCATCTGCAGTCCTCACTTTCTCCTGAGTTTTTTGAAGAAATAACAAAGAGAATTGATGAGGGCAGAGCAGTGGACGTAATCTATATGGACTTCAGTAAGGCGTTCGACAAGGTTCCTCACAGGAGACTGGTTAGCAAGGTTAGATCACATGGATTACAGGGAGAAATAGCGACTTGGATACAGAACTGGCTCAAAGGTATAAGACAGAGGGTGGTGGTGAAAGGTTGATTTTCAGACTGGAGGCCTGTGACCAGCAGTGTACAACAAGAATCAGTGCTGAATCTACTGCTTTCATCATTTATATCAATGATTTGGATGTGAACCTGAGAGATATAGTTAGTAAGTTTGCAGATGACAGTAAAATTGGAGGTGTAGTGGACAGAGAAGAAGGTTATCTCAGATCTTGGTCAGATGGGCCAATGGGCCGAAGATGGAGTTTAATTTAGATAAATGTGAGGTACTGTATTTTGGAAAGGCAAATCAGAGCAGGACTTACACACTTAATGGTAAAGTCCTGGGGAGTGTTGCTGAACAAAGAGACCTTGGAGTGCAGTTCATAGTTCCCTGAAAGTAGAGTCTCAGGTAGATAGGATAGTGCAGAAAGCGTTTGGTATGCTTTCCTTTATTGGTCAGAGTATTGAGTATAGGAGTTGGGAAGTCATGTTGTGGCTGTACAGGACATTGGTTAGGCCACTTTTGGAGTATTGTATGCACTTCTGGTCTCCCACCTATAGGAAGGATATTGTGAAACTGAGAAGGGTTCAGAAAAGATTTACAAGATTGTTTCCAGGGTTGGAGGATTTGAGCTATAGCGAGAGGCTGAATAGGCTGGAGCTGTTTTCCGTGGAGTGTCAGAGGCTGAGGGGTGACCTTATAGATGTTTATAAGATCATGAGGGGCATAGATAGGGTAAATAAACAAGGGAGTCCAGAACAAGACAGTGTAGGTTTAGGGTGAGAGGGGAAAGATTTAAAAGGGACCGAAGGAGAATTTTTTTCATGCAAAGGGTGGTGAGTGTATGGAATGAGCTGCCAAAGGAAGTGGTGGAGGCTGGTAAAATTGCAACATTTAAAAGACATCTGGAAAGGTTTAGAGGGATATGGACCATGTGCTGGCAAATGGGACTAGATGAATTTGGAATATCTGATCAGCATGGACGGGTTGGACTGAACGGTTTGTTTCTGTGCTGTACATCTCTACAACTCAATGACTCTAAGTGTGCTATGTCCTTAATGAGTACTTTGCATCGGTTGTCACCAAGGAGAAGAATGTGAATGATGATATGATTAGGTCGGGCGATGTTGATATTCTGGGGCATGGCGATAATAAGAAGGAGGAGTGTTGGATGCCTTGAAAAACATTAAGGTGGATATGTATCCAGGGTCTGATGGGATCTATCCAGGATACTGAGGGATGCCTGCGAGGAGATTGCTGGAGATTTGACATAAATTTTTGTATCCTCTTTAGCCACAGGAGGTCCCAGGAGACTGGAAGATAGACAAAGTTATTACATTGTTTATGAAGGGATAATCTAGGAAAATATTGGCTGGTGAGCCTTACATCCATGGTAGGAAAATTATTAGACAAGATTCTTGGGGACAGTGTTTACTTATATTTGGAAAAGACGGACTTATTAGTGATAGACAGCATGGTTCTGTGTGGGGGAGATCATGTCTCACAAATTTGATCAAGTTCTTTTGAGGAAGTGATGAAGATGATTGATGAGGGTAGGACATTCACAAAGGTCCCTCATGCTAGACTGGTTCAGAGTATGAAGTCACTTGGGATCCATGGTGAGTTGGTCAGTTGGAAACAAAATTGGCTTGATCAAAGTAAACAGTAGGTAGTTGTCAAGGGATGTTTGTCTGACTGGAGGTTTGTAACCAGTGCAAGGATCAGTGCTGGGATCTCTGTTGTTTATAGTATTTAAATTATTTTGATGAAAATGAAAGTGTTCTGATGATCTGATTAGATTGCTGGTGACATGAAAATTGGTACATTGTGAATAGTGAGGAAGGTTGTCAGAAGATACAGCAGGATATGGAGTTTAATCTGGACACGTGTGAGGTGATACATTTTGGGAGGTCAAATGCAGAAGGCAAGTATACAGTAAATGGCAGGACCCTGGATGTTCAAAGGGATTTTGGGATCCAAATCCATAGCTCCCTAAAAGTGGTTAACATAAGTAGATTAGGTGTTAAAGAAAACATACTGCGTGCCTGCCTTCATCAATCAGTCTTTGAGTATAAAAGTTGGCATATAGAAGTTCTGATCACCACATTATAGGAAGGATGTGGAAGATTTTGAGAGGGTGCAAAAGAGGTTTACCAGGATGTTGCCTGGATTGGAATGTATTAGCTAAATGGAGAGGTTGGTCAAACGTGGATTGTTTTCACTAGAGCATTGAAGAATGAGAGGTGAGCTGGCAGAAGTGTACAAAGTTATGCGAGATATGAATAGGGTGGATAGTCAAAGTTTCTTTTTCCAGGGTGGAAATGTCAAATACTAGGGGGCATATGTTTAAAATAAAAGGGGAGAAGTTTAAAGGAGATGTGAGACATGGAGTGGTAGATGCCTGGGAAGTGCTGCCAGGGGAGCTGGTGGAAGCAGATACAAAAGTAATGTTTAAGAGGCATTTAGACAGACACATGAACAGGCAGGGAATAGAGGGATACAGATCATGTGCAAGCAGACGGATTAATTATAATGGCATCATGGTCAGTGCTGACATGGTGGGCTGAAGGGTCTGTGCCTGTTCCGTACTGTTCTATGTACTCTTTCCAAACCTCTCCCCCTTGCCAGTTCTAGAAAACAAAAACATTCAAAACATTATATTTTGATGTCATCTTCAGTAATCACCACTGATTCTTCTCCCTTTCTTGTGTTCAGTATCCAGAATGTTGTATTATTTTGGAGTAGATTCTGCATACATCTGGAGCAGGCGTTAGTGATGATACAAATATTTACGCAGCTGTCTTCTCAATTCTTCCATATGCACTTTTACAAACCAGAAATAGTACTCATTGTTTGAAGTCAATCTTATTCTAATGGAGTCTTAATGAATCACTTTCTATTCATATCTAATGAGAGGTGATATTTCACACTTAAATTCTTTTAAAAATTCTTCTATAACTATGCACTACTTAAAATATTGCAACTTGTGAATGGCTTTCATCAAATTAACAGCAGTAATAACCCCATTTAAGATAAACGGTGGCTCAGTGGTTAGCACTGTGGCTCACAGCGGCAGGGACTCGTGTTTGATTCCACCCTCGGGCAACTGTCTGTGTGGAGTTTGCACATTCTCCTCGTGTCTGTGTAGGATTCCTTCGGATGCTCCGGTTTTGTTCCACAGTCCAAAGATATGCAGGTCAGGTGAATTGGTCATGCTAAATTGCCAATAGTGTTAGGTGCATTAGCTGGGGTAAATGTGGGGAATGGGTCTGGTTGGGTTACTCTTCAGAGGGACAGTGTGGACCTGTTGGGCCAAAGGGCCTGTTTCCATACTGTAGAGAATCTAATCATAGACAGTTGGCACCCTCATTTTAATAGAATTTGATTTGATTTATTATTGTCACATGTTCTAAGATACCATGAAAAGTATTGTTTTGCATGCTAACCAGGCAAATCATACCCTACATAAGTATATCAGAGTAATAGAACTGAATATGGAATATAAGATTGCAGCTACAGAGAAGATGTAGAGAAAGATCAACTCTAAAATTTAAGAAGTCTGTTTCTAAGTCTGATACAAGCAGGGAAGAAGCTGTTCTTGAATCTTTTGCAATGTTCTTTCAAACTTTTGTATCTCCAGTTCAATGGAAAGGAATGAAAGAGAGTATAATTGGGCTGGGGGATGTCTTTGATGATGTTGGCTGCTTTCCCGAGGGAGTGGGAAGTGTAGACAGAGTCAGTGGAAGGGAGGCTGGGTTTCATGATGGACCGGGTTGTGTTCACAACTCTGTCATTTCTTGCAGTCAAGGGCAGGGCAGTTGCCATAACAAGCCGTGAAGCATAAATATTCATAAAAATAGTGTTACTCAAATTATTTATCAATGTTGTGTGTGATCTTTAAAAAATACACAGAATGAGAAAACTTAATTTATCTCATCAAGTACTATTCTTTCCAAAGATTCATGCAACGTGTTCTGTTATGTACACTATCCGATTTAATCGCCCTTTAGGGATTGAACTAGCACAGGTCAAACTTCTCAGAAATCAAAGCTGAAATTTCTCTTGGAATCCCAAAAAGAATCAAGTTAGAGCATTTTGGCAACATAACAAAATACTACTGAAAGCTTCAAATATGTAAAAGTAGTTTGCTAAATAGAATGTAACTGTAGGATTAAAATCAAAGTAATTATCAGAGAGTTGAGCTTACTGTAGGAAGCAAAAAGCACTGACATTTTCTTCTACAGCAGTGAACCTGATCAGTGTCTCAGCATGTATCCTGTTGACAATGGCCAAAAGTAAAATGTGCTCAGGGCCACATTTTCCTTTCACTGGGTTTGTTTAATTCCAGGACTGTCAGTAAAAAAGATTCCTGGTGATCATTTAAACCATCTGGATTTAATATTTGTCTGCTGCAGTAAGCCAATTACAACAACCCTTTTGCTTTCCTATAATAAAATAAACTCAACTTCTGTCTCTGCTGGAGCCTGGGAACAGGAAACAAATGCAGGAAATGCATAAAGTTTAATCTTACCTCAATGAATCACTGAAACCACAATGTATTCATGACAGTGTGGCTGCTATGGTCTACAGCTATTTGAGGACATATTAACTTCAGCTAGTTTTCAGATTTTCAATATTCATTCTTTTCCCATGGACAATCTTGCTCACTCATCAGTGATATATATTGAGAAGGGAAAGGAAGATAGCAATGATTTCAAAATATATTGGTTTGTCAATAAAAGTAACATTGGATGTTATGGAAATGTTTGAATTGATGTATGAAACAATTTTAATATCAATACTTTTCTCCTAGTTAGAGAATGAAGAAAAGAGGAGACAGGCACAGTCCTATTTATTGGTTTCATTAAAGCTTATTTATAAAGGCTTGAAAACAATCTGGCTGTACAATGTCTTCTGTTC